>NC_142125.1:8433750-8770000 GCF_056152115.1 Neolamprologus brichardi
CCTTCCGATGACAAGACAAACTGCCAACTCTTGAGCCACGATCGCCCCATGACATTAATGAGAGAGAACATGCTTAATATGATCATATAAGGTGTTCAGCTTTGGATGTGAGTGTAGAAACACCTACCTGATGTTCACATGTTTTGTTTGTGAGAGGCAATCAGAAGAAAACGATTTTTTAAAAGCATGAATCATACAAAGCTTCATTAGTAGAATCAAAGAATACTAATACTGTTGGAAATTAGTGTATTGGGTTCCCTTTAACTCGTTTAAAACACTGAAAACTTAATGATGCAGCAAATGTTTGAGGAGAATATTTCACAAAAACTCAAAACAAGAATCCAAATGTGTTTTTATTGCCACCTGTGAGTGGCAACAGAATTGTCGAGATTGGACAGCTGAATTCCATAACAATTAAGTTCATGTCCAGCTTCAAATGCAAAAAACAAAATGACATCACTTACTCACCATATACATCGAGCCACACCGACTTGCTGCTGACCCCTTTTCCATTCCTAACTTCACATATGTAACTCCCAGCATCCTGCGGCCGTACTGCATCAATTTGCAGTGTCGTTCTGTGGCTATTGGCAAATTTTTCCATCAGGGATTCTGAAGAACTGCCAACCTTTGCTGGTTGCTGTGGATACCAGACGGCACCCTGTCAACGCCCAGAGATCTCTAGAGATTAACCCTGTCTGCATGTCTATGCTCACCAAGCACAAACTACCACATGCACACAACCACCTGCATGCAAGCACACACACCTACGGTAGCCCACAAGGTACACTGCAAGGCATACCTGAAGCTTAGACATTATGGACTTTTTAAAGACAGGCAACAGGAAGACGCAAGGACGAGGCTGTGCTACCAGTGAAAGATTCGCCAATATTATAAGGGACTTGATTTAATTTCCTTTGAATTATTTTTTCATTTTGGAGCACCAAATTGTAGCAGCTCATTTGGAATGGCAACAAATGCAGAATTTTAAGGCAACTCAAAAAGGGAAGCAGTTAAATCTTTCACTGACGGCAAAGCACACAGCAAAGACAAAGGCAGAAGGTTCTCACCGAGCCAGGTGGGGTGACCCACGTGATGTTGATTTCTCTATTGGCATTACTGGTGTTGCAGGTGAGGGAGAATCTCTCACCTCGGGTCAGAATCACTCTTGTGGATGGTTGGAGCTCAACTACAGGAGGCGCAGTGGGTACTGCAATAAACCAAACCTCATGTGATGTCATTCCTTTGGTTGATTTTAGCCAAATCGAAAAATGTACATATGCTGCACACCCACACTATTTTACCTGGTACAACACTCAGGAAGAATTGGCCTGATCTGACGTCCTTTCCATGGAGTCTTCCTGCACACACATAGCAACCTTCGTAGGCCTTTTGTGTGTTTTGCAGGTTTATGCCATGCTCCAGGCTGGCGGAGAACTGGAGACCAGGGGGCAGAGTTTTACTGGAGCATGTTTCCAGGTGCATATTCTCCAGATCTGGATCAGTTGCCAGGCAAGGGAAGGAAGCATTTTCTCCCTCACGAGTAACATATCTATACACCTTTAGTTTTCTGAAGGGATTTCCAGGATCTGGCAAAAAAAATAAATAAATAAAAGAAATTGCAAAGGTAGCATGAAAGCAGGGTAACAGTATATGGGTATTTGAACTTTTTATTATAATAATGGGGATGTAATGCTGGATATCCAGTTCCTTTATATACAAGGAACAATGTACTTTGCTGTGACAGTCTTTTCTGTTTCACATTATTAAACCTATGTTCCTAATAATCTCCAAATTCAACTATGAAACCACTGAGATCTCAGTGGACCCGCTGGGTACTGTGAGATGTTGACTCTATTGATTGGTTTGCTCGGATAGATTCTGCAGATGCTTTATCAGACTGGGACTGAGGACTTTCTAGGCTGGGTCAATGGCTTTGCATCTCCAACTAATTTCTGCAGTTAATTGTCTTGCTGGGGAAGGCTCATCTCAGATGTTTGAGGTAATTGATAATATAAACTAGAAACTGTTGCTACTTAGCTCAGACTTAACTGGCCATGCACTTTGTGCTGTTTGTGCCCAGTGAAATCTGTCTTAAGTCACACTGCTATTACCATGGGAACCATAATTGTTGCCAAAACAACCAACAACCAGGACTAACATGTGAAATATTATCAATCTGTAGATATTCCTTTTGAATAAGTTCCTTAACGAGAAAACAGGATGATCTTCCAACACAATTTAAACGATTACCAAACAAAATACTTCTCAATATTTCTAAATATCATCTGCTAAGCAGTTCCTGCTTGTTGCCTCAAAGGTAGATGAACGGATTGTGGAGTGAATGATCAGCACATGATAGAAGCCAGCAGTGATGGCTTTGGGCCAAGGGGATATTGGGTCATGTAGAAGAAGAAATACAGTAAAACTCAGTCATACACTCAATAAATAGCTCTGGTAGCTACTGTACCTGTCCAGGGCAAAGTCACAAACACCTTCTTCTGCTAATACACCCACACACATAGATTTTGTCTACTTTTCCCTGCAGCCTGCGTACACTCTCCTTTCTCTTTCTCTCACACAAAATTACCACACAGTCTCGAAAGCGTTTAATCACCAAGAAACATTTAGGTACCTTTCACATAGACGTAGATGGAGGCTTGCTCCTTGGAACCCTCCTCCTGGCAGATATAGCGACCCATGTGAGTAGGCAGAGCCTTCTTAATTGAATATGTCAACATCCCATCGATGTTGTTTGCTGCCAGCAGCTTTGACCTCTCCCGCTTCCACTGTATCCTGTTTTCACCCTGGCAACGTAGTTTGAAGGGTTCGTTGAGCTGGATGACAATGTGGGGTCTGGCAGGGGTGATAGTGGGCTTTGTATCACCTTGAATGGGAAAAAGAATGTATTTAAATGAATGCCACGGGTATGAAAATGCAAGAAAGTGCAAAATCAAGGCTATATTTCTTAAGCCTTCATATGAACTTAAGGCCCTACAGTTTATTCATTTGGAGATTTGTTTTGTTTTTACTTGACCAAAGCTATTGTACAGCAGTAAAATGTTTTCAGCACTGTGAAATCAAGATGTTTCCACTTATATGGCCCCACAAGCCTCCCATGCATCATGAAAGCTTAGGGATAAAATCTCTGATGTAAAGTTAAACATAAGGGTAGCCCACACCAAATTTCAAAGCAAAAGATTTATACTGGCAATCATTCACAATTTGACCAACAGGGACACGAACTTTATGTGTAAAACTTCTTCAGTATATTTATTTGTTCTCAACATTTATGACTTGTGACTTCTTGAAACAACATGAATTGTACTCATGGCTTCTGTACTCAGGATGTCGCTCCACAAAACAAGATGTTTTGCCAAAAAATTGCTTGTCAATCAATGTCTGATTTTTATTGAAAGATGCTAGGAGACCAAAAAGAAAGATTTTCACAAGAAAAAATTAAATCAATCAATTTATTGATTAACTTAAAAAAACAAAACAAAAGCACCCCTTGAATTAATAATAGGGCTCTCTGATGGATCCAGACCCTCAAGCTGAAAATGACTTTGCAAAACATTTATCTGCATCAGTGGTGTAAGTAAAACAGCTTCAGAATATGTAAACTGTTCTACGATAGTTAAAAGAAATGCTTTTCGACTGGCATTATAAAGCAGACTGGTGGTGAAAAATGTGCCACATGCGAAAACACTCAATACTTAATATGTGCTTTTTACCAGTCATGGTATAAAATAAAACAAATGCCTGTAGCATGGTCTGTATTTAAAGGGGTGGGGGTGTAACCCAGAGTCTTAATCTGCTGCACCAACTGAAAACAGGTGGGGAAAGATTGAGTTGCTTGAGTAATGTTTTTGTCCCCTGAGAAAACATGACTGTCTTTATTGAAGCCACTTGTGATAAACACTATAGGACTGTGGCTGCAGCAGCAGTACAACAGGAATGAACAACAAGGTTTTTATGTGAATAGATGTGCTCTTTCCATCCTTTTAAGTGTTTATTCATTTATATATTTATAAAATATATAAATGAATAAACACTGTTCAGAGAGCCAGTCAGGCACTAACAAGCCATGAAGAAAGACACTATTGTAAGAAGGATGTGTAGCAAGAAAACATTTATCTTAAATGATGAAATACAGGGAATTTCAGGAATTGCAGGGTATCAGTATACAAATACACCCTGTTAAGAGACTGTAAATAATACCAACATTGCCCTGAGTTCGGGATATTAAAACGTGAAGATTTGGATATCAGTATAAAAGAAGGAGATTAATTTACATGCGATGTATATTAAGCCTAACTGAATATTCATTGCGTTTATTTAGTTGATCTGATTTATTATATCCACCAAATTTAGAACAAACACGGTAAAACTTAATTAGGTCCACACTGTGCGTAAACGGGCTAAAGGCACACTTCGTGGCGTGCCGTATTGCGTCATATGCCAGGTAAGCTTGTGCGCGCTCGCTGGAAATGTGGCAGTTATTCGAAGCCTCTGGTGAAAATGTCGTGAACATCAACCGTCCCCTATGGGCGCATTATATGCTGCCAAGCTGTCGGTCAGATGGAAGTCCACCTGATGCCGCCCTGAACTGGAAGAAACTCCGTAGGCGCACCATGTGCGCAAAGGAGCGCAAAGTTAAACAGCAACACTCGCGGTTCACCGCTTTTATAAACATGCATGGCCAATGTCGGTTTTTCATAAATTTCCATAGAGATAGCTCTGGGAAAATCCCAAACTCTGTTTCCTAACAAGATTTAAAACAACAACAACCCAAATCTAATTTAAAAAATGACAGGCTGCACATCAATCCACTTAAAGCGACCAAAAAATTGAATCGTGAAATTTTAATAAACTGACACTGAGTATTTTTAAAAGGCAGTAAAGATATTATTAACTGTTTATAGACGATTGTCCTATTCGGCTGGACTCTGAAGATGATGCCAAGTCGTAACAGTTGCAATGTGTTTTTGATATTCATCCTCAGATCAAAACACAACCAACCCGGAGCGCAGGCGAAACGTTTTACATTGCTCAGTGTTAAAAGTCACACACGTGACAATATTTATCTAAACAAAAAAGTGAGAAATTACATGTGAATGCAGTCCTGCTTTCGACAGGCGTTTTGCATACTTCCTGTGAATCATGAGACGCCAATAAATTTCCATACTGACGGTTATGTGCAGCTCCAGGAAAAACAAACGGCTTCATCGTGCACAAAATGATCAAGAAGTCTCTTTGAAGCTCACTCTTGCACATTGTTCAACACTTTATCGTTTTGATTACTTTTTTTTTTTTTTTTTTTTTTTTTAAATAGCGCCCTGTTTTCCCAATATAACATAAAATATTAAAGTAGCTCCAGCGCCCAGATCGTCCGCATTAGTATCCACTTTCCTCATTAGGTTTCTCTGACTTCGGGTCGTCTTATTCAGCACCCTTCAGATCTGACTACTTCATAGAACAAAGAGAAGTACGGAAAAATCGCGATGGGAGGCAAGTGCAGCGGTACGGTTCGCTATATTAGATTATCTTTATCACACTGGGCTGCAAAATAGCAATCATTAAAACAGAAACCCTTTCTTTGTTCAAAATTGAAAAGCAACAGTTGTCTGCGTAAACTGGCGCGTCAAGTGTAAAGGCTCAGTCTTACCTGGATGGAAGGTTAGCTGTAAAAACACAGAGAGAAGTATCCAGTGGTATTCCATAGTTATCATTCCATGGGTCTACCTGTGAAGGTGAGCCAATGCCTTTATATGAGTAAGGTAGCTCTTGTCTGCTCGCCTAGCGCGTCGGAGTTGTGGGCAGTTGACCGTGGGCTCTGATAGAGGCGCACTTAGAAGTCTTTAAAGGCACAGATGCTCAATTCATCTCGCAACAGCAGCAGCCGTCGCCAATCTGCAAACATACTGTTCTCCTGGGGAGCGCCAGAGGGGACGGAGCAGGCCGACCAGGTATCTCTGACTGGCTGTGGCGTCAACAACATGTTTATAGGAGCCAGTGGTGGAGCCTATTACTCACACGATACAGTGAAAGAGGGAGGTGTTTGTGACCTGCAGTGTGCTTCCCAGCACACACACACATATGCACACACTGAACTCAGAGAGAGACTGACAGATCAAGACAAGGGTATATGCAAGATGGCATATGCTGTAGATGATGTTATCGCTGATGTAGCCCGCATGCACATGCTTAAGATAATTTCACTTTTTTTTTTAACCTTTTACGTATGAGTGGAAGTCAGATCGATAGATGTGCATTTTTTGTGGCTTTTGTTTTTATCAGATAAGAAGTCTAACCAAATGACTGTACACCATTAGCATCCATTTCAGCTTTAATCACACTAGCATTGGTCATTTTTCCCACGGCTTTATTATTTTACATGTTTTTTCACCAGACAACTCCCTCCTCCTAAGAACAGATATGACTAGCCCTGTGAAACTCTCTCTCTCTCTGTCTCTCTCTGTCTCTCTCTCTCTCTCTCTCTCTCTCTCTCTCTCTCACACACACACACACACACACACACACACACACACACACACACACACTAATGTGGTCTAGTTTTCCATTGCCTGTCACATCCATTGCTTTCTGACTGTCCTATTTGAAAGCACGTGGCAGCGCGATTTTAGCTAAAAGCAACTGTTGCAATAAACCACAATACCGTCCTCATTAAGTCGATTAGATTTACTCTGTGAGTTAATTATTCATTCATAACGCACCCAATCTGTCATCGTGTTCACGTCAAATAGGCATAGAACATTAATTTTGGCCAGTGGTAGGAAAAATGGGCTTCTTTTCCTTCCTGCAAAATGTGAAAATATTTTCAGTATATTCAATTCAAATGAATGCAAAATTTTCATTTTTCTTCACCTTATTAAACAAAGATTTCAGGTCTTGCCTATGTCATATTTAGTATTTGAGCATCAGACTAACAGATCTGTCTAAAAATCACATGAATTTTTTTTTTTTTTAAAAAAAGCCAATGTTTAGTTTTTAAACTATAATTTCCATAATTAGACTTTGCATTTTAAGTTGCACTGCTTCACAAAAGCGCAGCACGGTGGCACGGTGGTTAGCACTGTTGCCACACAGCAAGAAGGTCCTGAGTTCAATTCCACCATCAGGCCGGGGTCTTTCTGTGTGGAGTTTGCATGTTCTCCCCGTGTTTGCGTGGGTTCCCTCCGGGTACTCCGGCTTCCTCCCACTGTCCAGGTGGGTTAATTGGTTAATTGGATAATCCAAATTGCCACTAGGTGTGAATGTGAGCGCGAATGGTTGTCTGTCCCTGTGTGTTGGCCCTGCGACAGACTGGCGACCTGTCCAGGGTGTACCCCGCCTCTCGCCCTATGACAGCTGGGATAGGCTCCAGCGCCCCCCGCGACCCTGAAAAGGATAAGCGGAAGCGAATGGATGGATGGATGCTTCACAAAAGCAAAATAGGGCTGCAACATTCAAATAACCCCCAACACACACAAACTAAACCCTTGGTTAGATTTATATCAGATCTAGTGAACCTGCACAAGCAAGCTCAGGCCATGAATGGCACTGCCAGCTCTTTGAAAATAGTGCCATGAAATCTGATATGTTTGCTAAGCAAGCAGGTAATTACTAATGACAAAAAAATAGGGATTAAGTTAGCTTTCCGTTGATGAACATATATACTTTGGCTCACTCAGTGCATCATCTAAACAACGTTGGTGTGTAGAATGTATTTATAACCAAACCAGGATGTGTTCATAGTGGTGAAGGACATCTGTAAATATGTATTTGATGTTGTTGCGTGTTTACTTATAGAGTATATGCTTGAACCACAAAATCACTGCATGTCAAAATGACATGCAAATAAAACCTGCAAATACTCTGCTGCGGCACATTATTTTAACTGATAAGAAGAACTCAACATGCACAAGTGCTCCTGTTTTTCATCTGTGTACAGTGCAGCAACTATCACACAGTTTCGAACAAGCTCTATGTGTCTGAAAAAACATATTTGTGATGTAAATATTTTAACAACATAAAAAAAGAAACGAATTTCATCCTGAATCTTCTGACATTTAAAAGCCTCTCCAATCAATTCTTAAAAAAAGAGTATCACAGACCTCGCTCTAAGGCTCAAATAGCTAACACATTGAAACCAAATCTCTGATTTAACTTGCTCGAAACATTAGCTCCTGTGAAAGATCATTCAGTTACCACACAGCAATTTTTCCATTTTGTATACGTTAGGATTACGAAAAATAAAAAACCCAAATTGTCTCATTAGCATGTGAAACATGACAACTTGTTGTCAAATCCACCATATTCTTTGTGTGTTTAATTGAAAATTACTTGTCATTCATTCCCCTTGTGGTCGAGGAAATGACTAGACTGTATCGCAGCTTGGGTATTGAAGATAATGAATTAAAGATTCTTCTGAGAGTCACAGTGCTAACACTACTGATGCAGCAAAGAATTAAGATTAATGAGTTAAGTCAATGCAATGAAACACACAAACAACAAGGTTTTTAACATATTTGCAAAAAAAAGAATATAAAAAAGCAAAAAGTTGTTCCCCAATATGTCATAAATATAGAAAATGGAACATGCTCTGAAAGAGTCTATGAACAAACCTTTGTTTTTCTTCTGTAGCCAGAGCACAATTTCCACCCACAAAACCATGATTGTAATATTAGAATGTTTTGACTATTTCATGTCCAGGAGGCATCAATATCCCCTCTAAACTTCCAGAACAAGGTTTTTACTGTCTCTCTCCCCTAAACATTTCCTGTGATGAACACAGTACAGAAGAGCAGGAGAAAACACTGGGATGGAGAAGGAAGTAGGAACCTGACACTTGTTTTCATGCTGATTAATATTTTGGACTCCCGATCACCCTGGGCCAAGGACACAGTTTTGAGCCAAACCATAATTGCTTCCAACACTTCACTGAGAGTGACTAGTGAAATAAAGATGTATGCAGGCACATTTAAACTTGTGGAAATACACAGATAAAACGATTATGACGGGAGAGGGGTTTTGGTCAGGATACTGAGGCTTGTAAGAACTTGTGCATGTGATTTAGTCAACAACCCCTTAGAAGCCATCAGCTCAGTACCAAAGAATCTGATACCAGAACAAAAGCTCTTTGTTTCTTGTTTATAAGAATAGTGTACAAAATGGGCAGGCAATGTGTACTAGTACAACTAGTACTTTAAATATTAGTAGTAATTCAAGTTCTAGTTCAAGAAAATTTAAATTGCAACATATAAAACTGAAAAAAATGAAAATGCATCAAATCGAAATAGCAGGCAAAGCATGTAGCTTTCATCACAAGCACTTTTTCCATTTAGTTTTTCATCTCCATACATGAGCTGCACCAAGATATGTTGAAGCGCTAAACTAAAATAGGCTGATCTCGCAGAGATACCATATGTCGTGTAAGAACCAGAGCCAGTCAAATGAAAGAGCAGATTGAGATGTACGTTTGGGTAACTGGTCCACCTCGTTTCTCTGATTATTTTCTCATCAGCCCAGTAACTGCTGCCTGTGCTTTTACAGAAATGCTCTCAAGTCCTAAAGTCTCTTTCACAGTTATGTTTGATGTACAACATCTGTGCTTCAGGCCAGGTGTGTCTTCACTACAACTAGCACTGGGAGATGCCAACTTTCTGTCATTTGCGTATTTCTAATCTCTTACTCTGTGATCTGTAATTACTGTGTTTTAGTGTTGAAAAAAATTCAGTTGATGAGTTGACATTAGGTGATGTGACATATATATTGCTTATGCCTATAATTTACTGTCCTTTTTCTTCTTGGAATTATGAGATTATAAAAAAAATGTGAAACACTTTCATGAAGCTGCAGAACAACAAAATTTATTTCCTGCTAAGAGAAAACAGATGTACACTGAGGGCAATGTATGTGTGTTTTCGAAAAGGCTTGTGCGTCTCCTGAAATGTTTCCAGTAACAAGATAGAGAGAAAGAAAGGGAGAGAGAGCAAGAGAGACAAAGAGCGAAAGAGAAAGAGAGAGATACAGCTCTTTCACAATAAAAGCCTTTGTTAGTGGCCCCTTGATTCATGCCTTAGGGTTGTGCTAATTGGTATGTGAATGTGTATGTGTGCATGTGAAAGATAGAAAAAGTTCTCATGGTTTCTGTTGAACATCAAAAATCAAACAGCAGTAACAGATTGTTCCAGTTTTTGAAACAAGAAGGAATGCTGGAAAACCTTTTTTTCCCCAGTTCTGAGTTGTCAAAGCTTGTCAAAGACCTGTAATTTAGCAAAGAATGAATCTTAATAAATGACTTGCATAGAGTCACAACCCTAAATCCCCAAATCTTCTGGGAAAAGAGAATAATTAAAATCACAGTCAGTATAATTATTTTTTAGGGGTTCTAATAGTAATTCCTCCATAGCCATAAATGCAGTGTTGAATCTGCTGCCAAATATTGGTTGTTGGATGATAGCACCCTATATCTTGTGATTAACGCAAAGCTGAATATGGTTATACAACAGGAAATATTTGTATGACAGAGGACATATTTGGTTCCATGAAATATTTCATCGGCCTTGTAATGAGATACACTGTCCTGGAAGTACAGAGAGCTGAAAAAAGACAAATTCATACCCAGGTGGAGGTGCTGTAATTTGCTCAGACGTGTTTTAGAATGAGCAGAACAAAAAGGACTGCACAAAGTAAAATCTTTTAAACAAAAGAGAAACCAAAAGCTGAAAAACTTCTGTATAAAAGAGCACCAGTGGGTAAGTACTTGTTGGTGCTATTTTCTTTTTATGTTCATGTATTAGGCAACCGGTTTTCTAAGTATGATACACAATTACTTTTATTTTAATAACTGTAATGGGTGGGGATTTAATTGACAATATAAAATGAGTTTTCTCAGAGAGACAAACTGACTTTGACGTCAGTACAAGGCTGATGAAACAATTTATTTCCTGGGAATTCCTGTTCGCATCAGGATACCAAACAAAAACACACCGCACTGGTAATTACCATTGACTGACATCAGCATAGTTAGTAACTGCTCCCAGACTGTCCCAGGAATCAAAATTATGAATAATATAATTAAGAAATGAGCAATTCCTTTATTGATGCTTGGAAATATCAGAAGGTAAAGGGGTTCAAGAGAACACTACCTTACTATGGAATTGGACATGGGGCTTTTTGAATGTAAGGTGAATATCTTATCCACCACAGCATGGAGCCACTAAGTACTTAAAGGTGATCATTTGCTTTTAAACTGCAGAAAGACCTGAGAACTAAAAATACTTGTGTTTTTGTTAACCATACTGCATGCTCAAAGTTACAGCCACACTGACACAGACGGTTAGAGAGACTGAAAACGTGTGCTAGTGTCCACCAACCTTAAAAACAAAACAGAAGAAGTTTACACATCTGTGTATTTTCTGTTTCTAGTGTTAAACATGTGAGATGTGATGATAGGAGTGAGGTAGTTTATGCTTTTCTTCAAAGGTCATTGATAAAATATAACTGATATCGATTAGCTAGTTAATGACACTCCTCTCATTCTGAAGCCTACAGAGAAAACACTTCAAGTCTGCTAGGTTTGACAAAGAGATCGTTTGAAAGAAGATACATTTTGCTTCAATTTACTGATAAAATTTTGTCTGTAGAGTGAAAAATGTGTGCTTAGCAGCAGGCTAAAGAAAAGATTTTCAAGCCTTTTTCTTAATATTCAGAGTGAATTAATCACCAAGCCACAGGGAGGCATAAGCCAGTGTACGCCTAGTGTCAGTTCGAGATAAATGGGAATTGTTGCATCATGAAGGGCATACGGCATAAAATCATTTACAAATTAAACATGCAGATCATCAGTAAGATTGCCACAATGGATTGGGGTCATTGTGATGACCACTAGAGGGAGCAACTGAAATAAGCAAGAGAAGACCTGGTGCAAATTAACAACTGGTCCAACAAGTACAAAAGCTCAACTACCACATTGTGTGTAGTCAGAGAAACCTGCAGCTGGTTCAGTATAGACTGAATATCCATGTAATTGGCATCATTACATATTTTATCCTGCTTATCTTGCTGGCATGCTGCTCTTTAAATTCAAGAATATAAACCGTAAGTCAGTTTGGCATTTATATATGTATTCATATATCTTCTAAACATCATTTTCTACATCTTTATGCTTCAAAAACTGTGCAGAGCTTTTGCATTTTATCTTAGGATGATGTGCAGCACTTCTAACACTGTACAAAACAAAGGTTTCATCACACTGTTTATAATACTGAGCTTTGGCCAGTCTTATCAGCCTATGGTGGGGGTCTGAAGAAGATGATTTTCATCTGAGGGAACTGCTGGTGAAGATTGTAAGTCCTGTTTGATCCCTGGGATATGCATTGGTCCTCCTGATGTTTCTGATATGTCTTCTGCCTTAGTGGATCAACAGGACATCTGGCACAGGAAGTGTGTAATGAAAGAAGGAAAGAGGTTTCTCCCAGGTTGAGCCCAGCAGCCTCCCTTATTCCCATACTGTCCCCCATGGGTGAATATAACTATTTATGGTAATGCAGGTTTCAGGTCCTATTTGCTGGATAAATGAAACCTTCTACTCATGCATTTTTAAAGGTCATGTTTTATTAAATTTTTCTGTTTCTGCATTACTAGGCTGTAGAGTGTTTTGTGAACATATAATGCCTGTAAAAATGTTTTAAACTTCAAAATGATTTGATTCATGATGCAATCTAATGCTAAAATCTGACAAGGCAAGGTATATTATCCGGAAAATTCTGATATTTACTGTCACTCTGGGCCTCTGTGGAATATTTGGTTGATGCTATTTCATTGTCTAAAATGACCATAATAAAACTAAATATGCATTGAAACATGTTGACTTAATAAAAAGAGCACAGGTGGGTAAAATTGCTAACCAAAAGGTACGAACACATTTTATGCCTTTGGTAACTGCTAAATTAGTTAATGCACTAACAGTAGAAGCAGCCAGGTTAGGTTGCAGTGGTTGAGTCAAATGGGTGTGTGTTTGATACAGCAACTCCTTCCCATATCACTACTGTGCACACTAGCTCCAAAAGAGCAAGATGGCATCACTTAAGTGGGAAACCTTAGTTTTAATTGTGTACAGCGGAGCCAGGTCCTCCATCTTTTTTGGAGTCATTGACCCAGACATGACGGCAGGACAAGAAAATCATGGTTTCAGCCTAAGCTGATAATGGTCAACTGTAACGTTGAGCTGTCATAAAATAAATGTTCAAAATCTATGGTGATAATACCTTTAGCTTCCAGAGGGAGGCTTGACAGAATTCTCCTAAACACTGAAAACAAATGCTCTGTTTACTTAATTCATATGTTTTAGGTGATGAAAAGCAACCTGCTGTTAGTGTTACAAATGTGTGGGACATGCTGACCAGACATTACAATAATGCTGTCCTTGCAAGCTATCACCAGAAACGCTAGCCAGTAAAACATATTATTCTTATTTTATTAATATACGACAGCAGCTACCAGTACAAATATGTTGCCATGCCACCGGCCATGCTATCTGCAGCCCTCGTGGATGAGAGCTGATGGGTTAGTGGAGCAGCTTCAGCTGGCTTTAGCCCCCAGGCTAGCTGGACTGTAGCACTAACTATGGATGTTCACTTCAATCCACATGAAATTCAATTTATTTAGCACCAAATCGCAACAACAGTTCCCTCAAGGCCCTTTATGTTGTAAGGTAAAGACCCATAATTTGCTAGTTGTTTGAACAAGAGAAAAACGTTAAAAGCTCACTAGTCTAAAAGAGAGTTTTATGTCTTTTATACGAGTGAACTTTCAACGTTTTTCTCAAAAAAGATTGCGAACCGAGCTCGCTTTAAATGGATGACGGTAATTAATGGCCAAACAAATATTTCCCATGTGTTTTAGAAGCTATATAAAACATTAAATATGTTTCTCTTGAATCATAAAATGCTTTAAACGTAATTGAAACCTGCATCACTTTGCGTCATGTATAAAGCTGCAAACACACACAGTATCAGAAGAGCTTGCAGAGCTTAACCAACCTTTGCAGTGTTTCTTGGTTCCCATACAAATGTCCACAGCCCAGTACAAAATGCGGGTAATATAACGAAAAACCCTTTTAGGTTTGTACAGAAAGGCAAAATTAATGTAGAGAGGATGAAGAAGTCTCTGTGTTTCACTTTAAAAGTTGTAGTGTGAGGTCTGAACCCAGTAGAAAAACAAGAATATTGATAGATTACCCTCACATAAGTTTTGTGAGATCAAAGTGGGTGATGAAGTGACAGATTTATTAGTCTTTATCAAGAAGTATTTATTTAACCAGTTATTTTATTTTTATCTAGCAAGTTATATTCTTTTATGAACAGGAGCATTGTAATTTATTTTAGCATGTCCCCTGGCTGCTCCTCCCTGAGCCTGGTTCTGCTGGAGGTTTCTACCTGTTAAAAGGGAGTTTTTCTCTCCCACAGTCACCAAGTGCATGCTCATATGTGCTCATTGTTGGGGCTATCTCTGTATTATTGTAAGATCTTTACTGTGCTTTCACTATTTTATTGTTCAGTACTTTGGTCAACAACTGTTGTTTTTAAAAGTGCTATATAAATAAAATCAACTTGAAACTTGAAACTTATAATATGAAGAATACTGAGGACATTTGGTCCTATAAAAATAACATTGAAACAAAAGTTGCACACAGAGATTTTGTGTAGTTCCTTGTCTTGCAGCAGACTTCACTGAAGCCCCTGACTTGCAAGCAGTTTTATTTATGAACTGTCAGAGGTGGGGAAAGTGGCTATGAAAATGTAATCTTCTCCTAAGTGGTTACTGGTTAGAATGAAAGCAGTGTCAGGCTGAACGTGGATCGTGGGTGTAATAGACGACTTTATAAAGGATTTGTTTCTCCAGTCACCGGGTGTAACGAGTTGACATTTCTATTTGACAAGCAACGTGAAGCAACCGACACCATCAACTCCCTATTTAAAATTTACTGGTCTAGAAATGAGAAAGCAAGCTGCCCCTTGAAAGCCATAACTCTAATGTGTGACATCCCACCTTGCTACATCCATGTTTAGTACAGTGTATAAACAGAGTTGTGAAGTTAATACTTTAAAAACTGCTATGTCAACTCTCCTTTGGAGGCAGAAGCAAAACGTGGTGTACAGGATTAAGTATTGAAATAGATGTTTTTTTCCCCGGATTCCCACAGACTGGCACACTGGCAAACAACAGGGCATTTGGGCTGACCAGGAGGTCAGTTTACGGGCACTTGGGTTGTCGAAGTGGTCATATGATTTGACTTTAGGGCAGAAATAAACAGGGAAGTGTTTTGTTATAGAACAGGCACATCCTGGCTAACATAAGGCATTCAGAGAAAAACACTGACACACATACACAAACACAGAAGAAAAACAAAAAGCACTGGAAATTAAACATTTTGTCCACACAATGTTTGAAAAAACCAAAGAAATTGACATCGGGAGACTAAGTAGGATGACAGGAGTGTGCTTGGGAGTAAAAAACAAGAGACAATACTGGCCACGACTTTGAATGATTTTACCTCAAGATGTGATGGACTCTTGGCCACCATCTGAACCAGAAACCATTCTTGGAAATTTGTTTTTAGAAGCATTTCAGGATCTTTTCTGTAAAAACCTGGAACAAATAAGCGACTATTAAGCTTTCAGTGTTTATCAGCGTCAACCTATGTAGTTTTGTAAAACAGTGACAGCAGTCAAAACTAACAATTACAAGATAGTAACAAAACAAAGATAGGGAAGAATAATAGGGAGCGGTTTTTTAGGATGTTGCTATTCCTTTGCACAGAATATCCAACAAATTAAATACTGTTAAAACTCTAGTTTTATTTTTCTTGCGATTACCTTTGTAGACAGCTCATGTTTCCCAGGACTGTTGCTTTTTTAAAAGACCACAGAATGAAAAATGAGCAGTTATCACTTCTAGTACCCCATGGTGGGAATTGTCAACTTTGCCCTTCCTTCAATTTTATATGTATCACATGAACTTGTTGCAATCGTTTCCAAATATAATGCTGTGTTTGTTATAGGCCATAAACCTATCAGCGTGATACTAACAGACTGCAGTGAATGTCTGTGAGTCACAATAGAGGAAGTAGCAGGTTGGACACAGCTATATTTTAATTTGTGCGGGGAGGTGCAGCTGACACTTATGTATCACTTATGTAGCGAGAGTGGGCTATTTTGTTTCCAGACTTTAGACATATTTATGATCTAGATGCAATTTGCTATTCCAACTTTGAGAAAAAAGACAGCTTTATGTACTCCACCAAGGTTAGTATGATACTTTACTCAAGTTTCCTTGAATTACATTGAAGCAAATCTGTTATTCCCCCCCCCCCCCGGCCTTTTGCTTTTGTTTAAAATCTTTTCAGATGATAGGTGAAAAAAATCCCTGTGAGATACAACTTTAGAAGAAATTCCTACAGTATTCCTTACAGGCCTCATTGACTTATACCAATAATAACACAGCCAGGGAATGCAGACTCGACAACCGTGTCCGTTTGTGCATCCAGCACAATAGTTATTAATACACAGCCAGGACCAGAGTTTAGGTTTGCAGAACTTGATTATATCTGGAAGCCCAAGAACAACAGAACACAGACAAAAATAAATGATAAACTCGTGGCTTATTCATGGACAGTTGACCAGCACAAGTGTTGTTTCTTAGTGCATGACTGGTTCATACACATCTGCCTCAAATACAAAGGACAATAAATAAAATCGATAATCCCCCCTCCTCTGTTTGTTTTAATCCTCTCTTCTTTTTCCTCTCTCTGATGTTTAATCAGTAGCATAAGTTGCAAGTTTGAGCATATTACTAACACAAACTTAAGCATCAAAAATACAATACTGAAACAGATAAAGATAAACTTGCAGTGTAGAAACACTCCACTGGGGTCCTTTAGCAGTATAGGGTGTGGTTTTTTGCTTATCTGCAGGTGGAGTTGTGGGACAAGATCATTTAGGGAGCAGTGCCAGCTAGAGCTGATTGGCACAGCTGCTGTGTATTTACTTACCAGCTTCCTCCTTTTTTATGTAGTAGTGAGCTGGAACCTAATCACAAACAAGGAGCACTGTCACACACAACCACAGCAGATTATGGTGTTTATTTCCCAGTCAAGTCTGTATCTGAGTTGTGTGGAGAGAAATTGTCTAGAGACAGATATCTACATGTAAATATGTTAAAGCAGTAGAAAAGCCTATTGGTATTTGCTGTTACTGTTTCTAGCCCAGGTTAAATTGACCAAACACATTTGGGCAGGCTTTGATTTCATCAGGATAAACAGCTTTTGTCGAGAACAAATGATGGATTCCATCTGGTGAATCTATTGACTGTCTTCTGATGTCAACTTTGTTTGTTTTTTTGTTTATGCTTTTTAAATCTATCTACATCTGTAAACAACAAAGAAGGATGGAAACATGAATTTTGGCTCTGACATCTGCACCGCAACACCAGCTTTGAAATACAGGCTTTTGCCTTCAAAGAAAGACCCATAGTAGACCATCCATCTCTAGTGCTGAGGCCCAGAGGTAATGCAATCATCTACAATATTTACAAAATGGATACAATGTTCAATAAAAAAGGCTTAAAGCTAGCATTTGAAACCATTAAGTCACCAGGAATGTTTACTGAGTTTGGCAAGCAAGTGGGGTCATTTTCTCATCTATGCCAGCTATGCCCAGCTTTTATATAGTTTGTGCTAACCTGTACATACACAGAGCTACAGCTGACTCACTGGATGTGCTGAACCAAGAAGCCGTAATACAATTCATTTCACATTAACATTTTGAAACAAAAAAAAGAAAGTTGTCGTCTTGCTCACCAACATAATATTATAAAAGATCACACTCTTTTCTTCATCTTCTGTAGGAGATTATGATCATTATTTTATTGGATTATGTCTCATGATCTCACACTGCTAAATTGGTGTTACGCGTTTTGAAGCATGTGTTCAGAATGTTCCTTTGACGTAATAGAAGTTTTTACATGGAAACATAGAAGATTTTGTTCTAATTGGAAGGGTTGATAATCAAGATGTGGAACGTGGAGCAATACCTCCATAGTCTGTTTCACCACCAAGGCTGCTCAGCTGATTGGAAATATTGGTGCTTCAAGCAAGTTGGCTCGTCTACACGTCAAGAGGAATATTTAGGGGAACAACACGACTGAACAACTACAATCTATCTATCTATGACAACATCTGATTTTCATGTGATATATGTTAAAATCCCACGCTCGTATCTTGTAATATCCAAGTTTTATCAACATAGTAATTATCCACAGAGGTTTCCATTTTGGCTCCATCTGTGACTAACAACTGCAAGTTATTGCAACAAAGGTTCACAGTCGATTTTCATAAAAGTGTGTTCTTGCTGGCTCTGGGATGTGGTTTTTCAGATTTTCTTCATTATCAGTTTAATAACACTTGCACAGATGAAGCTTGAATGAGGCTCTAGAGATCAGAATCACTATTTAGAATATATAATACTTTACCAAGGGACTTATTTGAAACTATAGAGAAAGTGTTACTGCAGTTAAAGTTTTTAGGAGAGAAGAAAATAGGAGAAATTCTGACATAAAATTATTTATGGTACTTATTTAAGAATACTTTGATTCGTATTACAGGGTAGTTTAAGGATGTAAAATTAACTGATAGTCTTTTCGCTGGATTTCATTGTTGTAGGACATTTTAAAATGTATAGTGAGAGTTTTTGTCAGGGGTTGTGTGTGGAGGCGTGGAAGAGATGACCCAAACGCAGGACTCACGGTGCAGAAATGATGAGGATTTATTGGAGCGGGTGAATGAACAAAGCAGGAACGGTAGAACTGACTAGCTGACTGAAAGACTGAGTGGCTGGCTGAATAACTGAGCACTAACGGGAACGACAACATAACATCAATGACACGACAAAGAACTGGTGAAACCGAGAAACTTAAATATACAGGTTGAATGATGACAATGATTGGAAACAGGTGAGTACAGGGCTGAACATAATCTGACTAATGACACAAGAGACAAGCTGACACGGGGAAAAAACAGGAAGTGAAAACATTGATGTGGCAACATAACCTAAATGTGACAAAACTGAAAACACTGGGTCACCGACCCAGGAACCCTGACAGTTTTTTTGTTAAGAATGAATTCTCTATAGTTTTTTGTTTCTGTAGTCTTATTTACCAGTGTATTCCCAGTACATATGGTCTTAAGGTAGATTTATGAAAAAAACAGCCTACAATACAAAGATTTATGCATCTACATATCTACAACTATTTTCTGTTCAAATAAAATATATATAGGGAATTTTAGTATGTTAAAAGTTGTGAGTATATTCATAAACTAATTTTTCTTTCATTCATCATTCTAAATCCCTCGAATCTCATTTCAAGGTCTGAGAAATGTAACATGAGAGATCACAATGAAATTATTTGTAGAAAGCATGAATACATTAATTCCATTTTATATATTAACCCCCTGCTGACGCTTGACTGAAGCAAAAAAAAAAAAAAAAGCAAGAAAAAATAACATGGAAGTCCGAATAATTTAATGGAGATTTCCACTGTAGCTGAACAATTATGATTGCTTTGGATGACTGCAGCGCCTTGGTGTCTGTTTTGTTAATAAATACAGTTCTGTATGCTCATGGTATGAGCAATAAAACACTGACTGCAAAAACAATGTAACAATTCTCGAAGCAATTTATTCAGCAGCTGAAACAGAGAATGTGCAACCTGCTGCATTTTCTTCCAGCCAAAGTTGTGTGACTGCCCTGACAACAGTGAAAGTAATCGTGAAAAATCTAATTAACTAAAAATAAAGCCGCAGATAGCCTTCTTCCTAATTTTGGAGTTTTATTTTATTCTGCATGTGTTGTGAAATGATGCTTTGTCTGTCTTTTTATACTTTTACTGTTTGCATGTATTTTATAAATTGTAGTGTGTCAGGCTCTCAGGCCTTTATTGTGTAACTCAAAAGTTTGACAGAAACTCTCATGGGAGCACCAGTATCCTGACAGGATGTGAGAGATATGAGTTAATATGGAAATTTCTTGTTTAACTAGCAACACAAGCTGCTTTTGTTTCATAATTAACTTGATATTCCGAGGGACAGGATTCGAGTTATGAAAGTTAATGTAATTCTCCTGTCAGGAATTGAGAGACATGTTTTTGTTAAGTGTTCTTTGGCAAGGTTTGCTTTTTTGTAAAACAAAACACAAACAAAAAAAGCACCAGAAAGCTACTCAGAGAATAATTCCAAGTGTTGTCTGTGCCCAGTGTTGGAGAGTAACGGAATACATGTACCGCCGTTACATATTTAAAATACAAAATATGAGTAACTGTATTCCGTTACAGTTACCGTTTAAAAAGGTGGTATTTAGAATACAGTTACTTTGTTGAAATAAATGGATTACACGGCGGTACTTCCCTGTTTCATATTGTGGCGGGTCAGACTTGTTTGGGTTTTGTTTGACAGCTACGTTCTGTTGTTCCAGGTGGCAGCGTTACGGTTGCCATGGTTACAGGGTGACGCTCTCTCTCTCTGCGTGTTTCCTGGGTGAGAGGGGCCTTTTTGTTTTTGTTGTGCAAAGCTAATAGGCAGAATGCTACCGGTATAGCTCTAACGAATGTAGCATCATAGGCAGTGTAGTCCGTGCTGCAGGGAGAATGGACTGCCATACATGTTATGTGTCTGTGAGCGAGGGAGGGAGAAAAAGGAAAAGTACGAGCTGTCATCGAGCAAAAACGGGAGCTGGAAGCATGTAAATATAATAATAACCACTGCAGCCAAGAAGAGTGCCTGAGGAGCCCAGTTGTAAGTAAGCTATTAAGACTCGACTGTACACCGTGTTCGTGTTTTCCTCCAAAAACAATAAGTTCCGTTGGAGCAGCCTTTCAACGCCTCTCTCTGTCTCTCGCTAGCGAAGTTGACCCAGACAACAAAGTAAAGCTAGTTTTCGGCTACGAGCCACACAGAACCCACCGTATTAGCCAGAGGTCCCTTTACTACGGTTCGGAGCCGCGGACCTTCAGTAACAGTAATAAATCACAGCAATTGTACATTCATGTAGTTGTTAACAGCATGATAATATATTATATATATATATATATATATATATATATATATAATATATATAAATATATATATATATATATATATATATATATATAATATATATAAATATATATATATATACAGTGGGGCAAAAAAGTATTTAGTCAGCCACCGATTGTGCAAGTTCCCCCACTTAAAATGATGACAGAGGTCAGTAATTTGCACCAGAGGTACACTTCAACTGTGAGAGACAGAATGTGAAAAAAAAATCCATGAATTCACATGGTAGGATTTGTAAAGAATTTATTCGTAAATCAGGGTGGAAAATAAGTATTTGGTCACCTCAAACAAGGAAAATCCCTGGCTCTCACAGACCTGTAACGTCTTCTGTAAGAAGCTTTTCTGTCCCCCACTCGTTACCTGTATGAATGGCACCTGTTTGACCTCATCATCTGTATAAAAGACACCTGTCCACAGCCTCAACCAGTCAGACTCCAAACTCCGCCATGGCCAAGACCAAAGAGCTTTCGAAGGACACCAGGAAAAGAATTGTAGACCTGCACCAGACTGGGAAGAGTGAATCTACAATAGGCAAGCAGCTTGGTGTGAAAAAATCAACTGTGGGAGCAATCATCAGAAAATGGAAGACATACAAGACCACTGATAATCTCCCTCGATCTGGGGCTCCACGCAAGATCTCATCCCGTGGGGTCAAAATGATCATGAGAACGGTGAGCAAAGATCCCAGAACCACACAGGGGGACCTGGTGAATGACCTGCAGAGAGCTGGGACCAAAGTAACAAAGGTCACCATCAGTAACACACTACAACGGCAGGGAATCAAATCCCGCAGTGCCAGACGTGTTCCGCTGCTGAAGCCAGTGCATGTCCAGGCCCGTCTGAAGTTTGCCAGAGAGCACATGGATGATACAGCAGAGGATTGGGAGAATGTCATGTGGTCAGATGAAACCAAAGTAGAACTTTTTGGTATAAACTCAACTCGTCGTGTTTGGAGGAAGAAGAATACTGAGTTGCATCCCAAGAACACCATACCTACTGTGAAGCATGGGGGTGGAAACATCATGCTATGGGGCTGTTTTTCTGCCAAGGGGACAGGACGACTGATCCGTGTTAAGGACAGAATGAATGGGGCCAAGTATCGTGAGATTTTGAGCCAAAACCTCCTTCCATCAGTGAGAACTTTGAAGATGAAACGAGGCTGGGTCTTCCAACATGACAATGATCCAAAACACACCGCCCGGGCAACAAAGGAGTGGCTCCGTAAGAAGCATTTGAAAGTCCTGGAGTGGCCTAGCCAGTCTCCAGACCTCAACCCCATAGAAAATCTGTGGCGGGAGTTGAAAGTCCGTGTTGCTCGGCGACAGCCCCAAAACATCACTGCTCTTGAGAAGATCTGCATGGAGGAATGGGCCAAAATACCAGCCACTGTGTGTGCAAACCTGGTAAAGACCTATAGTAAACGTTTGACCTCTGTTATTGCCAACAAAGGTTATGTTACAAAGTATTGAGTTGTATTTTTGTTATTGACCAAATACTTATTTTCCACCCTGATTTACGAATAAATTCTTTACAAATCCTACCATGTGAATTCATGGATTTTTTTTTCACATTCTGTCTCTCACAGTTGAAGTGTACCTCTGGTGCAAATTACTGACCTCTGTCATCATTTTAAGTGGGGGAACTTGCACAATCGGTGGCTGACTAAATACTTTTTTGCCCCACTGTATATATATATATATATATATATATTAAATATATATTGATTATATAACGGAATACGTTACATAATACATTTTGGGGCATGTATTCTGTATTCTGTAATGGAATACATTTAAAAAGTAACCTTCCCAACACTGTCTGTGCCGAATCAATGAAACTGCAGCCGGTGCTCTGCAAAAAACAGGGAACCGGGCACATGAGAAATATGCACGCTGTTAGTTAGCCTCACGGTTGTGTTGGGAGACAGATGCACTTTGATGACTTCCATGAGTTTATTTCTATCAGTCTGGCATATGAAAAGAGTATGTTTAACCCAATTTAAGCCTGAGGCTTCTAGAGAGTACCCACATAGCCCACTGTCACCGATCACATGAATCTAAGGGTGTCATCCCCAGGCCAAGGCCACAAGTCAGTAAGCACATGACTACTACATTGGCTTGGTCGCAAGCATGTGAATATTTCAACAAAGACAAGCAGACCCATCAGAGAAAAGACACGGACTGAAGATACTATGGCACACAAAAACAGTTTTATGCACAAACAAGAGCTGGAAAACAAGCCACAATTGCTTTGAGTAAACATTGTTGTATCCAGGTCATATCTCCCCAGAGGAAACAAGAGGCACAGTGTTCCAATTCAAACACTATAAAATTGAACTAAGGAGGGGGTTTAGTTAAAATATATATATATACAAAAACAGTCTTCCCTTTGAGATACAGGGGCTGGGTATGATGCCGGGCCTTTTTGCGCTCTGAAAGTCTGAAAGACCCTTTGGGGACTGTCACTGTCAGGCAAAGCAAAGAGTTGTCCAGTACAACTTTAGGTTTAAATTCATTGATCTCCTGAACTATCCAACTAGGGTCACATCAGCAAGCTTATCACCAATCAACCTGTGCATGTCTTTGAAGAGCACTCATTGAAAACCCCATGCATGAACAGCAGGGAAATGTAAACACCACACAGACAGACCCTCCTCTGACCGCAGACCACCCCATGCTTTTGAATTTGACCTAAATTATCACGGGACTAACTGTTTATAAAAAGCGTATCTGTAGTTTGTCATAAAACGCAAAATATGAAACAACAATTTAATTTGAAAAACCTAGAAAACTCAAATAAGTAACTGTTTAAATTGGCAAAATAAAGGTCTGCACGAGAACAGATTTTGTTTATATTTTTAACTTTGACCTCAAGAGATTACAACAGACAAATGATCATTATGACCAAAAAAATATAAATATATTTTTATAAATTGACTGTCTTGTACAAAGAAGTCTAGGAGCAAAATGTGGCCAAATGAAAGTTGTCTTGGTAAGAGTAAATATAAAAGAAAATCATAAAAATGCATTTTGGGCTTCTGTACTGTCTCAGCCTGGAGCTGTCTCATATGATTCCTGAAAGCAAACCCTCCACACAGTCATGAGTTTGCATGATTTCTTGGCTTACAGCAAGTTCTCAACAACAGGGCTTGAGTCATTACAGCTATAAATTCGAGAGATCACTGCAGCATATAGCCTACTGCATGCGTGTGGGTCTTTGGGTGGTTAGGCTAAAGGTACAGTTTGTGTATTTAACATAGTTGCTGTTTGTGTTCCCCTCTTATTGTGCATAATAAATCAATTGCGATATCTCTTACGATGATGGTGCTTTAATCTGGAAGTGATGCTCTGCTGTTAAACAAAAAGCCTGGGAAGCACACGCAGGGCAGGCCCCTCAGTGAAAAAGCTTGAAATGAGACACCAGCCTTGAGGATGTACAGCGGCCAAGAGACAAATATGCTTCGCAGCAGATCTGTCGAAACCCTGAACTGCTCCTGGACCTGTTTTCCCCGAGGAGCACAGGATGGAGACCGCACAGACGGCAACAAGGCGTCGAGTTTCACGAAGGAGACTGATGTTACATATCAAACAAACCAAAGAGATTGCTAATCTAATTGTCTCACACTCACTCGTGCAGCCAAATATATCAAAATCAGATTCTCTCTCACTCTCGCAAAGTAAAACATTATACAATTAAATTTCCCTCAATCTCTTTCATGACTTATGATCTGCTAAGGTCTCGCTGAGTCTTTCCATATTGTTAAAAGAATCTTTATTTATCATTGTAAATCCAATCAAGTGTCAGTTTGGTTCTCCAAGCATTTGGTTGATGAACAGTGTTATTGGGTTCTGCTTTGTTTATGACGTATGTGTTATTCACCATTCCATTAGCAACTCAGAGAAATGAATTGTGGAAAGGTCGGGTACACCAGAATCCTTGGAGTCATCTGATTTGCTGCATATTTTGCACACTAACTTTCCAAACAGCTGTGTTTGTTTTATTTTTATTTTCTGCACTTAAGGTGGGTAAAAGTCTAACGGCTGTGACACTTTAGACAGCGACGAGACTGTTTCACTGGACTGTTTTGAGTAGCTCTAAAGAATGAAGCATATAGTGGGAAGTTTGTCAGCAGCACGCAAAATCGCCTAATAAATAAGCAAGCACTGATACAGTCAACAGTGTGTGCCTTTGTTTTGTCTCGCCCCTTGGCGAGAGGGTTATCTTTTCACATAAGCACATTTGTTAGTTGGATTTGCTTAACATTAACTGCAAGTGTGTGTGTGTGTGTGTGTGGACAATCTGTTAGGACATAAAACTCACACAGTCACATTGGGAGTACTTGCCTACCTTTAGAAAACACTTCATTTTGTGGTAAAATCTTGGTTTATAACAACATTAAGGCTTGTTAAACATGGTAAAAATGTTTGTTAGACATGGTAATAATGACCTGCTAAAGCTCTAACTGAGCATGAGAATTGGGAAGAAAGGTGATTTACACGACTATCTGGCTTAGTTGTTGGTGCCAAACAGGCTGGTCTGAATATTTCAGAAAGCGCTGATCTACTGAGATTTTCCCAAACAACTCCTATTTAGCACCATTGCTGCTCATAACAATAGCAGCAGTTCTCTGAAAATACCATGTCAGATGTCAGAGGTCACAGGGAAATAGCCAGACTGCTTCAAGCTAGTGAGAAGGCAACAGTGGCTCTATTGGTTACAGCCAATGCACGCAAAAGAGCATCTCTGAATGCAGAACACGTCAAACTTTGAAGCATATGGGCTACAGCAGCAAAAGATTACACCGGGTGCCAATGTTAGCTAGGCTGAATTCTGACCGAGTTAACTAAGGTTAGAACTCACACTAGCTCACCAAAATGGGACAATAGAACATTTTTAAAAGGGTTGCCTGGCCTGATGAGTTACGATTTCTGCTGCAGCATTTGGATGGTAGGGTTAGAATTTGAAAGTGAAAGCATGAAATCCATCCTACTTTGTATCTGTGATTCAGGCTGGTTGCGATGGTGTTATAGCAAGTGGGATATTTTCCCGGCACACTTTGGGCTCCTTCTTTTACATCAATTAAACAGCACAGTCTACCTGAGGATTGTTGCTGACCATGTCTGTCACTTTATGACCACAGTGTATCCATGTTTTGATGGCTGCTTCCAACAGGATAACGTGCCATGTCATAAAAGTAAAATCATGTCAAACTGGTTTCTTGAGCACGACATTGAGTTCATTCCATGTTTGATGATGTCATGCCAATATGGACCAAAATCTCTGCGGAATCTTTCCAGCACCTTGTTGAGTCGATGCAAAAAAGAACTGAGGCTGTTCTAAAGGCAAAAAAGAGGGTTCAACCCAGTAACAGCGAGGTGCACCTAATGAAGTGTTTAATGCATGCACACCTTTGACATTGCAAGACAACATCTGTTTTTTTCTAGAAGAAGTTTTTCAAAACCTTAATATTTAGTGACCTGGGGCGAATTTTACAAGTTGACAAAAAGATGAAACCTATAGAAAAAGTTACATTTACCAAAATACCTGTTGACTTGTGGACAGGGTCTTATATGCTCTCCTTTCTAATGTGTAGCAGTGTCACTCTGCTCACTGATTGGTTCACCCAATGACAGCTTTGCACGAAAGCAAAACATGTCAGAAACTGTAGGATTAGATATATTGCCAAAACACATCATTAACTTTCTTTTCAGTGAATTCTCAACACTGCCATGAGGTTTGCATTTATCACATAGTGAAATAGCTCAAAAATGTTTAGATAGTTTTACATTACACCACTGACCCCCTCCCACTTTCACACATGTACTCACTTTGGTAATCTTTTGACAAATCCTCTGTCCTTATCAAGGTGAAGTCCTTATTTTGTAACCTTGTATTTCTAGGACTTGTTTTTATACTTCGAAGTTTTGTTGTTGTTGTTGTTTTTTTTTTTTAAATATGCACTTTATGTTGCAAAATAGTGAAATTTAATAGTCATGTGATTATTGACTTGTGGCTTTGGCCTGGTGATGGCTCTCCTGTGGTTCCAAGAGAGATTGTATAAACGTCTTTAAAAAATGTTCTCAGTTGATTGATCACCTCACTAAACATTTTCCCAATGAGCCCCCGAGTTTGAAGTGGTCTTTAATGCATCATTTTGCTTACTGTGTAAATTATTTTCTCATATATAGCAATACAGATGATAAAGCAGGATAAATGGTAAATGGCCTGTATTTGTATAGCGCTTTACTTAATCCCTAAGGACCCCAAAGCGTTTTACACTACATTCAGTCATTCACGCATTCACACACACAGTCACACACTGGTGATGGCAAGCTACATTGTTTTACGCTTTAGAGCTACGCTGTGGGCATGAGGTTTCCCCAGTTTTTTCCCCACACTGTTTTACCCTTTCTGTTGTGGTTTTAGGTTAAGTGCAATTAACCGTAAACTTGTTAGGCACAAAACATCTCAAATAGTCGATCAATTTCCAAATATAAATATAAGGCAGATAAAAGGCTCTTTCAAATGATCAAGATTGGTTATGTCAAGCTGTCTTACATATGCTCTCTGGTGCGTATGGTGTTGGTAAGTGGTAGATGCTATTTCACATCACCTGCTTTGAAATAATAGAAATAATCGTCCAGTAACCACTGTGTAAATTTTCCTCTCTGAAATCGTTCGAGTGCATTGTGAATTTACAATTTGGTGTAATCAGTTCAGTGTAACACAAGTCAAAACTAGATACTATGCACGCTAAGCCATGCAGGAAATTAGAGCAAGGTACGAAAATCTCAAGTTCTTACTAGCATGCTAAAACTCCTCTCACATTTGAACATATCTTCCTTCATGTTGTTTTAGTACACATGAAACGGCCCAGCTAATGTCAGGGTTCCTGGGTTGTTGACCCAGTGCTTTCAGTTTTGTTCATGTTCAGTTTATTTTGCCACTTCCATGTTCTCACTTCCTGCTTTTCCTGTGTCAGCTCGTCTCGTGTTATTAGCCAGATTATGTTCAGCTGTGTACTCACCGGTCTCTCATTATCATCCTCATCAGTCTGTGTATTTAAGTCCTCTGTTTCCACTCATTCACGGTCGTGTCATTAATGTTGATGTTGTGTACGCTGTCCGTGTTTTCTATCCAGCCAGCCAGCTTAGTCATTACAGTTTAGCCAGCTATCTCAGTTCAGTCAGCCCTCTGTTTCATGTTCTGCTTCATCCATTCATCATAATAAATCACCAGGCTTCACCTACCTGCGAGTCCCGCGTTTGGGTTCCTTCTTCCTGGCCTCCACACAAATCCTGACAGCTAACTGGGTGATTGGCATCTTTTGAATTTACTGACCTTAATGAAAAAAATGTTCTTTGTATAATGTCATAGCTAAAGGCACAATCTCCTTTTGGGATTGAATTAGTCTTGTTTTCACTGTGCAGTTCTGCAATGGTGTATGGGAAAACATAAGCTCTGTTGCACAATGGAAGGCCAGCAGATATTGACTCCCTTGGATAAAAGAGCATTTTATTTCCTTTTAACCGAAACAGGTTTTTGAATTCAGGAATGCAAACAAGGACCAAAATTTGATCAGATATATTTCATGAAATAAAATGTATTCATACATGCAGCCGTTCCTTCTGTTATTTTATTGCACAAAGTTCACCACAACACTTTGCATGCATGCCTGCATGTCTCACGGCAGGCAAAGTTGTCTGAATGGAGCATTTGTTATCATCGTTGGGGGGTTGGGTTGGCTAGTATTTTTCCACCACTCGAACAAAGTTTCCAATGCGAATAAAAATAAAACTTTAGGAATATTATCTTTTTAGAAGCTAGTAACAAATACTTGTTTTGTTTGCAAGCACCTGCCTGCTGACAGAGACAAACAGGTTTTCCTAAATGCAATAAAATTACAAATAGAACAAAACAAAAATTGAACATAATGCTAGTTCATTTTGGTTATAAGACAATCTGCATGTGGAGTATTTTTACATGCGGGCATGTTTACTAGAGGTTTATCAAAACAAGACTCTTCAGAATAAGCTCCTTTTACAGCTGTGGGTTTGAGCAGATATTGAACCTTTTGTGTACAAGTACAGGTCCGCCTTCAGGGTTCAACAGCTTGAGCAAACAGAAGACTCAAAATAAAACTGGGAAAACAGGCCCCAAATAAATAAGTCAGAAAAGTTGCTTTTGCTGTTAACAGTGTGTAGCAGTGCAGATGGTGATAAAGTTATAAAAAGAATACAACCAGAGTGATAAAAAAAAAAAAAAAAAAATCCATTCCCAAACGGCAAATAGCTGGCAATTCACCACAAATTAATTTGAGTTAGTTATTGCTTTATGGCAGAAAACAGCTTCAGATTGCAGCTCTGGAGGCTTAAGGCTCTAATGGCCTACAGGTGCACATGGTTTTGGAGTGATGCCGGCACAGCTGCCTCTTTCTCAAGCAACATCCTCATTACAATAGCTATGGTTGATTGTAAGGAGGTGGAGAGGGGACTAGATCTACCCATGTCCGCATGGTTAGGCTTACACAGATCTGCATTATGTTGCCATCCCCCTTTTCTTCATAGGCCCTCCTGAACGCATATAGCATTATCTTGATACTACCTCCCCCTAGTGGAGGGTCGGTCAATGACAGCCAATACTCACTTGTAGTGTCTCCAAATGCAGTTGAAGGGGTTTTTTTTTTTGTTGTTGTTGTTGTTGTTGTTGTTGTTGTTGTTGTTTTTTAGCAGTGAAGCACACAAACAGACACTAAAGCACGGACAATGATAAACTAGAACAGCACCATGTATGACCTTATACTTTATACTTTTTACGTTTAGTTGGCAATTTCACAAGGTGATTCATGAGGAGATATCTTCGCCCCCCTGTGGCAGTGTCTTAGATTGCACAGTATATTGACACTGTTTGGTGTTATGTTATCTTATTAACCTCTTTTTGGCACATAAAATATGAGTGATGTGAAGTGATACAACTAAGTAATTTGCTGAAACACTATGCTATTATGCTAGTTATTTCACATTAATAGATATTTGAAGTTCCACTTTATATTTAGATTAACATCATATTAAAGGTATATAAATACAGTTTGTTCTGTTGTAACAATAAGTGTCCACCTCTTTGTCACACTGTTGCTTGCATGAAAGCAATGACCAGTTGGGGTCACTTGAGATAAATTAGAATTTACATTTTGAATCAATGCTTTTGAAAATAAGATTTTGTAACAAAAGATGAAAAATAACTTATCTTTGTCTCACATTAAACTGCTGACCACGCAGTGACATTTTTTATGCAGAAATTGTCTTTCATGTGTACTTTAATACTTTTACTCAGTAAAATCTGTGTATAGTACTTCAAGGAGAGGATCAGGGTATTTCTTCCATTGTTGGTTATTTGTGTATATTTGTTTGTGTGCGTATGATGACACTGATTTAGGCAAAAGGCAATTCTGTTCCTTTTGCAAGTTATATTGGTTTATTAGAATATTGCAGTCAGATGTAGGGAATCAATGCCATTTATATAATTATTCTAATTATTTTTCTTTCGCTGCATCTTCATGGCATGTTATATCTCTGTAAGCACATTTTTTAAATTGTAATCACTTTATTTTTCTTTATTCTGCATTGAAAAATGCCTCAGAAATAATTTTCTATTCCTATATATTTTTTGTTTGGGTGTGCAATGCTTAAAAATCACAAAGAGCAATAGAACATGATTTTTTTTTTTACATTATAAATCATTTATTGAAATATAAATCATCTGAATGTACATGATGTAAAATAATGAAGCACAGTATTGAATCATCATACTGGGTGTGATTACCTTTACTTACAGGTAGGGTACTGACAACAACACATCACTCAACCGCACCACAAACATTCACATCCATACAGCCTGCCATAAGCATCTAAGACCAAAAGTAGACGAGAGCTAATTTGTCAGCAACATCAAACGACAACAGTAAGACAAAAAGACAGGAAAGTGCAACAACCGTGCGTAGTTTATGTCACAGTCAAAGAGAAGGAGGCAGTGGCACAGCTGGTTCAGCAGCAGGAAGATACAGAGGGTTATAAAGAGTCTACAGATAATTGATGTATGACATCATATAAAAATGAATCTGTAGTTTATCTACTGTCTTCTTATAACTAGAACCTGCTAATAGACGTCAGGACAACAGATAAAATATGAGGTTAGAGGATGTAACCTTCTGGTAAAGCACTATATACTTTTTATTGGCCATGCTGACATATTTACTGATACAAATGTCTTTTGATCTCTATTATTTTATGATTCCCATATTTGCATGAGAAAACTAATATTTTTGACTGTCTACTGTGATGTTTTAATGTTTCTCTGACTGAAGAAGGGAGAATTATCTCCTTTTTTGTAATGGATTTTACAAAATTATTGTCTTCAATCGGGTGAATAAGGGTGGGCAAGTTGAATATGTGTTTATAAAATATTTGAGTGCTATCCCAATAATTCTTTCTTATATAACAACTCTGAAGCTATTTACATTACAATCACACTTCGTTAGACAAAGCCTATATGACAGATACGACTGGGGACTTTATCTGAGAACAAATGTTTGAATTTGTATTTCTGCAAAAAGCGCAGCGCCAAGAAGCAACTCAGAAGCTCATTTCTACGAACCATACAAACCGCTGTGGTCAAAATCTACTCGGTATTCACAAACTAAACATGTTTATATATTGATAAAGTAAAAAAATAAATTTGAATTACTGTATGTACTTAACCACTGAATACATTAAATGGTTATATACAAAAAAAATGCACATAGTCCAAATTTTGTGCTTTGAAATCCAAGTATTGCTACTGATTGTACCAGCATCAGGTGCTTCTCTTGCAGCAGGCGAGTATGGAGTGTGTTTACCTGCCAAAGTTGTTGCTAGTGTTGGAATCATATAGTTTAAATAGTGCACTATAGTGGTTTTATAGATACCATATGAATGACGTCCCGCGGTGTTCAATCAAAGTTCTGACTAACATGTTTAATTTGTCCCTTGTTGCTTATATTGCTGTTAAAAGAATGCCCGATAGAATAAAGCTCTGCAAAGTACAAAGACAAATTTGATCTTTTTATCTAGATGTCTCCAACACACAGGCTCTGAGTCTTCTGAGTTCTTTAAGGTAACCTTCTGCTCACTCTCATCTCCAGCCCACGGGGATGGGGGGCAATGTCCGAGGGGTAGCGATGTCACCACAGAGTCATCCAGATACTGAAGTGGTTTTGTTCTGTCCTCTCTCTCTGATGGGGTGACTGATAGGAGGGATGGCGGGGCTAGAGGGTTGACAGAACAGTCTTTGGTTCATTTACAGGTCTTTCTCTAGATTCCCATATCCTCACACCCTGTCTTTTCTGCCAATGCTATATAGGCTGAGCAGTTGTCACAGAAAGCTGTCTTCCACCAGGTCACTACAGTCTAGACACATCTCATCCAGCAGCGTGATGTCCTCCAGAGTCTCACCTTCACGCTTAGCAAAGGTGGAACTGCTGGAGCCTGTCTCAATGGCGCTCTCTTCAGATGTTTGAGAGCTACAGGGGGCATAAATAACACACACGTTAGTCTCGTTTAAAGTGTAACACTGTGAACTGTAGCAAAAGTCACTGACTTTTACCTGTGTCTGTTCCTCTTTCCATATTCTTCGTCAGATATAGGGTCCAGGTCAGGAAGGGGAATGATGTAGCCACTGTCAGAGCTCAACCGCTGTTCATCAAAGCCACTTTCTCTGTCCTTCAGCTTCCCCTGGTTTTTGTAGGCAATCCCAATGTAGTCCTCATTTTCCATGCATACCCGAGTAACCGCAGGGTGGTCGCTCTTCAGGAACTCGTGGTTTACTCTTTCGTATTGCTGAATCAAAAACAACATGGGCCCATTAGAACTAGATACCAATACATGGTGGAAACAAAAGATATAACTTTTTCCTGTTTGCACAAAAGCAATGATGATTCAATTCACAGAACAACCATAGCACTATGGAGCCACAGGACTGGAGAAGTGCGGTATGTTGTGTGTAATCACTAGCTAGCGATCTAAACTGAAAATTACATATCTGATGCTAGCGTGAGGTGCTAAAACAGGAGCTGGTTCGTGTTCTGCCACCAGCCATTTACACTGTGGGGAAGGGAGAGGTAAGGCCGGTTTGATGTGCCATGTGTAGTGGGGTCATTAAGACTGGGTGGTGGAGGCAAGAACTGGGACTGTGTCATTAGGCCAGACGCTCTGACATCCAGCTGCTGCATTTGAACTCTAATCACTTATAGGTTTGTGTGCTTGCATGTGTGTGTGTGTGTGTGTGGTTTTTTTTTTGGTGTTTTTTGTTTTTTTAAGAAAAAGCGAGAGAGCTTAAAAAAAAAAATTCCAAATGCAGAGAGAGTGGAAAGGGCTTTAAATACACAGCTTGCATTTTAAACACATGCTTGGTAAATGATACCTAAAAAGCCAATAAACAGCCAGAAAATGAAAAAAATAAAAGGGCAACAGAATGCACAGGTCCAACCATGAGGTCAAGAATGAGCAGAGGTAAATCTTGAAAGCAGGTGTTAAGTTTCCACAGAGCTCTGAGGCTGTAAGAGGTCACAAGGAGACTCACCCTCTTGTAGCTGGAGGGTAACAACGAAGCTACTGTTTCACTCAGACCCAGGAAAGATGGCCTCTTCTCTGGCTCACTGTTCCAGCACTTCATCATCATCTCATACCTGAAAAAGCAACAAACATGTGATCTGATGCAATCGTCGAGAACATACAAGCTGTCTTGCACTTTGCAAGTTTATCTTGACAGATTCGAGATGCTGTGTATCACAGCGCAGAAATGAACACCCCAACAAAGCAACTGTATAACCATTACGTGAACCCCTACATACACATCATGAGGTGCATGCTCTGGTTTTGACATCCTGTATCCACTCTTGATCTTGTTGTAGAAACTCGAATCCACCACCATCCCTGGGTACGGGGTGCCACCTTTGCACAGAGACATTTTCACGTGAGTTTCTCGACCAATATTTGGATTTGCTTTTCTTTTAACAGAGGTTTGCTGGGACTCACCTAGGGAGAATATCTCCCAGAGGAGGATGCCGTAAGACCACACGTCGCTCAGAGTGGTGTACAAGTTATCAAAAATACTCTCTGGTGCCATCCACTTCACCGGGAGAAAAGTCTGTTTTCCGGCAGAAACAAAATCTTCAGTTACTGTTGAATCTGTTATTTTTAAACTACAGTATAATTTGTCCGGAAAAGAAACACTTACGCTCCCTTTGGATACATAGTTGTTGTCATGCATGATGTCTCTAGCCAATCCAAAGTCACAGATCTTCACTATCTTGCCCTGAGAGAGAAGGACATTCCTGGCTGCAAGGTCTCGATGTACACACTGTTGAAAGAAAGTAAGGAAACCTGATTAGCACTTCATTGAACGACATAGCTGTTCTCAGTTCTCTCTTAAACTCATATTCTCTTTGAGCTCAAACCAGTACACTCTGCTCCCATAGCTACTCTCTCAAGCACATTTTTAATGCAGTTTCATAAGGCTTTATAAAGCATACTCTTTGTGTATACATGCCAGCTGGAGGGATGTCTGTGACCACTGGATATTTAGGGATAATAACTATGAAGCTGAATGAAAAACTTCTGGCTGCAGTGTGTCCCTGTCTGGTAATTCTAGCTCTGGCTGTGCTGCTACTATATTCGGTTCCTGGCCTCTCGCTGGAGTGGGCTCAGCAGCCTTCACGGGACTGCTTATCACACAACCACTGATTTCCTTAGTTCGCCCCTTTGGCCAGTATGGCTGTCTTCATATAGGTCAAAGCACAAAACCTACAACTTGCGATTAGTGCAGAGGGAAGCAGGGGAATGCAAGGTTGTAGATCTGTGCGTGAAAAAACATTTCTTTTAAACTTACATTTTTGGAGGCAAGAAACTCCATGCCTTTGGCCACCTGGTAGGTAAAGCTGAGCAGGTCAGTGGTGGTGAGGCCTTCATTTACGTCGTCTGACAGCATGATTTCCATTTCGCCTTCTGGTTTAGAAAACACACACAAACACACCCTGAAGCGTTATGCGAGTATATGTTCAACGTGTATTGCAAATATAGCACTGCCTGCGCAAACCTGGCTTTTACTAATGGCAGGGAGAAATGAGGCATTATTATGCATGTGCTGCAATTATCCTCTCCATGTAATTGCAGGGTTTTACCAGTCCTAAAATTCTGACAGGGTGTACCCCCTGGCTAAAACACTGACTCAAACATAGCACCAAGGCCAAACAAGTCCACATCAATAACTCTGAGGGCAGAGCAAGAAGCAGGACAGGAAGACGGTGCGTACCACTCGAGTCTTTCTGCGAGGGTGGATGGTCATAGTTAGACCGCTGGATGTCTGAGTACTTGGAGGCATTGCTCATCTCCAGCATGGGCACATACTGAGTGCTGTCAGCCTGCTTCATATCCATGTAGTCCCCTTTGCTTTCAAATGACAGGATCACATAACTGGGAGCAAAGACAAGAAAGGAACGTTGTTAGTGATGGCAACCTATAGCAAAAATACATTCTACAAATTATGTGCATGTCAGTTTATATGTGTGTGTGTGTGTGTGTGTGTGTGTCCTTAAAATCCTCTCACTCCCCTAGGCTGAGGTTAGAGGAAGATGTGGTTGAGGATAACATGGTAGCCAGGATTAAATTGTGTTATGGTCATTTTGAGGTGTGGTCACTGTGAGTCATCCATCAACACAGATGAGCCTCAAAAGAGAGCGAGAGACGGCTGCTATTTTACCATGAGGATTTGGGTGGACACAATTAACAGGTACCTCCATAGTAACGCAATTAAATTGAAAGCGGAGACCACTTCAGACTGTGATCTGATTAGGCAAAGATGCCAGACAACCTCCTCAACCATGGAGAAACTGGTGATAGAGTTACTGATTGGGGGCGAGATGGACAATGTGAGTGCACGTGTTGTAAACGGTTGCTTGGGCTTGTAAAGACTTGAGGATGTTTGGTCTTTTTGCAAAGTACCTTTTGATAACTGTCTGCATGGAAACAAAAATATCATTCCACAAATGAAAATACATTATTTGCGACATATGTACAGATGTGAGAAATATCTTCTATATGTTGTACCTCCTGCTGCTTTCATCTGCAGGGTTGATTCCAAAGATATCCAGCTCCTTCTTGTTCTTCTCGGGGTTCAGACTGAGGAAGTTCTCCCTGTTCTTGTGCAGATAGTTAACCAGGTCCCCATAGAAGCAGTACTCAGTGATAATGTAGATAGGGCCTGGGAACAGCACAGAAGATGAAGTCGTGCATTGGCGTCAGTCTGCAGGCTAATCTTATCAGAGGCTCATAAAAGGCTAAAAGCACAGTCAAGAGGGCAAGCCTCCACTTTCCCATAAAAAGCCTATTAAAATACCACACCCAGCAAGAGCTGAGGAAGGCTGTCAATCTTTTTGGGCTGTTACGATTGTAAATGTCTGCTGTTCCCAAATCTAAAAGAGTGTTTGTGTGAGTGCGTGCATGCAAATGTGGGTGTTATTGTTTGTGTGTCTTTGTAAAGTGGTGACTAAATTACATAGGAGAGGCAACAGTGGTTATGATAAACAGTCATTATACTACCTTACATGTCTGCTTATGAAAGTGTGTGTGTTTATGTGTGTGTGTGCATGTGTCTCTATGTGTGTTTGTGTTTATATGTCTTTATGTCCTTGGTTCGTGTGGGTTATTTACCTGACTTGGTGCATGCTCCCAGGAGGTTAACAATGTTGAGATGGGGTCCAAGATGAGTCATGATCTTGAGTTCAGACATCAGGGCCTGTTTCTCACTGGAGCGTGCTGTGGCTGAAAGACGGTACAGCAAGCATGACTATCACACACTTAGTCAAACCAACAACAAGCCACTCAGTCCCATATCTAAAGACCTTTATCATAAGATATGGGACTAAAGACAAAAATATTTCTCTGTAGTGTCCTGTCTTCACTATAGTGAAAACTATATTTTTCTTGTCTTTACAGCTTTCACTTTACCACCCCCTTGAGTTCCTTCAACAAATAAAATGAGCTGTCAGCTGTTTTCTCAGTAAAAAAAAAAAAAAAATATATATATATATATATATATATATATATATATATATATATTTTTTTTTTTTTTTTTTTTTTTTTTTCAAGGCTTATTTTATTTACCACTGAATTGGCAGCAATTATGACATGGCAACTGTTAAACTCACGTTTCAGCATTTTCACTGCCACCTTCATGACAGGTTGGGAGCGGCTGAGCCCATAGGCGGTGCCCTCTACCACCTTCCCAAAGGCTCCAGAGCCCAAGATACGACCTGTGAAAGACGTGACAACAGGGGATCAGTTTCCTTGTAATAAAAACAAAAGAAACTGCTCAGGCATACAAACACATCCATACACTTTGCATGCTTCTGCTCTCTCATCTGTGACTCTTTCCAGTGATTGACTGTCCCCTTGATCACTGACTCAAAACAAATCCCAGGCAGAAAAACCTCAAGCTGAATTAGTTTATCGCACCCTAACTTCAAAGAAAGAGTGAGCCATCCTGGCTGGAACATCCCAGCAGGGAGGCCACAGAGCCTCTATAGAGTTAGCATATAAGAAATGACTGTCAGCTCACCAAGCACAAGTCTGTCACGGGGAAACTCCCATCTGGAGTCATAGGGAAGCTGCATTGGATCCACATAGATGTACTCATGACCGTCTGGGCTCACAGATTCTATGACCCTCCAGCGGATTTCATATCGTGGTTTCTGGGAGACAAAGAACACATAAAAGATGGTTAATTAACCTTTGCAAATTTACTTTTGTTCTAACAGAATTGGGGTCTTTGTTTTGCAGATCCACCCACAAATTAAATTTCCTTTATTGTCTTGAAAGGAAATTTTAAGTTCAGGAGCTGATTATGCAATATCCAAATATCTAAAAGACTAACAGTGTCCAGTTGAAAGCTCAGAGTAAAATCTGCAGTTCATTATGTATGCTGAAAAAAGAGAAATGGATGAACTGGTGAGCAGGTGAGAAGTGGGGATAAAATGCAAAAATGATCACAACAATACCTGTTTCCAGATAACAACCAAGACAATGAGTGAGATGATGACAATGACCAGGAGCACCAGCACAGCAGCAGCTACAGTCAGCTCAGGGTGAGGGCCTGTTCAAGAGGAAATCCAGCAGTCACACATGTTAAATGGATCACGCATTAATCACGTGGATGCAGCATGTCTACTGAAATTCTTGCAGTGAAATGTGCTTTATTTATTGCATAAGAAATATGAAAACCACAGGGTGCGCAGAGAGTTAAGCCAAAAATTCATGTTGAGAAAACAACACAGAAGTGGGGGGGATGGGGTGGAGATGAGGAGCTGTTGCAGGGAGATGGGGGTGAAATTGTAAAGCTCATTTGAAAGGACCAAATGGCCTAGTGATTCCTGGAGTCCCAAAATTAGCTGTCAGAAGAAGAGCCCCTTCCTGATGACCCACCATCAGTTGTGCCACTAAAAAGTCATCAGCTGACAGCTGCTACAACACTGGCAGAGCTAAGCTAGCCCTAAACAGTCTTTACAGAGCACATCACACCCCGAGCGTCAAAAATTAAAGGAAATTTGGAGGATAAAAGGTGGAAAAAACAACATAATTTCAAAGCTAGGTTAAAAAAAGGAGGTTATTGAAGAGGATGCAGTGAAATATGTTTGTGTGCTCTCACCATTGGACACCAGTTTGACCTCCCTGCTGACAACAGCCATTTCGTTCCTGGCCAGGCAGCGCACTGCCATTGTGCTTTCCAGATGACCAAACAGGACCTGGCTCTCCAGGTTATTGTCTTCATCAATGTGTGAGTCCAATGTGATCTCAGTGGAGTTGGCAGGGATGGGCGCCCACGAAGACGAATCATTAGCGCAACTGGATGGTAACAGCAGTAAAAAGACTATGTAAAGCATGTGTGTATATAGAGAGGTCCAGGAACAAATGAATGTTTTCTCAAAGAAGACTGCACGTACTGTTTGATATTCTTGCAGACAAACCACTCCACCGTGGGTGTCGGCTGCCCTCTGGTAATGCAAACCACAGACTGGCCTTGAGGTGAGCCATGGTGAACGTCCATCAGATCAACAATGACTGCAGGCACTGTAACACAGTCAGTGTAAGCATGAGAAAAAAAACAGACTTTAACTGAGCCTAAAAGGTTGTCAAAACAGTATTCATGGGAATTGATTTCTCTGACCTTTGATTTCAAGGATTAAACTGATATCACGACTTTGGTTTCCGTTCTCCACCCGCATGGTGTAGTTCCCGCTGTCCTCCTCCTTGGCTCGGATCAGGGTGAGAACACTCATGTAGCTGTAAAGAACAACACAACCAGAAGTTCCAATAAGCACCCAGTAGTGACAGCCCACAGTCGCATCAACTCTAACTAATTAAAAGGTAAACTAGCTAATGCATGAGAATTTTACTTTGAGGTTGTCATTAGCTCTGCTGCCATTAGTGGCGTTTCACCTGGTTTCATTGATCTGCCGAAGGCTGGTGGAGATCTCTGCAGTCACATAGCTGAGTGGGTAGCCATCTTTAAACCAGCTGACATGAACACTTGGGAAGGAGTTGACAACAGCCCTGAACTCACAGACTTTATCCAGCGCTGCAGATTCGTATTCTCTGAACTCCGGCTTGATGGACAAGAACTCACTTGCTGTGAGACATGAAGAGAGTCCAAAAGATAATCAGTAATATATCATTGTAAAAAGAAAGACCTCAGAAATAGTATACATGATATTCACTCTGGATAAGGGAGGTTTTATACCATAAACTTGAATTGCTAGTTGTTTCGTCTGGCCCCTGTTACTCAGTATGTCAGTGATGGAGCAAGAGTAGATGCCGCTGTCTTTGGTTGAAGCTTGTGGGATGGTCAGGGTATAAAAGATCTCCTGAGTTCTTTTATTTTCTCGCACTGTTTTTGTACCACGATTTGCCTGCCAAACAAGAAAGGAACATCAGAGATGCTCAGCTACAAGCAATTTTAAAACAACATTAAATACAGTTGGAGTCAAAATGACGTGTGCATTCACCAGTTTGCCAGGATACTTCCAGTGATCTTCCAGAATCTCAGATCCCCGAGCCAGACAGGTGACAGTTATTGTGTCGCCCACCAGCAGAGCGGTCTTTTTTGCTGTCAACTCAACATCCAGCTCATCTGTGATACAACATTTTATCGAGTTAAAATGATGGTGTAGAGGCAAATCTTGATCAAAGAAGTTCAAGCTGAAAGCTTAGAATTAACATGTAGGATGCTAAACTTGTGTCTTTGTCTTACATATTCACAAACACAAGAAAACACACCTGTCCAGCCATGGACGATGTATTCCTCGCTGTAGAATTCGTGTCCATTTATGACGGCCTTGCAGACATAGGTTCCAGCAATGAATATCCCCAAAGCGCCCCTCTTGCTGTCATAAATACTAGGCACAGGCTGCTGGGTGTCACTGTTAATCAGAGTCACGTTAGCATTTGGATCGGACACTCGACACTGGATCTCCATCTCATCGTATCCAGACAGGACGTGGTTGCCAAAAGGTATCAGTGATTCCAGAAAGGGGACATCGGGGTCTGTGTAGGAATAAAACAAGATTATCACACCAGAAAATAAAATCAAACACACAAAACACACAAGCTCAGTTTACTCCATACCTGGAACATAAATGTAGATTCTGCTAAATTCTGCTGTATCCTCAGTGATAGTTCTACTATAAAAGCACGTATAGTAGCCAGTGTGGCTTGCGGTGGCACTATCCACTGTGATGGTGCTGAAATACAAGCCGTTGGGGTCCTCCTGCGTTTGCTCCGATAAATTGATTGGCGTCTCCCAGCCCAGTTTTTCCTGTCCATGACAGGTCAAGGTGAAAGGGGTGTGGAGAGTAACTACCATCTCGTCCAGCTCTGGCAGCAGCACAGGGACTGAAGATGATGGGATCATTCCTGCAGTGGGAGCTGAAAGAAGACACATACAGTGGGTCATAAATCTTCTATAGGTCCTAAATACTCTATGGTCTGTCAGTCTGTCTTTCTTACCTTTCACGTGCAGGTTAAAGGAGAACTGAGCAGTATGAGAGCCACTTTGAGCAATTATGGTATAATTTCCATTGTCTTTTTCCAGAGGGTGTCTGAATTTCAAAGTGCTCATATACCTGGGTAAGAAAATGATAAATATCTATAAATTTTAAATAAGTTTCCCACATGTGTAAAGTGAGCATTATGGTGACAGCAGCTCATCCATCTTAGCATGTTGACAGAAAACACCCAATCTAGCTCTGCACTTTTACGCTAAAATCACATTTACATCTCATTGTCATACATGTCTTTTTTTTTTTAAAAATGTTACTAGTTTTGCCGCTACTTGTGGGAGATGTTATGTTGGACAACCACCATAAGACCTTCAAACTAAATGTCAATGTTAAATTTTCCTGCATAAAAATCTAATAACAAAAAATATTTTTCCTCACCGATTTCCTCCCTGGTGGCTAGTCGTAGTAAAGAGGTAGTAGTTCACTTGTAAGTCTTTGCCATCTTTCATCCATGTCACTTTGGGGGCTGGGTATGCGTCAATAATGATAGTAAACTCTGTCTCCTCAAAACTGTGGACAAATTCTGTGGATAAAATGCCACTGTGGTCCATGGCCACAAAGGAATTCTCCTCTGCAAAAGGAAAAAGCAGAAGACTGCAGGTTAAAATGGGTTAAAGTGAGTGAGGAAAGTTAACAGTGGTGCGAGTCAAGGACTGGGAAGAAGGCACATTGACAGGGAGGCTGAAGGTGAAATGAAGACCTGACGCACATCTGTTGAACCCATCCTATAAAACACAGTAGCTGATGCTGAAAGCAGCAGTGATGTTTTATGGTTGGATAGCAGAAAATGACTTCCACACACTGCTGAAAGCACTTTGTGTACATATGGGAAAATACAAATTTGACCTGAATGATGATGAGAATGTTAAATATATATGATATAACTGATTTTAAGTCGGCCGTTTACGCAGTTATTCACATTATTACAGCTCTGCTGGAAACTCATTGGTGGTATCTAGGAAAGGTTTCTGGGGGATGACTCACCAAAGACCGTCACAGCCATCTTTTTGACTCTGACCTCACCGCGTTTGTCTGTAACAGAGCACTCATAAGTGCCGCTGTCCTCTGAGGCGGCTCGTGGGATACTGAGGATGTAGACGACCCGCTCAGGAAAAGTTTCCTTCATCAAAACTGCATCCTTAGCCTATAGACACAAAAGAACAGTGTGAGATCACCAGAGAAAAAAAAAATATTAGCAATATGATATCTGAATGTTGTAATTCACAGAGTTTTCCCTTTTGCAGATACAACATCTGCATATCAGAATCTGTACGTCTGGTGCTGAAGGCTAATGGTTAAAACACTTGCTAGGCCACAGGAGATAAATTAGGATCACAGAGGCTTTTAAAGAGCCTGTAATTGCAGCTGAGACCAAAACCAGGAGTCATAAGTCCTGTGTTCCTACCCTGACCATCTCTGGAAAAGGGCTTAAGGGAATCCCATGCAAAATGTGCACATAGATTAAGTATCTGAATATAAACAAACTTAAGTTACAAATGCAACTTGCTCTGACCCTTCAACGTAACACTTTAAAAGCATTAAATGTTTAGCTGGTTTACAGGAGCAGATAACATCTGTCCGACATGTTTCAAGGTCAGTGGGGTCAAAGATTTACTATGGTTTCTCTTGCCCTTCTTTTAAACTGCTTCTTTCCCTCAAGATAGCTGTGGCAGTTAACTCTATGCAAAAGTGGTGTGTTTGGCTTAGATCCTCACAATAAAGAACCAACCTTCAGTTGCTGCTTTCCTAACACATAATTTGTAACCACTAAAGGCTGTCCTCTGAGCTATATTCCACTTGCCACTGCTAGCTTTGGGTCCAAAACCATTATTTTCTTATTTAAGGCTCAGTACTGCTTGCTTGGAAATGACATTGGGTAGAAGGACACACTGCAAGATGAAGTGGATGAGTGGCTGAAGCTGTATAGGAGACTAAATTTAATTAAAATGGGAAAACACAGAGGGAAATGACTGCATCTTGCCTGTTTTTTAGGATGGAGCCACTGCTGTTGAAAGTCCAGGCCAGAAGGAACGATGCATGTGATGTTGAAAGGCTGTCCCGCTCGCAACGTCTCTTCACTGGCTATTATCTCCATAGGGTCTAAAGGGGGACCAGCGGAGAGCATTTATCAGCAACACAATCTCTCACATCACGTGTGGCAGCCTGATTACCATGACTTGATTTATCGCAGAGTGGTGGTTATACACCAACACACACAAACACACAGAGAGTGCAAACATGCATGTGAAGTCATCCCACTTCTGTAATAATGACATAATGTCATGCAGTGAGATCACCCTGTAGCCTTCTCTTCATAAACAGGAGTGTTTCCAGCTGTTCAGTTATTCTTTTTTTTTATCTTTATCCTGCCATTTACCATGTCTATAGCTCCTATTTCTTTTTTAGTAAAAAGAGAGTATATCATACTACAACTACACTTGTCTTGACTTACCATTAGACATTACAGTGTAAATAGAACTTCGGAATATCTGGCCATTCACAGTGGTTTCACACTGGTACTGCCCAGGAGATAGGTTGTTTGAGAAGAAGCCTTCTTTGCTGTTGTATAAGGCATGCATAGCCTCTCCACTGGGGACTTTTCTCAGGATGACATAGGAGTCCCAGTGAGACACACGACATGGGATGTTGAATCCATAATTGTCCATATTGTCCATGGAGACAACCAGGTCTGTGGGTAACTCAGGGACAAATGGAACATGTGGATCTAGGTACAAAAAGAGGATTTTTATCATTTGCTTCATGACTTTGTTTTGTTTTTTTGTTTTGTTTTTTGCTAATGCTCTGTTAGAGTCAACCTAATATTCTTTAAATGTCTCTAAAGCTGCATTAACAAATTCACTCTGTTGGCCTATTTCAGCTTTATTTGATAGATTCGGTGAGGAAACGACAGGAAAGCGGGGTCAGAGAGAGAAAGGGGAAGACATGCGGTAAAGGGGCACGGGTGGGACTTAAACCCGTGGCGGTCGCCCTCAGCCTATGGCATGTGGGCGCCCGCTAAACGCAAAAAACAGCATAGCATATGACCAATATATTCACCTGGGACAAAAACATAAATTTCTGCTTCAGCATCTTCCAGTTCTTCATCCGGGTCTTCATATTTGCACGTGTAATAACCCGTGTTTTCTACAGTTGCGTTGTCTATGAAGAGTGTTGAAGTGTAATACCCCGGATAAACCAGGACGTTTTTCGGCAGCGGTTCCTCCCAAACCACGTTTCTTTTACCGGTGCAGCTTATATTGAAGATGGAATTGCGCTGTAGGACAAACTCCTCCTGGTTAGACAAGATGGTTGGTGGAGGCAGTCCAGAGGTAACTAAGAGACAGTTTGGTAAACATCAGAGAAACAGCTGGGAAACTATCAAAAGGATTTACCTGCAGACTGTTTTACTTACCTGAAACCAAAACCACCAAACTGCCTCCAAAGAGGACAAACGTCTTCAGCCAATCCATGACTATGGATGCTTTGACCTGTAAAGACAAACGGTTATTTACTAAAGACGAGGACACTTTATCCGATCTTACATGATTTATCCGATTTGAAAGCATTAATGTTTAAAAAATGGATCAGTGGAGTTTTCACTTTTGAATTTTGACTTCTACTTCCTTTAAGCCCGACTTTAAGTAATTATATCGACCCCATGCGTGCACATTTCTGGTGCCACACATTGCTTTAGTGCTGAAACTGTACACATGTGAAATTTATTGCAGATATGCATCCATTATTTTATTAAGAGGAGAATTACTATTCGCAAATTGTGACTCGCATTTCTGCCGTTAACCCTTTGACCTGAACCATGAAATAACTGCCAGAAATCTTTAATTTTTTGATAACGGAGTGTTTGTTAGACAAAATATATAAAAATATATCAAATTTTAATCTGATTATATATGATATTTAATTTGTATCACATTTGCTACACAAGCCATATTTTTGCAATTTAGTCATTAAAAAGTTGTCATGCAATTCATATCATTTTTGAGGGTAAAAAAAAAGTCACGCTGATGATGTAGAAGTCTCAAAAACTCACAAAAACACATGTATCAAATATGATACGCTGGGCTTTAAAGGGTTAATAACAACGAGGTACTTTGAATAGGAGCCAGTGGTGGCTGCTCACAATCGATAGAGGGCGACACAGTCCGCCTTATAAGTGCATCGGAGCTAATCCCCCCCACCCTTTGCTTACTCGCTCTCCTAAAGCTTATCTTTTCGTTCTATAAATGCACATTTTAGTTTTTGCATGGAATGTAAGCACAAATTGGTTGCACATTGTTCTGTTTCTCCCCTTTTTGCTACAATTCTAAATGTACCTACAAAAACACTGTTATCAACTGGATAATCAGGTCTGATACCTTCTTAAATTTAGCCCATTACTCCGAACAATTCTTTACAAAGATCGTGTTATGTCTGGCTTTTTCAGGTAGCTCTGCAACTATGATCCCCATATTCTTTGAAGCTGATGGGCGATCAGGGATTTTTTTTTTTTTTTTTTTTTTTTTGTAAATCAGGGGGAACGTAATTTGAGTGGCTCACTCAAAGAAAACTCTGCTAAAGATTAAGCTCCCCTTCAATTAACCAATTAACTCTCTTTAAGTACTTTTCTTTCTTTTTATATCTCAAAATAGGTTTTACATGTGATGGGGAGGTCTAGATTCCATTTTCTGTAACTTCCCTGGTCCCAGACAATACAGCTGCTGGTCCCTTTGCTGTTTCCTGTGGCTGCCCGCTCTGGCTCAGTCGAAAAGAGCTAAATTATCCATGGGTAACCTGGGTTTGTTTAGCTCTATAATTAGCGCGCCCAGTGTGCACAAAAGTACATATTCGCGTGGGAATCAGTTGACAAAATGCCTAATGCCTTTGGCATGTTTGTGCACTCGCGTTGTCTCAAACAATTTCGAGAGGGGATTTTTCAATTGCACTGGCTTGGCAAGAATTCTGTAGCCACTGCGCGTAAATCTGACTGAGCCTAAAGTGGCAGTAAGACTTCGTGCACGTCTCGATCCACTTTTATTTCCTCTGCTCTCCCAACAGGAGACTCAACAAATGCGCCACAGAGCAAACGCATCCTCCGCTGGGTTTGGACACAGTTGAGCAACAGCTGATATTGGCTTATCTCAACTTTCACTGGGTCGGTTATGTACCATAATTTTCCATAAAAAATTAAGAAACTGTCGAATACAGTTAAAATGTTTTAAATTCTTGTGAGTATTCACTCTTGAAATTCTGACCACAAGCGGTATTCCTCTGTTAAACCCGTTGGTGACATGTCCCTAAAAGTTCTTCCTTTCTTCTTTTTCTCCTCTTGGATCAGTTCAGCCTCCACTCGAAATCTCCAGTCAGCCTTATTGAAGTGCAACCAGCACAGATTTTCCATTTTAATTCCTCACATTCCTGGGACAGACTAGAAAACAATGTGATGTACAATTTCCAATGTGTTTCTCATTAAATGCCAAGCAGCATCCCACAATGGAGCCTTCAGTCTTCGAATTGACACCTCCAGCTGTGAGCCTAAAACCGAGCGCTTTTATCCAGCAGAGTCAGCATGATCTCTCCGCTTGGCGTCCAGGGGTGAGACCATATGGTGCAAGGGGGAGAGGAAATCAAACCCCAAAATCCTTTTGGATTGTTTAATGCAAAGCCTGCATACAAATTGCAGGGTCGAAGGGCTCCTTGCGATCCATATTAAGTGAATGCAACTTTTAGATCAGCTTTTCTATTAATATGATACGAAATGATATGGTGCATTAATTGGCTAAACTAATTAGGAATACAATTAAACTCAATCTAACCTTACAGAACAGTAATCTACTGTAGATTCCCCACTCTTTAATTATATCAAAACGAGACAACTTTTCAAAAGACTAAGAAAAATAGTTTCAATCGACCCCTTAATTACCTTATACTAATCCCTGCTTTATATTCCTTTCGTGTAAGTATATCCACAATGAATTGGTCACTCCAAATGCCGCAGCATAAAGGGTCCTTTGCAGCGGTTATAATCCTCAGAGGTCCTGCTCTGTGAGAGCATATGTGCCACCCTCTGTCCGCATCCACGACTGCCTTCACTACTGCGCTCCAGCTACATCGACCTGTAACTGATTCGATGTTACAGTCCACCCTCCTCCCACCGAAAAAAAGTAATCATCTGTCTCAAAGTAAATAACTCCCAGGAAATGACCCCCACCCCCCTCCCTTTCTCTTCTTTCGAGCTCCGAGACCCTTTTCAAAGTAAGAGTCGTACGTGTATACCCGCTGAAATCTGGGCACAAAATGGCATTTTCACTGGACTTTAGTCGGATACGAAAACTTCTGAAAGTAAAACTCTTCATGAGCTATTTTTGGGGAACCTATGTTGTATGTGATGATGTTTAGCTTTGATGGATATGGTATTTTGTGACTAATTGTATTACTGATTCATGTTAAGAAGGGTTTTCCTCAAATTAAAACTTACTTATCTATGTTTTCTTGCAGGATCCCCGTAGCCTACAGTGAACACAGTTCTCAGTCAGAAACCGCGAACTGCGGCTCTCGGAACGCATAGAGGGCGCTCCAACACCACCATATCACCACCTACCTTTTCGTCTTTGCTTCTTCTCTCTCTCTCTCCCTCTCTCCCTGACTCAAAGGACAGAGCCTTCTCGATGAGGGACACACACACACACACACACACACACACACACACACACACACACACACACTGGCACACGTCAGTCAGCTGTTTACCGAGTGCTCATCCAAGGCTATTATTTTTTCACCGTATCTCCCTTCACCCCGGGCCTCTCCTGGTGGGCTCACAAAGAAGAATGGGTCCCTATGAATCACCTATCTTTTGGCAAAGCAGAGGGGTATCAGACCGTTGTCTTTGCATGGAGCAGGGCCTCGGGGCCGATGTTTCACACCCCACCCCTCCCACCCCCCACCCCAACTCCATACGGCCCCTTGGCGCAATTACTTCCACATGTTAGGGAAAAGAACTGTGTCCTTGTTCTCCAAACAAAGGATCTCAACTTCGGAAGGCAGAGCTTAGCTTAGACCTGTTTTTGCCTCGTTTTGGGGGGATAAAACTGCTCAGTTTCAACAGTTCTAACATAAACGTAAAACATTACAGGTAAACTGAAAAAAGTTTTACTTCCTTATTTCTTCGTGTGAATAAGTTCAGCACAAAATCAAGCAAATACCAGGCTTCGCTAATAGATTTCTTAAGAAAAAAATAATCACAACAAATTACAAGCACAGCAAACGCCTAAATATTCCAGATATAGGCCTACACTGCATATAACTCCAGAGTTCCTGCGTGGTGACTGTCTTGCCACCAACTATCCACCAGGGGGCTTTGACAAAAACAAAATATAGCGGTATTAATTATATGTTAACAGCAACGTTCAGTTGCTACATAACAAATAAACACATACAAATAAATAATATATGTAAATAAATAAAAGACTGAGAAACTAAAATCGTTACACCCTCCATTTGATGTGTGTTTAAACATCCCTTTTATGCAAAAAACAGCTTCTTGCCAGAGCAAACTCAATGCACCACTGAGTTTAGCAAACATCGATATACAACATAACATTTCGTATCCTAGACATGATAAGTACTTAAATGGAGTACTTAAACTACTGGATGGACGATGGCCTTTGGAGGGCGGTCCTTGCGGGAGCTGTCCAGCGTGCTGAACTGAGCAATTACTAGTGTTGTCCGTAACCTATTCAACACCCTCTTTTTTTATAGCTCTAACCTCTCTATAAGGTCAGGCATTAAATTGATTTTTATAGATCATAGAAAACGAAAACAGTGCATGAAACACAACACACTAAACATTCACCAGAATCCCGCATTATATTACGATGTATATATATAAACAATTCCAAAAACCTCCAAACAGTGTAAACAAGGAAAAATGGGATTCATTTTGGATCAGCAATACAATTGTCAACAATATATGTAGTTAAGTTCATTTAAGCCGATATTAATACAAATTTATGAGGTCTCCATAGCTCTCCATGTGTGAATGTACCTGACCCCGTTTATTCAAAGATGGATGCAACCACTTGACTTTTTGAAAGGTCAACGTAATAATTAATTATCACATCCTTGTCTTGCACACACACACACACACACCTACACACACACACACACACACACACACCTACACACAGAGAGAGAGAGAGAGAGAGAGAAAGAGAGAGAGAGAAAGAGAGAGAGAGAGAAAGAAATTGGCCACCATATAAATGTATTAGTTAATTACTATACTCCAAAAAAGTAACCTAGTATCATAATTTCAGATCCATGTGCTTAAGTGTAAAAACGTTCAGGTGTTTAACGTGAGATCAAAGCGTGTGTCCCAGAGGAAACCCGTTGATATGTGATTTAAATGAATAGAATAGATATATGTGCGGACGGTGAATGCTACACTGCTGATAAATAAATTAAGTGGACCTCTCTTGGAGGAAAAAAAACAGACAACACCCCCCTCGGGTACTTCAGCTTCTTCCAGCCCATCTCTCCGCATGAGACAGCAGCTGCACCAGGCTCAAAAGCGCTCTTATTAATTGTCTTTTGTCATGCGTAATTGCTGTATTTTCAATGGTGGCCGATGCAGGACGACTTTGGAGGGCCCTCGTTTTTCTGTGCATTGGTTGGTATAGTCCCTTTACTGCAGAATTTATGCTCCACAGTCTCAGCCCGGCATTATTTCAAATGTCTGTGTAACCTCCGTGTGATCGGAAAAGTTCGTCATTGTGACAGTTATAGAAGAGATAGCCGTTCGACCTGGAAAAAGGAGCTTCAGCCCATCATTATATAGACCTTACAGTTTGAGGTCACGTCCCGTGGGACTGAAAAGGGGGAGAGTCTTTGTCGAAACTGTGGTTTATTCCATTGTTAATAGCTTTAAATGCTGCACTGGTCTTTCACACCTGCAAGGGAACTCTAATTCGATTAATAGGAACTTCAATATATATTCATTAGATGGCTTTCCCCCAATAATATATGATCACCAGCGGGATGTGAATGGGGACCATTTATTCCTACTCTGAATGGGCCTGCGTGGGACCAAAACTTCACCTGCTTCCCCTCTCAATTAGGAATGTATCCCAAACTCTGACAGAAACGAGTTAAATTAGGCGTCAGCTAATTTCCAGTGGCCCCTCCTACGTAATCCCTCCTCAGAGCCTTTCCATTTGAGCGTGCCCCCTTTAATTCACCATAAGTTGAAAGGTTCAAATAGTGCCTAATGAAACAGTGACTAAATCGTTCTCTGTCGCTCGGAGGAACCCTGTAGCTGTCTCTCAAAGCTCTCTCAGCACACAGCCGTCGGGGGTCCTGGGCTAAATGCGAGTCCCAAGGCAGGACAATCTAACCTGTCAAAGCCTTTGCCCACTTCTATATATACTTGTTCTGTGGTCTCAAGCAATAGCAGCATAATCAACCAACGTGGGACCGAAAACGCAATTAAACTCGCTTTGGACAACCAAAATCTTTTCAAAAGCGAACATTAATGGACTATTGGCTGCTCCCCGGGGGCGTTATCGGGTACCCTTTTGTGGTCACATCTAAGGAGAAATTACACTTTCATAAAGCTCACTTCATCCATTTTGAATTAGATAGCTAGATCTTGTAAATTGAGCTGCTTCATAATGTTCTTAAATAAAATACGCACAGTGGACATTGAGGTGTAACAGAATAAGACCACTGGTTAGGAATGACAGCTTAATAATGATAGCTGTCGTGACAGAAACACCTTAATTCGGTAAAATGCTAAAAGATAACTGAACTCACGGTTTAATGAGCCAGAGGCTAGGAAAGTACAATGTCTTTGTAATACAATAAAACAACTTTATCTTTTTTAAGGTGGAATTTTTAAAAAAAATATTTAATTGTGTTTAAATTAAATTATATAAGGGGGGCCTTTTTCATGAGATTATAACGAATGTACGTTTGAAACCTTGTAATATTTCACTTATAATACTGAATATTTACATATTTTTAATGGAAAAGTGAAAGAAAATCATCCCTGCGAGCAGTTTTTAAATCAACTCGACTCTCAAAGACGCAAAAATTAGTTTTTCCACTTTGTATTCATTATCAGTGTTAGAAATATTAGAGATTCGGGTGAGCATGTGCATAATCAATCATAGTAAGTCAATAATGACAAAATATTAGGTCAACTCGTCATGTTTATTTCAATAAATACAGATATACAAAGTTTACAAATTGTTACATACAGGTTTCTGGTTTACACGTCAGACCTTTACTATTTCTTGGGGTTTTCTGTGCTACACGTCACTGACTGTAAAAGTATTTCCGGCAATAACTGAAATCATTTACTGGGGATAATTAACAAGGTAGTGTAGGTGAGAACCTCAGGGGGATCCACATAACATCAGTCACATAGTTGGTCATGTTCCCAAATATTTCACGAACACCTATCCACACTGGTTTTTAAACATTAAACATTTGTTTTGAGCATTATAAAGAACATGGAGCGAAGAACAATTAATATTTGCAGAACTTCTTCTCAGGCTTCATGCAGCAGATATTTGGCTCAGGGGCTGGGTGATGCCGTGATCCATAAATGCAGCAGGGCAGAGGATGCGCCAGCAGTGGAACTTGTTGAGCCGAGTTGCTCTCAGATGGGTGACACCTCTTTCTCTTCAGAGGCTGAGGCCGGAGATAGAGACTCCTCGTCTTCTGACCTTGAATAGTCTGTGTGGCCGGTTGTGCATTTGCAACCACTGTGCGCGCTCCTTTGGGTGGCTTTACCCTCCTTCTTGTGCTTCACTCTGCGGTTCTGAAACCAGATTTTCACCTGTTTCTCTGACAGGTTTAAATATGTAGCGATTTCGATTCTCCTGAGTCTAGAAAGATACATGTTCGTGGAAAACTCCCTTTCAAGTTCCAGGAGTTGCGTACTTGTAAAAGCCGTGCGCATCCTCTTGCCATTCTGTATGTGGTTACTCTCGGAGGCACCTGTTAGAGGAAACAAACATTTTTTGAGTCATGTTTTAGTTCTGTACTTCCTCTGTGAATGAGCGCTCAATCCAAGACAGGCGAAATATCGCGCGTAAATCGTCGTGCGTAAAAACAAAGTGCATACCATTGATCTTACTGCTACAAAGTACAACACGAGTTCTAAAAAGTACACAAATATGTGCCGGACAGTAGCTCTAGTCATGAGCCGAGACAGTAGAAAACACGTGCTTACCAATAGAGAGACAATGGTATCTCCTGGGATCTGTGACGCTGAAGGTGGGCGTGCAGACAGGTGTGTGTCCAGGGTGAGCGAGTGCAGGAGACTGCTGATGTGCTATTCTCTGACAATACTGTGGCTCTGCTCCTGGAAACTGACTCTTCAGCATGGGAATGCCGCTGCGGGAAGAGTGGATGTGGGATGTGACGCACAGTGGACAAACACAGAAAGTCCCATTTTTCCTGGAGGGGCACACGGGAGCGGTGACAGTCATTACGCTCGGAGAGTGCATGCTGATTGGAATAAGGAAGTCTTGTCCTGGATGCTCAGTTGGTCCAGGTCGCACCGTATCCTTGATTATTAAAGAATCAACATAAAATGACCTCGACATGGCTGCGTCGCTGATAAGTGATCACTCGGTGAGCAGGATGATTGCTGCTTCTCATCTGAGCCCCTCGGGATTTCCAAAGGTGCTTATGTTTGATGGTCCAACAAAAGAGAGCCCGAGGAGGGTTGGCCCTGCAGCGTCACCCACGTGCGCACCCGGCTCTTGGGGTTTATGCTGTCAGTGACCTAGACCACGTGATGTCTTATATGGGCCTCCAATCACAGCTTCAAGATTTGCTTTTTTTATGCCGAATTTACAAAAGTCTTGACTGGTAACATAACATAATCAGGAATTTTTATTTATTTATTTATTATTTTCAGAACTGTGTAGAAAGTTCTTTTCAGCATATTCACGCTGACTGAAGTATTACTTTGTAATACATTTGAAACAAAACCTTATACACATTATATATATATATATATATATATATATATATATATATATATATATATATATATATATATATATATATAAAGAGAGAGAGAGAGAGAGAGAGAGAGAGAGATAGCGAACGTGCTGGTGAGATTTGAAAATTCAAACTTGTCACTACTGAACAGTTGTTTGGAAACAGCTTCAACTATATAAATAGATTGAGATTGTTTAGTATCCATAACACTTCAAATTTCTGACAAAACGTGCTTTACATACGCAATTCACTCTTCTTTTTTCTTTTTCTTTTTTTTTCAAATTTGACCTGCAGTCAGTTATTGGTTTATTCACATTCTTTTAAATTACTGATAAGTCTGACATAGAAATGAACGATATATGGCCAAGGCTAAGGATTGATAGTTCGCAAATGAGATTTAAGGAATTGTCCACGCGACCATAAGCAATAATTGCTTTGCAGACTAATCGTGCATTGAATCCGGTTGGTCCAGGTTTCACTTCTAGCAATTAAAGAATTATGAACTCATGGCGAGTCTGGTCTGGGGTTATTTGACGGCGATTAGGATTCAATTAGAAAGTGTTTATAATGGCCAGTCTGTGCGGGGGTAAACAGGCAGCTATTTCAGAAATGCGTTAATCCCTCATCTTGTGACAATAATTAGCGAGTTTGATCCCCAGGCGGGTCACCGGTAGGTTTAGCTTCTGCTTTCATCTGCCAAATAACGCCTCGAACCTTCACATGTGAGCCGTCAGCGGGGTTAAGGTGCAGACGGTACAGGTACAACACCGCAGATATTAAGTTGTCCGCTGCCTGTAGCAAAACAAATAAGGCCAGAAAGAAAAAAAAATAGAAATAGCCTCATGTGGATTCCAACTTTTAAAAAGTTATTTATTTGTCACCATTTTTTTTCTTGAAAAACCTGCTGTATGAAACTCATCATCGCGGAGCAAACACACATGTTTACAACAAACAAGGCAACTGAAGCATTTAGTCAGCTGTGACTTTCGATGCACTCTTTGAGAGAATTACAAAATCTTTAAAATCCAACCATAATAAAGATAAAAACAGACATGTCAGTCACACAGACAGTAATTGCTCTAATAAAGCGAATTCAGCGTTTGACAAGGAAGACGCGCAGTTGTTATGGTACAGATAACAGTCCTGAACTAGAGAGAAACGGAGAGAGAGAGAAAACGGGAGAGAGAAAGTAAACCAAGCGGAATGATGCGTGGCGCGCGCCCTCGCCTCACCATGCGAGGTCTAATATTATTTTTCCATAATTTTGCACGATAAAATTTCATTGTCTATTAAGTAATCCTACAAATGAGATCCTTTATGAGGCTATAATGAGTCCTAATTGCCAGGACTAGTGGAGCCACGTGGAAGGATTTAGGAAGCATTAAGCCGTCGGGTACTGAGCACAGGCTGTTACCTAGCCATTACTTTCATAATTCAAGGAGAAAATTAGTCCATTTAAGGGAAAAATCCTTTGATTCTCTTTATTCTGCTCGGGGTGACAGGGCTGCAGTGCATTTTTTTTGTCCGCTTCGGTTAAGAAGTCGGTGCAGTAAATGGGGCCGGTGCAATATTACTGGGTGTTTAAATGTTAGATTAAAAATGAGAAATGTGTCCAACTCCCGAGGCCCCACCTCCCACTTTGCCTCTTCTTTCTCCCTAACGTTTTGCGCCTTTAGTGCAGCAGTACCCTCCACTATTCAACCCCTTTTCAAATCATGCTGATGGGCAATTAATCAACGGCCCATTCAATGACTTGAAAATTAAAATTAAAAGAGGGGGATTTTTTTTTTAAGTTACATCCCTTCTGAGATAGGTGCAAGTTTGTTTTTTCTTTTCAGTCCCGTACAAAATTTCCAGTATCAAGTTCATTAAATAGGTGGGTGTGTATGTGTGCATATCCAGCTCCTCCCAGTAGTAAAAACACACAAACTTATTAAAGTGCGCAGCTAAAGTCCCCCCCATTCACCTCGCATCCCATGCCATATTATACCGTGAAGAAGTCCATTAATGTTTTGTTCAACAAGCGTCATTAACTTGTTTCAACGCCTTTTTACAAACCTTGCATTGTTGTGCAGGGCCAGTCTGCGGCCCATCTTGGCCAATACAGTCGATGATTTGCCCCTTTATTAGTTTCCAGGCAACAGATCCTGAATACCAAAACTCAAAGGAAACACTCTGGTTCTCCATATAGATCTCAGTGGCGATGGGGGGAAATGAACAATGATCCCGTGGACAACATAATGCCATCCAATGACTTTTCATTAACAATTATCTGGTTGATGTGAATAGCAGCTGCAGTGGCTACTCTCCATCTCAGAGCAGGGGAGAGAAAGAGGCTTGCCCCTGAATAGTATCCTGCAGGAGTTTGGGGGGTCATGGTCTCCATGAATGTGGAATCTAATTTATATCTCAGTGAATAATTAGGTTTCTATGCAAAATTGAGATAGAAATAATTACATCTTAAAATGGTGTGACAACTTAGCCGGATAAACAAAACAAAGCAGGGCCATTTAATGTCTCTCATCAGGAGTTTTTGAACTCTTTTAGTTCCCTGATCAAGATCAATAAACGGCATTTCAAGTTTTGTCCTAAAAAAAATGGATCAGATATTCTTCTTTCAATATACAATCACAGGACTGTTGTGTTGCAGCTATATCCTTGAAAATATCTACAAACTGTTTCAGTGATTGGGTACACACAACACTGTTAAGGAGCTCAGGCTTATAGAAAAGTAAAGTGACAGCTTCAGTGTAAGAAGAGGCTGCTGAACAAAGCCAGCGAGGGCCCTGTTGATGGCCTATAGAGATGTCCTGCACCAGGCTCCCTCTAATTAGGGAGACACTTCTCAGCCTTACAGAGCTGTTCAGACCAGACACTCCAGTCTGAAGTGTGCCCCTACATCAACGAGTGTGTCTGGATGTCCACACTCGGTGTAGTATGTGTATGAGTCTGTGCTTCGTAGCGCACACAATTAAGGAGTCTCGAAAATGAGATAAACAGCAACTGATAGTGACGCCGATCACGCTTAAGTTCCCAGAGAAATGTCTTTATTAGAGCTTATTGTTAGAGCCCTGATTTGTCCCTCTGCCTGCTCTGTTGTTTCCAAAAGACTAAGCAAATGCCATTAGAGTGAGTGCAGCACAGAACAGCCCTTATTTCAATCTTTTCTTGCTTGAGTTGTCAAATAGTCGTGAATTTCAGTCCTTATTGTAATAAGACGCTATTCCATTGTTGGTCACTTAAATCTACACTGCAGGGCTTAGGAATCATTAACTGTAACGGCTCACTACTGAGGAGGCACACAGGTTTCCAAGAAGATCAAGATTCTATTTATCTCTGTTAATGATTGGCCTTTTAGCAGAATTATTCACGTTCAGAATAATGCCATTAGAATAGCTTTTCTGATTTCTTAGTAGATCAGCACATTTTCAGAAAAAGTCTAAATTTAAAATGTAAAAACAGTCATGGCCTAATTGGCCCCTTTTTTCTATTGCGAGCTCCTGACTTCCAGTGAAACCTAAATCAGGAAATGAGTTGGAGAGTGAATGACAGCAGTACCTCCATCCTGTCTCCCGATTTAAAGGAGGTGATATTGTAGCCTCCTTTTCTGGCTTCTGAAAGGGGAAATCCCTGGGATTGAGCTTGTGTGCTGGAGCGGAAGCAGACTGGAATGTGTGTCCAGGCCGCATCTTTTGTCACCAGCCTGGGCCATGAATAGACGTGGGCCACAATCTCTCTGTTTATCAGACTGTAAGGAAGCAAACAAACCAAACTGTATCATCCATGTTTTTCACACCTTATACCTGTCAGTTGCTCTCATGCAGTCACCGTGTATTTTTACACGGTGGTTATTATTGCAACTTACAGTCAAAGTAAAAAAACAGTATAGCCTCTATCAGTTTTTTTTTTTTTTTTATCAGGTTTTACATATTAGGGTATAATGAAAAAAACATCTGGTGCTTAGAAAGTCTTAAAATGAGGTAAATGTAACCTCAAATGAACAACAGTGCATGACATATTACGCTGTTTCATTACTTATTTTAAAAAAAATTAAGCCAAAATAGAGAAAGATAGTGTGCAAAACTAGTAGCACCCTAACTGCTTCGAAAGGAATTAAGAGTAAGCAAGTAGCAAACAGGTGCTGATAACCAAATGCACTTGAAGCTTGGTGGTCTGTTAATATAATGCTAAACAGGAAAGAGATCAGCAATGATCTCAAATAATTAATTGTTGCTGGGAGCAATTGGAAGACTATTTCCAAACAATTTGATGTCCATCACTGTGCAGTCAGAAGGATTATTCACAAGTGGAAAACACTGAAAACAACTGATAGTCTTCCCAGGAGTGTGGAAAATGCATGTGAACAAACCTCAAGACTCCTGCAACAAAGTGGAGATATTTGGCTATGATGCACAGCGCCATGTTTGGAGAAAAACAAACAGAGCATATCCGCACAAATACCTCATACCAAATATCAAGCACAGCGGTAAAGGAGTGATGATTTGGGCTGCTTTTGCAGCCACAGGACCTGGGCATCTTGCAATCATTGTATCAACAATGAACTCCTCTGTATACCAAAGTATTCTAGAGCTTGGCTGTAACTTGCTCATGCAACCCAACAAAGATCCCAAACACAGCAGCATATCTACAAAAGAATGGCTGAAAAAGAAAAGAATCAATTAGTTGTGTGGCTCAGTCCAGACCTCAACTCAGCTGAAATGCTCTTATAGGACTGTAAGAGAGCTGTACATAAGCGAATGCAACAAACCTCAAGGAAATGAAACAATATTTAAAGAAGAGTGAAGGTGAAAATGCCTCAACAATGATGTGAGAAACTGATAAAGTCATAAGAAAACCTCAAGTTATTGCTGCTAAAGGTAGTTCTACAAGCTACTGAATCATGGGGTACAGTTAGTTGACATTAAGGACATAATGTAATGTGTCATGTGTTGTTTTGTATTTATCTAACTTAAGACCTGGCAAGAACTGGGTTGTTTTTTTTTTTTTATTATGCAATGATATGAAAAACCTCACAGTTGGCAAAGTATATTTGTCACTATTGTGTACCTGTGGGTGTGCCCTTTGGTCATGCCTTTTGAAAACACACATGCAAACAAACCACTTTTGCTTCTTTAGTGACATGAGCTCAGTTTGTCAAATCCATATTTGCTTTAGTTTTAACAGGGTTTATTTTGGCTTATCTTTTATAAAAGCAAGCCTAGGTAGACCTAAATATAAAGAGTGGTTTACATCAATTATACAAACTAACATACTTCAGTTTTTAATTAATATTATAGTATTAGCAAAACTGTAAAAGATTGATATTTGTCTAGATTTAGTTTTAGTATTTCAAATCAGACTGTCTGCATCTTTTAACATTATAAGTGACTGCACTGGGCTCATATTTTTGCTTTTTTTTGTTTTCCTGCTGCACTTGATTAGTGCTGTTTGCTTAGATAAGATTAATGGAATGATTAATGTTTTTTAAAAATGATGGTGCTTTGTTTGTTTTGTTTTTGTTTTTATTAATAAACAAACGTGTAGAAATTACACTACAAATCACAGGCTGTATCATGCGTTGCTGCAAAATATCTATCTGAAAAAGTGTCACGTTGAGTAGAGTCTGTCATTATCTTGATCCTCATTATTGCCCGTTAGTGTCTCTCAGGCAGCTTGTCGCTTGCAGCTTTTCCCCGTGTTTGAGGTCAGATACGGTCGTCCACAAAAACACAAACTTGTTTCTTAATTCAGATAATGTCCACTTTTTTTTCCATCTGTTACACATATATTGAAAGATATGTAGAAGTTAAAGGGAGTTAGAGAAATCCACTGTAAGACTGCATTCTGAACGTTATTCCTCTCATCTGAACAATGAAGAACACATCAATCTTAGTTTCCAGTTTAGTCTTCCTCGCTGTTTGCATTTCAGTGTTCATTTAAATTCACTCCTCTGTGCAAACAGCATCCAAATCCTTTTTTTCTCACTTAAAGAAAATTTAGATTCAGTAAAAGGCTGCAGAAATGACATGATGATGGTTACTGTTGATTTGCTATCTATCTATCTATCTATCTATCTATCTATCTACACACACACATATTTATATATATGAATTCATGTTAATTAGGTTCAAAGTATTCGACAGACTATCACTGCTATGTAATGCACAAATTATGCTTATAACAACCAAATGTTAAACAGCCTGCTCTAAAGATCTGGAAAAGCCACCTGTTCTTTTTTGTGTGTGAGTGCATCCCATGGTGATTTTTGTAAATAAATAAATAAGTAAATAAATAAATAAAAAGTCCGAATTTGTAATCACAATCTGTTGCCTGGATCCATTCTTTTCCCACCAGTCATAATATGGCATCAAGCACAGTGAGGGCATCACAAGGTCTATTAGCAGAGAAACTAACCTAGTGTTTTAAGCCCAGCAGAGCTTATTATGTAACATGCAGCTAATTATGTGGTAGGTAATTTGGAACATCACATGAACTGGCTAGTGTTTGCTGGGAAGCATCAACCAGCCTCCAGCCTCTGTGAGTCATCAGGCATAGCAGCAGCAGCAGCAGCACAGGGCCACCCTCTGCAGGAACAAAGCCCCGGAGCTTGTTGCAATTATTATTAACACCTTGAATCAGTTCATAATATCATAATAATTGCACAATTAAATTACCATAGGGATAATCCCAAATGTGTAACTATGATCTGTGCAAATGTAAACATTTTATGTGCTACTTAGTGAAAGCTTCTGGCGTTTTCATTTATTGAAATATATTTGCATTGGTTCAGCAGACTGTTACATTTTTATAAATGTATTATCATCTACTAACAAATACAGCATACATCTGAAAGGATTAAGTCTTTTTATTTATGAAAAGGTGCTTCAGTTAGGCCAATGCACTGACTGAAAAGTTGGTGCTGACCAACATATAACAACTTCTTATGAATTTATATCTGGTCTGTGACCACAAATAAAGTTACTAATAAAGGTCATAATTAATGCTCAATAAAGCGATATATATTTTCGCTTGTAACTGAATTGGTTTGGTGATTATTTCTAAAGTAATAATTTAGTAAAAGTTACTTCAAAACTGTATTAATGGGTGTTGTTTGTGACGTATACACACACAATAACACATGAAACTGCAAAATAAATGAAAAATCGTTCAAGTGAATGATGAGTTGAAGTTGTTGAAAATGATCAACTCTAAAAATATATTCTGAAACAAAAAATAAATACCATTTATTCATTTAGAGGAGAATATCCATATCAAACATGAATTTCAAAGTTTTAGAAGACGTTTACAATTTATCAGTGTCAGGTACAATTTTTCTTTTTCTTTTTATAAAGCCATCTAACTTGTTAACATAGACATAAATACAAAGAAAAAAATAGAGACAAATGTAAGGTAATTGTTTTTGTAAAACCACATAAATTGTATACAGTCCAGCATCTGATGTCTGAATGATAGTAATTTATTAATGAAATACTACTTTGCCCAAATAAATTTAAACATACACACATACGCACACAGCTATGCCATCACAATTCCACTTAGTATTATACTCTATCATGACAAATACACTTGAATTCCTTTTTCTCATTTTCTCACCACATTCATTCCCAAAAAAGGGGAAAAAAACTAGAGATTTTGTACAACAGTTGAAACTTGGATCAGTGTAACTTGTCCATCACCTCCGTCATTATTCACTCTTTTCCCCTCAATTTCTCTGGAAACAAATGAATTAATAGAAATGAAACAAGTGTTGACATCGCTTTGTTTGCATTTCCAAGTATGGTGAGCTTGCTTTTGAGCGTTTATAGACAGCTGAGGTCAGGGGTAAGGGTGCCTGTCTGCATCATCCCAGCTCTGTGCCAGCCAGATAAATGGAGAGTGTGTTTATAAGCTGTCTGAGCTTTTTGTGTTTGCACAGAGTCACAACTTTGTATGGGGTCGAGGGGGAGTACGGGGCAGTTAACTAAGATTTGTATGCAGACTACATCGCTCAACCGCCCCCCTGGTCCACTCTATGTCCTCTCACCTGCCTGTTGCAGTAAATCATAGAGCCATCAAGTGAAGCGTGTTGATGGGCCTGCACGTGCAAGAGCTTTGCTGCACCTGTCATGTCTGTGTGTGCGCATAAATGTGTCTAAAGAAAGGACTTGTTTCATGGTTTCTGTGGATGTTTACGTCTCTGTATTCACATCTTCTGTCCGTGTGATTCCTCTTGGAGGTCTGAGGGTCGGCGATAAGAGAGTTTTGGATATCTGCCTAATGCCTTGGTAAATGTGTGTGCATGTGCACAACCTACTGTGTTAGTAGTAGGGACTGAAATAGAGGTAGCTGGGTGTCAAACAGGAGGTCTGCAGATGCCTGTCCGGCTGAGTGCTGCAAGGTCCCTCCTTTTGACAGAGTATCCATTCAGAGTCAATGAGCTGGGTCAAAGCCTGCACGTCAGGCTGCAGCTCGGCCGAGCACTGGGGCGGTCCAAGAGGTCAGTCTTATTCACATGGCGCTGTCATGCAAATGAACCCACCCACGCTTAAACAACTCTTGGAATTTTTATGTGTGCTCCCTGGCCTTTTTTTCTCCATTTCTCCCTCATTTCCCTACTTTCCTCACTCCCTCTTCTCCTCTCAAAATCTCTCTTGCCTGTATTCACAAAGTCATTGACGAGACATTCAAAGCTTTTTAAATTGGCCAGCTTCATTGTGCCCGCACTAAAGTAGGGGGGAATGGAGAGAGGGAGAGCGTAAAGAAAAGTGGGCCTAAATATACTCCGGTCTGAAAGTAGTTAGATCATGTTCTTTTCATGGTCCGATTAGAATCAAATCGATCCCCCCGCCCCTCCTAACACTCAAAGGTTTGAAGAGGAGCGACCAAACAAAGATTTCTTGGCTTAGACAGGGGTGATGAATGCCCAAACCTGAATGCTAAACACACTCTTAAAAGTCTTATTCTGACACATGACAATACCCATGAGAGTAAATTTGTTTTAAGTGTGAGTGAGAGATGTTTGTGTGGATGAAGAAAAGATATCTCTACAGTGACGATACTGTAGGAGCATCTCTGGATGAGACCTGATCTGCATATAAATCAGGGAAACACACAGACCTCAGTGGATCTTCTCTTAAAAAAAGGCTCTGAGACTCTTGATGACAAAGAAGAGGATTTCACACAAAAGTACTTTATCAAAAAGTGGTATTTTTCAATCAAGGAGTATTTTTGTGTGAGTTTTCTTTAGGACGAAGGTTACATACACGAAAGACAAAGAAGTGAGTTAGTGTTAGGAAACTGGCACTTTGGCCCGAGGATGTCAGATGACAGAGAGAATTACAGCTGGACGCTGCGGCGGTCCTCTGGGGAGGCGTTTTGAACTTGGTGACACCCTTTCTGCACCTGCAGCTGTAAAAATCATCTACTTATTCTTCATTTTTTTTTTGTCTTTTTTATGGGTTTGTGTAGTTTTTGAGGGAAACAATTACAGCATCATTTTGACCTGATGAGCAAAAAATAAATTGCTTGAGTTTTTGATTTTTTTTCCTCTTGAAAATCTGGCAAAACCAGCCCTAGTTCCAGCTTTTTTATGATGTCTTTTTCACAGAACCCAGTGGATTTAAATCAGTTTAAAGTCTTAGAAGACAAAAAGAAAAGTTTAAATCATCCAGAATTGGAAAGGGAAGTTTTTCACTACAGAACAATATTTTTAGGCATGCTTACGTTTAAAATTATAAGGTGAAAAAGCTGTTTTTAGCAGTCAGTAAGTTAAATCAATTAATAAACTGGCAGGTATTTTACTTTATCCATCTCATTTATACCAGGAATGCAGTTTAAATAATGATGATAGCCTCCAAAATCATAATCAAAGTTAAATCAAAACCTGACTACTAAACTGTAGGCCTCATTAGTTCTTTAAAGGTATACTCTGTGGATCCAGAGACTTCACTGATTAATGAATATAACTACCTTTTTAGTGATCCAATTTTTTAAAATCTGGTTCATTTTTAAAGCACTGATTTCATACAGTAAAATGTGAAAAGCATGCAACTCCCCCAAAGCTCTGTGTGAAAGGCTTGAATAAAATCGCTGTGGAAACACTTCCCCCTTTTTTCTGTCTGACTTCTGGTTTCACTTTCTCTCTGTAGGTATCATTAACCTTTCATAGTCTTTTGTTTTTGTTTATTATATGGTTTTGTTATATCTGAGTCAAAGTTTAACCTTCTTTCACTTTTCTATATTTTTTGTTTTGTTTTTAAAAATTATAAAATTATTACCCCTGGATAAAAACATGTCCTCAAATTTATTTAATACACTCTGAGAGCAAAGGGAAAATGAACAACATGGCATCTGCTGATAAAAGAAAATGGAAACAAGCTTCTTTGGCCCCATCACTCGGTCAGAATGAGATTTATTAAAGTAAAGCAACTATTTTCATTTTTACTTCAGATGACTTAAAACTATAAAGTGAATAAAAACATTTCTGAAATTTTCTCAATGCTTAACAATGTTTCTCCCATTTCCTTGGTGGTTTTCTCTTAGCATGATATATTTTTAGCCAGCCCAAAAGTCAAATATTTGACCCCCTTTTCTAATGTTGTAATATATAATGTCTTGTCTTGTTGTTAACCAGGATTTAATTTACTCATGTCTTATGACAGGAACAGAACATAGATTTTGGTCAAATAAAGGCTTTCATTTCCTTTACTGTACACAGCAAACCTGCTTACTGTTAAGCATGCACAAACACTGTTTCTATGCCAGTAAAAATCCTATTAAAATGCACCTTTGGTATTAACTTTTGGAATGATGCAATAAGAAATCCAGCCTGGTCCTGACGCTGGAACCTCCAGGGTAGAAAGGGTTTTTGTATATATAATTATATATATAGATTTTTATTATATATTACTGTATTTAACAAGTGATGCAAGTAACAAGGCTGATATATGTAGTTGTGTTTTACTCAATCGGAGGTCATTGTTGGTTCTATTAAACATTCTGTGTGAATAAACAGGTATAAATGTTTTGTCCTTTAAAGTAGCGTAGACTTATAGCTATTATAAATTGTATTCAAACTGAGAGATTTTTAAAAAAAATTTTTTATTGCTTTTGCTTTAGTGAAAGAAAACACATGAGTCTGAATTTTACTAAAAAAAAAAGGCACATGAGATTATTTCCATTAGTTGGGATAATGAAGCCATGTGAATTCTAATATTTGCATGTTTCACTCAGTGTAAACATCATACAGCCTCATGCGGAGCTGGAACAAACTGATGCTGTAGACAGTTTATGATGTGGTCAGACAGTTTGCAAAAAAGATTGTGCAAATAAAGGGGAAAAGACAGGGAAACCGAAGCATCAAGGTAAATGTATACACATTGGCCCCTTTCAGTCCACATTCTCTACTTTCTCCTCCCCTCTCAGTTCTTTCACTGGAGTTATAGGAGCAGTCTGAACTTATAGCACGTACCATGAAGTTGTTTGTGTTCTGAATCCTAGGAGAAGCCAAACAACTCTCTCGAAGTTGGTGGAGGTGGAGGGACAGAGGGGTGGGACCACCCTGCAGCTGCCCCCTTCTCTCCTCTCTCTCTCTCTCACTCCCACCTCATCCCTTCATTCCCTCTCCTATTCATCCTGCAGCTGCAGTCTTGTGGCTCTCTCTCACTCTGTCATAAAAAGTTTCTCCCTCTCTTTCTCTATTTGTCCCTGAGACACAAAGATGGATGGAGAAGCTCCTGGAATGGGGTCCACAATAGACTGTGCCACAAGGTGAGCAGCCTCAGCTGCATACGGCTCAGTGCTGCCTTTTTTAGCTCCTGCGAGGTTCCTTACCCGACTGGAGTATGTGTGTGTTAAGGGGGGGTTGAACGGCACAGTATGGCAACAGATGCTTTTGTTCGGCCAAAAGTCTGAAAGGGGCCTTGGGTGGGGGGCTTAGCAGTGTCAGAGCACAGAGTCATTTTTCTCTCACTCTGCCTCTCTTTCTCTGTGGCTCCCTCTCCCCAGCTGTGCCTGCCGTGGCGGCTGAGCAAGAGGAAATGCAAGGGCAACGGCATGATGGAATACGTAAGTGGGGCGCGCGGTTTTGGCCTGTTTTGTGGGCGACTTCATTAAAGGGTCGTTTATCTGGCCTGTGATCCCATTGTCCTGGGCCTTCTTTATCAGACCCGGTGTGTCAGAGGGGTGTAATTGGCTGATTGGCCACGGTCTGCACATGCTGAGGTGATTTATAAAGCTGTGAATGGAGCTGACTCCTCTCCGGGCAGCACTCCCTCTCCCATATAGGAGACACTGCACTGCAGAATAACACTGAATAAATGCAGAAGAAATGTGAAAAGGATGAAACGTCCCCAAAGCTCTTTGTGCGAGTGTGAAATCAGAGGCTTGAATAAAGGGCGCTGGAATCACTCTTTCTCTTGTCATCTATTTTCTCCACCTTTATACTCTGTCTGACTTTGTTGTTGCACCTCTTTAGACGCTCGTCTTCTCTGTGGTGCTCACCCGCCTCCCCCCCCCCAATTTCCTTCTTGTTTAATCAGTTGGTATGAGTGAAACTTTTCTTTTACCTTTCCTACAAACTTTTGTCCTAATAAGTGAAGAAACATGGGGCATACAGCAAAACTGTTTCATTTTAGTAGCATGCTTGTCTTTTTTATTTAATATACTTATCATAACATTTTAATTCTAGGCTGTGGAAAAGGGTGAGTATTTCCTTGCATAGAATTAACACAGACAAGAACAAGACATGAAGTTTTTTAGGTATTCAGCACTGTTTGACTGAAAGTCATTGTCCAGATTTTGTGCTTCCAGGTGGGAGTGCTGGCATTGCGTGTTCCCGTGGTGTCCAGAGGTTGGCTCTTAATGACCTCCTAATTAAAGCAGGCCCTCCTCTCAAAGGGTTGATCATGTAGTGGAGGTCAGAGGTCATTTACAGGGCCGCTGGTGGCCAGAGTTCCTGCTCATACTAATTGTTTTCCAATATACACAAATGAGCACATGATCATTCTGATCAACTATAATGGTAAATCTGATTTCTAGTGGAATCAGCAGACGAGGCTCTTTTGATATTATTCCCAAGCATGATTTATTTTTATTTATTTTTATTCTATTTGTATAATTTTTTTTCTGTTGACTTAAAATGACTTCACCAGTGCTTCTTCTTTTACAGCCGCCAGTCTCTCTCAGGAAGTTTTTGCATCATCCCCCCACAAAACCTGAGTTCATTAAGCCAGCCTAAGTGTTTATCTAAAGGCTAGACGAGACGACTTAAATCTCCAACAAGTGTTTGTTGACATGCAGATAAGGTCTTGCTAACACCATTTAAGGGTAGACCCTCACTTATTAATGCTACTTACTTACATACTGCTTAAATGGTATAGATTGTAACCTGTTTGTTAAAAAGAAAGTTGATTTTAAAAAAAAGAAAAAGAGAAAAATAATGCAACTTAAGAAAAACAAACAAAGACAGCATGTGTTCCATCTTAAACGAGAAACTTAGAAAACAAACATGTTTTTCTTTGGCAACTACTCTCTCTGGAAGTTCTCTGGAACTGGGCAAAATCCTGATGGAGCCTCCTTCCACAAGCAAGAGAAGGCCAGGCGAGGAGGAGGGGCCTGGCTTGGGTTTAATGTAGCTGATTGTGTTCCCATGAAAAAAGGAACAGTTTCTTCTGTGTTAATTTTCAATTTTGTTGCTGTCTGTGTGCCCACCCTTTGTGTCCAATTCTTCTTCCCTCCCTAACAGCACCAGCACCCCTCTCTTTTTTTTTTCTTTTCACTTCTTCTCTCGTCAGGCTGTCTAGATTATGTTGCTAAGGAGATTTTTTTTCTTTCTTTTTTGCTTTTTTTCACCGTTTCCCATTGATTTGGTGTTAATGCGTTTTGAATGCCCCTTGGTGTGTGCCGAGCACTGGGGGAAGGAGGGGTGCACAGGGTCTTGCCGAGTAGAGGAATTTAAATCTGAAGCATTTAGGTGGGGGTACGTGTGGGTTAAGGCCCAAATAGAGGCACTCAAGTGAGAGCTGAAGTGGTTTGCAGAGCTAAGGAACTTCTCCGGCAGCCGCTCCCCTTTTCTTCCCCATCTCTTTATTCAGGGTCACTCCTTCATTGGCAGCCCACAGGTGCACTGCCAATCTTCTCTTTTTATATCCCAAACCTAGCCCATGAGTAAAACAAACATATTATTTCCTTCAGCAAAAAAAAAAAAGGAAAAAACTTGAGGTCCAGCTTGCACAGCATATTAGGTGCACAACAATTCAGTTCAAGGTTGGATATAAATCATGGTTATCATGGGAGATTTTCGATGCGGTGAGGAAGCCTAAGAAAACACACCTTTTCATTTCTAAAGTGTAAAGTTTTCATGGATCATATTCTAGTCCCAGCCAAGAATCCTGTGCAGTTATCGGGGCGATCGTGGCTCAAGAGTTGGGCGTTCGTCTTGTAATCGGAAGGTTGCCAGTTCGAGCCCCGGCTCCGACAGTCTCGGTCGTTGTGTCCTTGGGCAAGACACTTCACCCGTTGCCTACTGGTGGTGGTCAGAGTCTGGCAGCCTCGCCTCTGTCAGTGCGCCCCAGGGTGGCTGTGGCTACACTGTAGCTTGCCATCACAAGCTACAGTGAATAGGTGGATGATTGTGTATAGTGTAAAGCGCTTTGGGGTCCTTAGGACCAAGTAAAGCGCTATACAAATACAGACCATTTACCATTTATGCCTCTGTTGTATGGTCATAGAGCTCATTGTGTACATACAGAGGGAACAGTCAGTGCCTGTGCTTTATGAAGCAGAAAGTAAGGGTGTGAATGTGAGTTATTCATGTAGCCAATCCAGCCTTCATGCAGTCAGCCATATTTTTGCCTCCTGTTGCAGGCATTTGTCTCTTCTTTCACACTCTCTATATTATCCAATAATGACATTTAAGTCTGATGATAGGTTGACTTCCTTAAATGTTAGGGCACTAAAAGCAGATGGTTAGGTAACTATGTCTATCTTTGTGTACATCAGAGGGCAGGATATGCTTTTTGTGCCTTTCACCTGGAGCTCATGTTAATTTCCACAGTTTTTCCTTAAAAACAACTGAGTGAGCAACATCAACAAACAACCTACTGAGTTTTCAGATTGAAAAATTAGTGTGTGGTTTGTTTTGGAATGCGGTGACAAATGATTTGACTAGTTAATGATGTTTTCGGTGATCTGCGGCAATAAAACTTTTTTGCACTGGGTATTGCTTTCTCCCAGTGTGAGTCATCGTCATTCAGTACCGTAATAGTTTATTAAAAACACTCCGCCTTCCAGCTTCTTCCACCTCTTGGGTGGAACTTGAACTTGGATGTAGACTGTTATTATTCTACTGGGACAGGAATTACTGATTTGGGTGTATCATACAGAAAAAGCACGTGTACCAAGCAGGCTTACAAGTTATTGTTTTTACAGTGGTTTTAGTTATGAGATGGTTGGAGCTAATGGTTAAATAGGTAGCCACCATAAACAGTGCAAAAGATGAAAAGAAACATGCATTTTGTCTTCCTGCATGCTTGCACGCCAATCTGCTTACTTCAGTTCATGTGCAAAGAGGACAACGCTAGAGTGATATACATGAGCTTTTGAGGAGTAGAGATATAGACATTTCCGCACTGTTGCTAACACAACCTCGACTCTTGGAAAGAATCCGCACAGACAGCATGCTAACACAAGGCTAGCTAAGAACCCAGAGTGAATGCTGACACCAGACCAGCAGCCAGACCCTAAACTTCAGCAGGTAACAAAAGTAGTGATGAGGAGACAGGCTTGTAGCATTGTAGCCTACCTGTCTACCTGTTCATGTTTCTACAGTAGAATCACTGTGACAATTGCTTTGAAGTCTCTTTGGGCTGTTTTTTTTTATCTTTGCTTTGTGTAGTTAGCTTTGTGTTCATACGTAAAAACTAAAAGAAGACTAAAAGAAGAGTCATATGTGTGTCTTCATTGGGATAGGGATTTGTGTTGGTATGTGGGACTGTAGCCTCTGATTTATATTGCTAACTGGTAATTATGAGATAATGCATTTCAGGTCAATTTGCAGAATAAGGTAAAAGTAATGTAATGAGCAGTGTAGCAAATTACTTTCTCCGTCAAGTAATTAAGTAACACAATGCATTACTTTTAAGAAAGATAACAAGTAATGTGTAATGCATTGCATTTTAGAGTAAAGACCCCAATACTGCTTACAGGTACATCATATGCAACCAGATGCAGTGCAGTCCCCTCAGCTTCATGTTTCATCTTCTCCTTTCACACACACACACACACACACACACACACACACACACACACCTATCTATGCCCTGAGCAATGTGAGAAGTGTCCCCACATAATGACCTTTCAGACCATTTCATTAACATCAGGGTTTAGCATAATTAGGCAATCAGAGATTTGCCTCCAGCACAGGCTGCTGTAGCAGGAAAGTTTTGACACCCAACTGCTGTGTATATCCTTTAGTTAGACCAGGAGTCTCAAACGCATTCTACTTTACCCACCCAGTTTGATCTTAAGCGGGGTCGACCGCCATCCCCAGTATATTTGTCACTTTTTTTCAGCTCAATAAAGGTCTATAGCATCATTTGGCATTTTATGCAGCATTAACAATGAAAATAAGATATTCTATTTAACATCTAACCCAAGCCCAGCTATTAATAAACGCTTGTAACCCCAAACAAAAGCTTTGATTTGGAATTCGGCAGCAAACAACACTTTGAAACGTAAAAAGTGGTTATTTGTCTCCACACGTGTATTTATGTTAGATAAAATTAGAGTTACAGGTGAATGCCTGAGGTTGTTGTCTCTAAGTCAATTAAAACTGTTCTACACCAGGGGCAGTGTTGACCTCTGACCTTTGACCCTGGTTTAACTAACTAGCACCAGTGTACTACAAGGAGACAAACACTCCCAGCTGCTGAGGATCTCAATAGTTTTCAACTGAAGGGGAGGAGAGGCCATTCTGTGGCAGCAGCTAAAGAAAGCCCGAAACTCTTGTACTCCACTTGTAGGAAGTCGCTTGAGACTGTTGTTGTCTCAGCAGATACAATGAAAGGTGCATAATATGTGCAAATTGGAAATGGTGCTTTGATTTACCAAATAATTTGAATTAATAAGGCATCTAATTCATTGTATTTTTGACCCCCTTAAAAACACATCAATCGCTTCATGAGGTCGGCCAGAATACACGTACCAAAATATTTCCGTTCCGATATTCTCGCTTCTGTGTTTATTTTTAGTCTTTGCTGGGAACCTCTCTTGGTTACCCAGTTTAGCCATGCATGGCCTGTCACGCTGACATAAATCATATAATGTGTATGCAGGCAGAACGAAGAGACAAATAAACTGACACTTTTCTGATGTGATCTTTTATTTAAGTACTGATGCTGGTTTTCTTGGGAGATGAAACAGATGAAAATAAAGATTACTGTGCAGCTTCACTGTCAATTATGGTCTGCCCCGTTTGTTTAGTCTTCTCTTTGATTGGATAATGATAGACTAAGATGTAATGAGACATACACGGGAACAAAGAACGAATTTCACACACCAGGAATTATCTCTTTATGCTTTGTGCTTATTGATGAGCTGTAAGCCTTTCTCTGAACAAGTACCGGTTTATTCAAATATAAATAAAAAAGAAACTTAGTTCAAACGAGCTGTGTAAACTTTGGTGACTTTGTGGTCTTCTCAGGTCTGATGCAGCTAAAATAATGTGTTTGTAAGAAATGAGGGATTTTAAAGGAAATTTTTCATTTATAGGAGACACACAGACCTACAGTGGCTTTCTTTTTGTTTAACTCTTGTAGCTTGTAGGAATTACCTTATTACAGGCCACTGGATGGATGGATGGATGGATGCAAGCTTTCTTTTCAAGTGGTGTTGATGGTGATGGCGGTTTGTTTATCTTTAAGTCCTGTGGGAAACATGACAAATATTCCAGCAATGTGGACACCACTTGTTCAGAAGCAGTTCCTCACACAGGCAAAATACACAGGCTCAGTAATTTTTCCTGACTTAAATTGACAACATATGCATACACTTGCTTCTGAAGCCACCTGTTTTTATCCTCCACATAACTCACATACAAGAAAAATGCACACATATGCATGCTCATACTGGATACACACTTGTGCAATGCAACAGTAGCAACAGCAGCAACAGCAGCTGCAGTGGGGTGCCATCACTGGTCATGTCTTCATACGTTTGATCCTTTTGACAGCGAACTTTACTGGTGGAGGAGAAAAAAACAGCAAAACTGAGCTAATGTGTGTCTTTGTCCGCCATGGGAGGGGAGAGCCTTTCTTCTCCCCAAGTACAAATCGCAAGACTTTGGCTGCATTCTCCCAGGACAGAGGGAGGCAATGGCAGAGTGAAAGATCCCAATCAGACATTGATCTGAACCAAACTAATCCCCCATTTGTGCCAATGTGACCTTAAAAAATCGGCTTAGAGCAGCTCGGTTAAACTGGACACGGTTTTCTATTTAAGCGGTTCCAGCACAGCCCACCCTAATTTTGCCACCCACAGACATTAGTAGAAGAGAATTAAGACACATACATTCATAACACTTTTCATTACATCGAGGGTGGGGCTGTGGGTGGCGTATCTGCCGCCCTCACACAGCGAAAACAGCTCTACAAGACGGATAAGCCTGTGGGCCTGATGACAGGAGGTTGGATGATAGGTTGATTTTTATTCTCTAACGGTTTTCAGTGGGATTTTTTAGTATGGAAATTGGTTCTTTTGAACCTATGTGCTGTAGAGCTCACATAGTATGTTTGTTTTTGTGAAATATACACATAGAAATCACTTAATCTTAATGCTCTGATTTGGAATAGAATAAAAAAACAGGGAAGGTGCCCTTTAGAACATTTTTAATGGAATTATCATACAAAACCAAGGGCTTTCTGTGTGTGTGTTGGGTTATGTGTGCATTAGACCCATACATTTTATGACCACAGCTTGCTAACCGAGTTTGCCAGTGTTAGTTGATAACTTAGCACGGTACCCTCTCATCCAAATACGGTAACTTTGCATGTCAGTTACAGTTAGAGGTTTTGTATATTTGTCTGGTACAGTTTTTGTGTCTTGCTGGCTTTGTGTTTTTAAAAGAACTCAATTAAAAAGCAAGCGTGTGGTTTTTACACTAACAGTCGTCAACAGTGGCCAATCCTAGCTCATACAGTACGTACAGGGCTCCTAAGGGTTCTATGATGGAGAAAACATGTAATGATGAGCTTTCTGCCTTTTATGGTATAGCTAGTCATGGGAATGTCCACCACCTTGGGACAGATTCAAATACATTTGCCGCTACATCCATGTTTGGAAGAGTATTTTTTTCATATTTGGGTTGCTAGTATCTCCAGCCAGGCTGTCTCCTTTGAAGACTGTTAGTTTATTGAAATTTCTTCATTGGATTGATTGTCATGATATTTGGTACATGTATCAGTGAGAACTAGAAGTTCAGGTAGAAGTTCAGGTATGTCGTCTTACCTATCAGTGGAATCTTTTTTACATGAGCTGGCTGTGACCAGTCTGACCTTTAATAATATTAAATTCTGTGCAATAAAAACAAAGCAATCTGTGAACAACAAATAATGTGCCATATTATTCGTACCAGCCAGTGCGGCGTAAGCCTTTCTTAACCGCATCTAACGTTTTCATTTCTGCTTCTGATTAGAGACCATGAGCCCCGACAGCTAATCGCAGCTCCACCGTGTCTGCTGCCCGCCTGTCTGTCTGTGACTCTGAGTAGGAGGTTAGTATATGAATAGATAGGAGGGATGTTGCATGGAACTTTGTTTATATGTACAGCACAGTGAAACTAACATTAAAGAGGCTAAAGAAACACTAAAGATGTTGATCTGTATTGTGGCCTGCTAGCTTACAGGCTTGTCTGAAGACAAGGCTATTTTGAGCCTGGGTAAGAAGCTTCTCAGCTTTGTCAGAGATTGTAAAGATGAAGAAAGCAACCACAGTAAAAACAGTCATATCTTGATTTATACGAGCACCAGTATGGCCGCTATCCTCGACCGCCACTTCCAGGGATCAACGGCTAAACCAACAGCCAATAAGAGGCATTTTGGGGTTGCTGGCACTATGCCAGGGCCCATAGAGAGGGTCCCATTATAAAGCCAGATCCTCCTATTATACAGCCTTCGCCACAAAGACTCCTCTGACAGATCTCACACAGAAGAATTGCGCAGATACAATGAATACAATTACGCATAGGTCTTATAGATTCTGTCAGATGGCCTTTCAGTTTATGACTTCACTCCTGTATGACACATGTCTGTGTAATTACAGTCCAAATGTTTATCAATAACAATGGGGCTAAATTTCAAAGACAATTGTCCACTTCTTTCTGTGAATATGAATGATTGTGATGTGGCCGCATTGGAAATTATGAGATTTTGTTTGAGTCTTTGGCAATTCAGCTGGGTAATTCTGTAAACTTTGACCATGCCCTGTGAGGTGTCTGTTTACTGTTTAGTCTGCCCCATCCGACAACACAGGCCTGGCCCGCGTCCTGTCTACTACTGAGACTCTCTGTGGGGAGGCCATGAATGTGTGAGAGTGTGTGTGTTCCTGCACCTTCATAAATCACTCAGTTGACTTCTTCTGGACGTCTTGCTGATACATCAAAAGACTAGCTATCCAATGAAGACAGCAGTAATCTTGCCCACCTACAGCAGGAAAACAGGCAGACACTTCACACATTTGTCTTGAGAAAAATGCAAGGTTGCAGACGGAGGGAGATTCAATTGCTAATTCGTTCACTGAGCAGAGGGATTCGGCTGTCATTTAAGATCATTTACATGAGTTAACACAGAGCTAGGTTACCTACTCTTTATGGAAATTGGAAGGAGGATTTAAAACAGCAATAACATTTCATTTGCGTACCCAAATGAAACATAAAAAATTGAGTTTTTCTAAAACGCTTCTACTTCAGACAAGCATGTCTTTTTTTTCTCATTTTTTTTTCGCCAGCTGTATATCTGACCACATTTAATCTGGCTCTGACACAGTCAACATGTTTCTGACAGTCAAACAAACCTCATTTATTTCCATGATAGTTCTAGAGTCTCCGGTTTCCCAGCACTGTTCTCATTGAAAAAACTGAGCGCTTGCTGGAGACACAAACTCTCAGGGTAAATGAGGCAGCTTACAAAAACCACACCACTCTTAACTTCTCAAGAGAGACAGATGCACTCGAAACCATTCTCAAGACCATCGTAATGTGTCTCTTCAAAGGAGACAAAAGTATAAGAGCACCAATTACGGTAAGTAATCTTTTTTAGGATCAACAAAGTGCTATTGAGATTCAAACCACAATGTGAATGTAGAAACTTCATCAAGCTCTGTGCAGGAGAGAGACGAGTGAAAGGTTACATTATTGTTGTTCTAGGGTGTGATATAGTTTTGCATGGTGCTTCTGTTGCATCTTTGGATGTGAAGGCCAGTGTACTTGTTTTTTAAGGCTTTAGTCTTTCATATGTTGCTGATAAACTGACTCCTCCAGATCTGTTTCCCATGAGACCACCTCAGCATGAAAAGACAAACACTGCCCTCTACCTTTTTTGTGCGGAAAGACAGGAACATCACAAACCCTTATTTGGCCTATCTATAAACAATGTGATGCAGCCAGACTTCGCTCACAACCTGCAATGTCTAGCTACAGTTATGTATTTTGCCCTGGATGATAGTATATTTTTTGTGCAACAGTTTCACGTGGCATTTTCCTCACTTGTTTACAGAAGGGAGACTTCAGCTGCAGCACCTCTGTTGACTTTGTGAGGAGTGTGGTCGGTGAGTCGGTAAATTGTTTCTTTAAAAGGAACCCAAAAAGTTTAATTTGCCAGCCCAATGATAATGTGATGTCTTTTTTTCTTACCTGGGGTTGGGGGCTGTCCCTTAGGGGAATATCATTCAGCAGGTCCCTCTAAAAAAACAGCGATTGTGAAGCTGTCAACCTAATCTGCACATCAGCACAATATTGTATTTTCACACAGCACTTTCTAATACCAAAGTTTTTGTAAGCAAAACTAACTTTTTTTTTTCAGCAAGTTAATTTGGAGAGACAACATTTGAAAAGTCCACAGGGCAAAACAGACAAAAGGTATTAGATCCAGGATAAAACTGAGGATGTTACTCTGTTGCTTTAAGTTAGACACAAAGAAACATGAAGCTCATACTTGTCTTTAGTATGATGCTGATCTTTGAATGGCAAATGTGAAAGTAATACCTGTTTAAGGCAAGAGAAGCTGCTAATAATCCATTTATACTTTTACAGAACTCAGAGGAAAATGCATCCAAACATATATAAGCAAATAAAAGGCAATAACAAGTAACTAATTATTTGTTACTAAAAGAATGATCTGTTTTAAATGACATTTTCAGCTTATATTTAAGATCACTTTTCCCACTTACAATCTGTAATGAGTTCTTCAGATAACAACTACCACAAATGAATCCTTCAAATAGCACCTTACAGTTGCAGATAAATCCTAAGTCGTGAGGAAGAAGCATGTAGAAGCAGCATCTCAAGTACCACTTGAGATGTTGCTGAACACCTGGTCCCTCTCAAGGTGTTATTTAGTTGAAATCAAATATTTAGTATACGTTATCTTCGGTGCCATTATAGAAGCACAAAATCAAATAAAACTTACGAGCTAGCTCAGGCAGAAAAGTCAAGCTGTGCCGCGTCATACATACTTAATCACTAATACGTCAAACAAACGCACTCCCCCAGTCCTCCCTCTCTGGTGTGGCTGCTGTTGTGCATCAAAAGAGTGATGCTAAATTCAAGCTATATTCTTCTGTTGTAATAAATAATTTAAATGAGTTTTAGAACTGAATAACTTTATCATCATAGTCATGTAAAGATAAATATATATGTTTCATATATAGTTATTGTCATATTTGTCTCTTTGTGAAAACCAACTAATTGCATTCACTGAAATACTGTTAGTTCAGCACTTCAGATGTACTACTTCCTGCTTCTTTATACTTCTGCTACACTACATGTGATAGGAATATTATACATTTTACTGTACTTGTGTTTATGATTTATTACCCTTTCCAAAAGAGCAAATTTACATTTTTCAGCAGATTCTTTCCTTTGCAAAAACATTCATTATCTCATGCCATGTCAGATTTATTTAGAGGGGCTAAAGCACTAGACCAAGCCAGTGAACTTTACTTTATTAACTTATTCAAACTGGTTCTACAAACATCATGCACCAATTTAAAAAAAAATATCTAATCATGTAAAATTTAGCAATACATACTTTTATTGTGAAGTGGAAGTAGGGGTCATTACTCTCCCTTTACACTGTTAATTGTTGTGAAAAAGATATGAATGCTCCCCTAATGAATTTAAAACAAAAACAAAAGGTCATCTAACACATGACAGATTTTACTACCTAAACTTGTTTCTTTTTTAATCTTTAGTTATAATCAAGACATGAAAAAAAAATTTATAGCCTGATCTCTAATAGTGTGGTTTTCTGTTGAACTCATTACAAATCTTTTCAAATAAACTCCAAAACTGGAACAAAACAACCAAGCCACACTCAGTTTTGATGAGTCTGTCCTCTCACTTGATCCCAGGACAACTATTCTCCCTGTGTCAGTAACAGGCTACTTTCTCATAACCATTATATTTATTTCAGGGGTTGCAGCTCATCATGTCTAATCTCCCCTGCAGCCATCTGGTTTCCATGGTGTTAGCCTGTGGCAGCTCCTGGGGAGGTGACCTATAACTGTGGATGGGGACCAGCTACAAATGACAATGACCTGAGGGTGGCACTCAGAAAAATCCCTGTCATTTCTTCGATCGGCCTGACCTGTCATTTGGCCTGCAGGGGGATTAAAGCCATCAGTCTTGCAGAAAAACTCATCTTCAGGTGGTAATGACTTTTCTGCACCTTTTAATAAATGCAACCAGGAGCAACTGGATGATATTCTCAGTCAATAAAAGTGATCAGATTCTGAAATACAACTTAAAGTTTTTATGTTTACTTGTTATTTAGTAGTTCCTTAGCTGTATATGTAAAAATCATCAAACCACCGCTTCTGCTGTCTGCTGGCTCCATGTGGGAGGTCAGCTTAGTAACCTAACTCCACCTCAGCCCTGTGTGAAGGAGGTGGGCCAAGATAAGGTACTATAAGGAAGCATTCAAGGGAATTTGACATGGTTTGTTGGAGGGCTAAAACAATTTCCGGGCGTTGCATTTTTTGGCTCTGGTGAGCGTGACTTGATTCATAAAATCCTAATCATTTCTAAATTCTTCTTTTCACTTTCTCAAAATTTAGAATCACATCCCTAAATTTTCTATATTTCTAGCTAGATTAGACATTTCTTTCTTTCTTGTGTGTGTTAAGACAAAAACTTATTTCATCCTCTTGCCTTCGTAGTTCTTGAGGTGTTAATGATCCTGGTTTCTTGGGTGTTTCAAACTCGCTATATTTTAGGTTTGGGTTAAAGGTCAGGAGGACCGGTCTGTTGGTATGACCTCCTGTAAACACGGTCACTTATACCAGTCTATGAATCATTCAGTAATCTGACCTTCTGGAGCTGGATGCTTACCAGCCTGCATCTTGGCAAAACTCAATTTGAATTGATTTCATGCACAAATAAGTTTGTATTCTGAGTCTGTACAAACAGATTGCAAAGTTAGCTACTCTACATCACAGCATGTAATGTATTAAAATAGCTTTACACACTTTGCTGTGTGAGCCAACAAGGTTTTCTGGTTTGTGTGTGATCTGAGTTGCTGTTGTCTTCCACAGGATCCATGTTTTGCATTCCAAACACGCAGTGTTTTATGGCTTTTGGTGTCGGCAGTGGGGAAAAGCCAAAATCCAGGCTCTGTCTGCTGAAGTCATTAGGCTGCTGGTGGACAACCTCTGAGATATTTTACTGTTAAAGGCTCAGTGCCCAGGAACTCCCGCCCTCTCCCATGTGGACCCCCACATTCAAACCTCAGTTTGTACACACAAAGTGCAGCTGCATGGAAAAAAAAAGAAAAAAAAAGCAGTATACCCAAGGGATACTTAGTGGGTTGTATACCCATTTTTTTCCCCGGCTGACACAAAACGCATCTCAACTCAAAGCATAACCTATCAGGCATTTCAGCTCACACACACGACACACATATGCCTCATATGAACTTAATTATACATTTAACAGTTGTCAGCACCCCAAAACCGAGACACTACACTCCGAGCTGCATCACCTCATGCCCTGTCTATATATCTCTGCCTTGAAAAGAACAGACCCCCCTAAACCCCCATCCCACTCTAGCTCGTAGCAGCCCTGTTTCCCACGAGCAGGCATAGGGAAATGGCCCGGGCGCGGACACAGAGGTCATCTAACTGACTGCAGAAAACGAATGGTGTGCTCATCTGCTGATTGACCAGCAGGAAAATCTGTCATTGTGGTTTTAAACACTTTCACAGAGGTGTCTGCTAACCTCTAACCCTGTGGCTACGGGGGGGAGGGGGGGACTGTGACAGTTCCATGTAAACATACACACATGCATAACAACAAATAGGCTGTGGTTTACAGCTTATGTACAACCTCACAGTTAAACATGACTCATGTTGTAACCCAGCAGGAAAAGCCAGAAACAGCTACACTATCACTGCATCTACAAACAGTGGAGTCTTGCAGGTAATTGACCGGAGATCATCAAAGCATCCGACGGTGACACACACACACAACTGGAAGTGTTTTCCATTGCAGCAACAAATTTTCTTCTAATGAAAATGTCAAAGCATTTAGTCAGCCATGATTCAACAGTTGGAGTGAAGAGGTTTGTTGATTTGTGGAAATATGATAAGTAGTGAATAACACAATGGATGCAGTGAGTAAAAATGAAGACATATACATCGTGAAATTAATCAGAACATGGGTGTTTATTGATCTAACCTTTGGGGGGAAAAAAATCCTCATATCAGGCATTTTTAGCAGAGGTGTCATGGTGGGGGCTGCAGAGCTCATGAGGCTAAACAGACTCCAGATGTTGAAGGAGAGCAGAGGACAACAGTGCAAGCGGCCTGACAGCAAGAGAGTACACAAGCAAGAGACGCTGCAGGCCCCCCAGGGCCCCACAGGGGACATGACTAACCGCTGGGTCATATCCGTCTCCTTCTTTCAACATAAAGTCATTCCTCTCTTTCCTCCTCTTTCTTTGCAACACTACGGTATGTGTCAAAGCCCTTCCTGGCAACATTCTTCCCACTTTCTTCTCATCAATATTGTATTTGCTAAATTTACTATTTCCGCTGCCAATTTGGTTCAAATCTACTCCTTTATTCTATGTTTCATCCCTTTCCTGTACCCTTCTCTCTGCTTGTGGCCAGTGTTGTGCATACTCTGCTTCTTCACAGTGATGCCTCTGTGTGTGGATTACAGAGGAATTTATTTACTGGAAACATGAATGCAAATTAATGCAGGACTAGGTTTATTCTTGCTCAAAGAGCTGGCTTGTTTTCCTGACAACTCGTGTAGCGGGAGAAGAGGGATCTGCAGTTTCTATCAAAGGTCCTCGATGACATTCACATGTGCAAATAATCCTGTATTTCTCTTAGGTTTTGATCAAAGCTCTTAATTTGATTGAATAATTCTGTTTGATGGTACAGGATTCATATCAGGTGAACAAGTGCTTTATATTTGCACATTTATGTAAACGTGAGCTCAATATGTTAACATAGTCAGTTGCTATTTCTGGAATTCATAGGATTTTTCCATCAGAAGGAATTATCTTAGCTATCAGTGGCTTGGATAGGATTTTACGCACACACATACGCACACACACACACACACACACACACCTTTGTGTGTGTGTGTGTGTGTGTGGAAATCAGTGCTACACTGCCATCTACAGCATCCTGAAGCATCACATTAACACTGCATTCATCTCCGTCACTGCTGCATATGCAATTTTCTCATCCCTACAGATGTTACAAATACATTAAAGTGCTTCTATATAGAAACAGTTAAATCAGTTAAAACATGGAACAATAGACTGAGGCTTCAGTCTTTGTCCACTAAAGGTGTAACTGAGATGGGAAACATATTTGAAGATATGTCTGTGAAGGTTCTCAGTCATCCAGGTCATCGTAGTCAAAGGAGCTTGCAAATAAAAGCGTCTGGACTTCTTTAAGTTGCTTGAAGACGTTTCACCTCTCATCCGAGAAACTTCTTCAGTTCTAAGGTCAAATGGTGGGGAGTCCCAGATTTAAACCTAGTGGGAGTATCCCCCCACAGAGGGACAAAAGGACCCCCTGATGATCCTCTAATCGCCTGAGCCAAGGTGTGAAACTGGGTGTGGGTCCCAATCAGCCAGGTTAGGGTGAGCTCATTGTGAAACCTGGCCCCACCTTATCATGCGAATTCCAAATGCGAATATTTGAAGATTAAAAAAAAATTGATGTTGCATAAATAGCCAAATATGAACATGTGAATTGCCATTTGTTTAGAAAAAAACTTGCAAGAAGCTGTAAAACAGCATTTCATAGGCATTTATAAACTCAACCACCTTTTTCTAAAAGGGAACAGTCAATCTCTGAAAAGTGTTGTAGTAAAAGCTGGATTTGATCAATTCAGTTGAGTTCTATACTGACCAGTTAGAAGCCTGAAAACAAGCTATGCATGTAAGTTAGATTAGAGGAAGTAATATGTGTATATACACCAGCCACAAACAGAAGATTATGATTACATAATATACAATATAAATGATGCACAAAATGCTGGAAGTAAAGCCAACCTACAGTGTTTACTTTAGGGTTATATCCAGTCACCCTAGCCCTATCTAAGCAAATACTTATGGTAATGTGTTTACTCCAGGCAAAGCAATTGATTGCCTTATCATGGAAGACTCTTTAGTTCACAGGTGGCCCAATAGATTAAGAAAATGAGGCACTGCAAAGCCATGGAGAAGATAACATATATTCTAAAAAGCTAAAGTGATACCCTTGACAGGATTTAGACCCACTTTACCATTTGGGCAACTTTAAAAGGTGGTAATAATTGTAAAGGTAAGTCAGCAGAAATTTAGCTAACAGTATACAGGATGACTGACAACGCTTTTGCCAGAGCTGGCACAGATTTGTAATTGTACCTCTTAAACTGGTGTAAAAAAAATTACAATCCTGAGATAAAGTTAAGTTTTGTCCAGTTTGTCTTGTTGTTTTTCCCGTGTTATATAAATTTTTAACGTAAATTTGTGTAATATATGTTGTGTCATAAACATAAACAATTTTTTGTGTATTTATTTACAATTTAATGAGTTTTTAAGATTTAAAGACTAATGAATAATGACAACATCCAAGTAGGTTAACTTAAGGAAGCAAATTTTATTTTCACATTATAATAATTTAGCTCTTAATTTAACACATCAGTTCTCAATTTGGTAGTCATTCCTGTGCAGGTTTATAGTTTGCATGTGTTAATGTATGCAAGGGAGTTGGCGAGTATGCAGTGTATCACAATGATAGTTTGCTCTTGTGTTAAACACATTTCTTAATTTGATAATGTGACCCTCCCTTCAGCCCTGAAAATTTTTCTTGCTGAGCATAACAGACTTACCAAAGAAGACGTTTCCTACTACTATAGATGCGGTATATGCTTCAATTCTATTGCATGAAAATTGGTAAAGCTGCAGTGGAGGATTTTTGGAAAGGGCTTGATAACATCAATATATACTCACTGTCACAGAGCTATCAATCAGGCAGACATTGACAAAAATTGCTGTAGAATTTCACGACTGGCTTAAAGCTGGTGATATATTTAAGGAGACTAATAATGTTTTAAAATTCTCCCAAGTGTCTGTTACCCATATAACCCTTTTACCCAAGGTTATTTATCTTGGTCTTACAGTTACACCATTGTCTTGTAGGTTTAACAGGTTAAGTAAACTCATCATTTCAAGTCAATTGTTTAGTCAACTCAAATGTAATACATATTTATATTAGGGCAGAATTTTTTTTAAAAAAAGCGATCGTATTAATTTATGGATTTTGTTGTGTATTTAGTTTGTGCATTTAGTAATATATATGTGCGTGATTGATTGACAACGGCATCCATAGATGGAACCCCACATAAAATTCCTGTTCTCGTAACCTGCAGCGTGTATCTGTAAGATGCCTGATTGAACACATCTTCCTTTCTCAATCCCACCTGATTACTGAGCCGGCTTCCACTGACCCTGCCTCAGACGAAGTCACTCTGGCCCATTGTGACTAAGAGACTTCAATCAGAGCAGTGAGCCGGAGCTGTAATGACTTCCATCACATGCGGAAATTGGACCAAACTTTGCAGTGTTTGACTTTGTGACATGTAGCAACACACAATCAGAACGGTATGCATGGGCTGCCTCTCTCTCTCTCTTACACACACACACACACACACACACACACACACACACACAGATGGTGTTCAGAAGCAGCTCATACTCGTTTCTATTCTCCAGGGGGCGATTGTGGCTCAAGAGTTGGGTATTTGTCTTGTAATCGGAAGGTTGCCGGTTCGAGCCGCCGGCTTGGACGGACTCGGTCGATTTGTCCTTGGGCAAGACACTTCACCTACCGCCTACTGGTGATGGCCAGAGGGGCCGATGGCGCGATATGGCAGCCTCGCTTCTGTCAGTCTGCCCCTGGGTAGCTGTGGCCACAACTGTAGCTTGCCTTCACCAGTGTATGAATGAATAGTGGTATTGTAAAGCGCTTTGAGGGGTCCCAAAAAGCGCTATATAATTGCAATCCATTATTATTATTTCTCTTATCACTACTTCAGCAACACAGCAAGAATAAAGATGCTTCAAAATAAAGGATTGGTCGTGTGTTTCATTTCATATACGGCTCAGACCAATCCAATTATCCCTGAGGGGTGACATACACATCAACCCCCTTCAGTCCATCCTATCAAAATCAAGGGATAAGGCAGTAAAGAAAACTTCTCAAAGTTGGACCTCAATGGATTTAGTGATTTGTAGGTGATCAAACCTTTCACTGCTGTTGGCAAAACTGTCCCAGATACAAGAGAACAAACATGTCACAGAGTAAAATTCCTATTATGGAGTTCCAATATGGTACAGGTTCCAGCAAGATGACACGCAGAGAAGTATTTCTCCCTTTAAATCAGCAGTCAGCTGAGTGTTGTTGTGTTGGTGGCTAGAGCAAAATGTTTATGGCCAAGGTAAACTATTGATAGTTACATATGCAAGCATCAAAAGATAGGAAAGTTTGCCAAGGAAGTTTGTGCTGCGGCAAAGCTCCAGTCCAGATGTTCACATAGAGGGAGGAGGTGGAAAGACAAATATTAGTCTACAGGAAAGCTCAGAGGAGTGGGCTTTGGGTTTGGAAAAACATCAACAATGAAAGACTGAACACAAAAATTTGGTGAATGAGAAGATAAAGGGAACAGAACCCTTGTTCCTTTAGAAGAAAGTTTTGGCAGAAATGTTTTAGTCAGCTGGGGAAGAGTCTTTGTTCAAGAACATAAACTCTAAAAAGCCATCACAACATGGATGTTTACTTTGAGAAAACTTTAGTTTCTTAGCAAAGCTGTTCTTTATGTATTTATGCAGAGGGCCTAAAATGGAAAAGTTTGTTCATAAAGTATAATTTGTGCTGGGAAAAATGGGGCCAGCACCCTGTGAGGGAGCATCTTTATTTTAATGAACCACATGGAAAATATAAAAGGACTTATCTTAGATCGCTTCCCTGGGGATATCTTTTTCTGAAGGAAACATTATAAATATGTCTGTACTTATGATACATATAGGCCTCTTGAGTCTTAAAATGTATGGAAGAATCAAATATTTAAGAAGGAGGGTGGGGAGAACCAGCAGGCATCATTAAATACATTAGTAAAGCAGATTGCTGATACACATGTATCAGCATGTGTTAAATCATCTGGTCACGTGTCAAGTTGAGAAGTGTCGCCAACCCAGTTAGCATGAATTTATGCTGTTGTATCAGGTTTTTTCCCTTCTATGTCAAGGTCATGCTGGTGAAATTGTTTCTGAGATTTTCAGGGTGTCCTCCACAGCACCCCTTGGTCAAATTCTACTTATCAGTAAACCAACCCAGAGAAGCGCCTACACTACAGTAAACCAGACTCTCTGTGCCTCTGGGGCCCTGTCGAAGGAAGGGCTCTGGGTGTTAAGTGACACTGAATTGAATTAGCAAATAAAATGGACAGGCTGTAGCAGGGTAATTTACCATGTCAGCCCAAATCAAATTATCCCCGAGGTGCAGATGGCAGTGTGTCCATTACTACAGCTGAACTGGTAAATGCAGGTCGTTTTTATCTTTAGTCGGCCAATTTCTTTCTCTTATTTTGCGTAGGAGGAAGTATGTTAAGCAGCAATGATGAAATGATTACTGATTAAACAAAATTACTGCTCTGGTGTTTAAGAGGAAACTTAAAAGAGGCATGCCAGGAATATTCGGCATTGTTTTGTGTTAACATAGATCGCATTTTTGGAAACTGCAGATTATTGTCAATTAGCTGGATTCTCATAGATTAGAAAGAATCTGGTTCAAAGTGAAACAAGCCTGCAAAACTTCCAACAGTGCTTGAAACACTGTGAGATTCTAGCACAGCCGTACTTTTGGCTAACCGCTAATCTTAGCATAGAGCCTTGTATCTTTAGGCACTTTGTTACTTTTGGAGGCTGTTGCATAAACACACAGTTCGTTCCCATTTCTTTATTTAAATCAATGAAAAATACCTTATTTAACAGAGTTTAGCAAGAATAAAATTGTGTTTTTGTAAACTTATTAGCTAAAAACTAGCATGGTTGCTAGTTGGTAGCATGAATGTGAAAGTTCAAGAGAGAGGTGCAACAGTCAGTATCTACAGCCAAAAGATGGATTAGAGTAAAAGGATGGAGACTCTGGCGTAGTTTGGGGCTGCATTTCAGCCAGTGGTGATCATGTCAAAGTTGATGGAATTATAACCTCAAAAAACTACAGTCAGATTTTGATTGACCAATTAGTACCAATCAGATGCACTGGAAAGCGTCTGATTGGTAACAGCTTCATTTTTCAGCATGACAATGATACCAACCACACTGCCAGTGCAGTAAAAGCATACCTGGGTAGAAAAACAGAGACTAGACCTCAACATTATTGATGCTGTGTGAGATCATCTTGACAGAAAACGGGACAAACGGCAGCCGACATCCAGCCAATATCTCAGGGAACAGGAGACGTCTGCCAGACAGGAAGATCGTGCTGGTCCAGGATTATATCTCATGCAAATCAGGTTCACTGTCTGAATGTCTAAATACCTCTCCTAGACTTCAATTCCAGTATTTAACAGTCTGGCTAGGAGGCTTTATTTTGGATGTCTGTGGAGGTAATAGACATTCAAAACACTGAAATGTGATTAGTTGTTAATTTTGTTCAAAAGTTGTCAGTGTTAGTTGGTGTAAATGGTTGCCTGTTATAGCATAATGTTCATACATGTTATTGAAGCGACACAGATGCCAAAACTGAACGTCTAGAAGAATCATAAAACCTTTCTGGTTCTCCAGGGGATGTTTTTACAGTGAGCAAAAAGCAAAACACATTTTTATAGGTACCTTAGAACAGTGCATTTTTTAAAAGAAAAAACAGTTGGACAAATCAAAATTCTGACCTCATCACTGAACTAGAAGAAATGGTGAAAAAAATCCAATACCTGATATTGAATTCGGATGAAAGAAAGTACACAATATTCCCAGAGAGGGGTCAAGATCTGTACTGCACTCAGTGCCAATCTGCCCAATAATTGTTGATGAATTCCACTCAGTGCCACAACGATCATCTAAAAACACTAACAATGGACCCCCTGGGAACCATTAATATCCTTACAAAAATAAAATGTCAATCCACCCTGCAGTTTCTGAGATTTTTTTGTTTGAACGGAAAGGAATAGACCGGCAGATCAAGCTGAAAATGCAATTTTCAGTGACATGCTCCAAGCATGGCAAAAGATGTTGTTATCACAAGTGTTTCAACTGTAGGATAAGAGATCAGCAAGGAAAGAGTAGCAGCAAAAGATTCAGATTCATTTTTGTGCCCTATACAGGCTTCCACCTATGATACATCAACCTCTCGCCCATCCCGTTAGACAAATATTTAGGTTCCCCTGATACATGTAATAAAACTGTTTAGACTATTTCCCCAGTGTTTCACCTCAGAGGAAGGACATAAACTATTTCACAGCTCAAGAAAGAGAGGAAGCGTGGAGCAAAAGGAGACTGAAAGCCTATGCACACCTTATCTAAATATTTAGGACATCTGCAGATTCTGGGTAACCTTTCCTGTCTTGAAAGATTAGATGTTTCCTGTGATATGGATCCTTCCTCATCTTTCCCATGAATACTGTCTCTTTTTTTATCACTTTGTCCATCTGGTGGCCCATCTTGGCCCTATAATAAAAAAATGCTTTAAAAAACTCAACAAAAGTCTTGCCTCTACTTTTAAAATACACAACATAGGGATATGAATTAGAATGTAAAACGAGAAATAAAGATGCATGGGAGAGATCACTATGAGTCAGACACTCAGGAGAGAATATATAACTGCACTTGTAACGTCTCTCACACTCTTCATGCACACGTGTCTGCCTCCTTCCCAGTGGAGCTGAGGCTTACATAAGTGGCATCACTGAATTAATATTTAAGGTTTGTTTTGGGGATGGTGCTTCTTGCATTTTTTTTTATGCTTGCCTTTCTCCCATGATGATATTTCAATTGAGCTGTTACATCATCTGGATCACCGCCACAGATGAGATAAAAAAGCCCTGTGAGCCATTAGTGCTGGAAGTATGCTGCAGCATGGTCCATGTGATACGTGTTGGGAGCTAACGGGGATAGCTGCTCATTAATATGTCTCAGATGTGTTTCCAGAAACAGAAAGACTTACTAATCATTAATCTGGCGGTTATCGCCAAGGTTATTTATCAGCACTGGATTTGTGTATTCATCTGAGTGATACAGTAAGCTTGTATGGGTATTAAATTCTAATCTGAAACATTAAAAAAATCACATTTTATATGCTTTGCACATACATAAGGAGTGAAATAGAAGGAATCACATGGGGGAAGGGGGGGTCCTTTCTCATTGGTACAATATGATGCTCCTGACATCAACCCGGAGTCCCTATTTTAGCCCACAGCTGACAGATTGCTCCAAAAGACATCGCCGGGCAAATGAGAGAGAAGCTGCAGGCTCTGTCTTTCTGATGGCACCTTGATCATATCATGCTTTGATACAGATCTATCAGAGTTTGAGGCAAAGCTCAGTGCAAAGGTAGATGGTGTTTCTGTTCTCTGTGACTATACAATGCACATCAGTTTGTATTGCATGTGCATCAGCAGAGAACTTTTTTCAGTATTGTAATGACTGCTGTTACATTACATCTTTGTGAATTTCCTCTTAGAGCTGTGCCATGAGCAAGTTTTAAACGCATGGTTACTCTGTTCAGCTGACAAGCTGATCTGAAATATATGAGTGTGGCCGGGGGTAAAGGTCCTCATTTACTGTGAGTACTGGGAATAAGTCACTGTAATTAGCTATTCATATTGCTGGCATGTAATTAATCTGTAATGAATAAATGGTTGCAGCAATTGCTGAAAACGGAGTATAATAGTATAATAAAATTACTAGTTTTATAAATGATATATCATATATCTTCTTTTATTGTTCCTAAGAGAAGATATTAATTATATCCCCCCCATGACCCCACATATAACATCATATGTTGTATATTATGCAGTTGTTACTGATTACCAAATTTTTTAGAGGTTTTTACCTAATCGGTGAACCCACCCTCGTTGTTCTGATGGCAACAAATACTCTGGTCAAAGTCCCTGGTGTCTCAGAGACACACTCAAGTTTTTCATACAAGGGTTAAGTATTATAACCATCAGCTACATCAGCTAATGCACTAAGTTGTTTTTTAACCGTTTACAAAGTTTCCTAAAGATTAGTTTTAATCTTACAATAACTGTCCACTTAATATTTAACAATGGCTTATAAATTAAAGTAATTATTAATGATATTGTAAACACTGTCTTTTAAAATGAAATTCACTACATTCAAATGACTATTAATTTACCATTTATTAATAATATTATAATATAAAAAAAAGTTCTTGCCTCTACCCTTATTCCTGACAGTAAGTATAAGCAACCAGCACAACAAGACATTAAGTTAAATTTGGCAACCCAAGTGGGATTTCTGTCTGAAATTCTCTGTCATTACTGCCACACATAATGAAAATCTAATTTCACAGCTTGGAAATAGCCTGAGCAAGATGATATGTCACATTGACTATGAAGTTATGAATTTGGTCGTGTCAGAGTTTGTGTCTTTAATCACTGTTTCGTTCTTTTGCGTATTTTCACCTCAGTCTGCTCATTATATTGCACCCTGGTTACTGTCAGTTATCTGACACCTTTGGGAAGAAATGAAAGTTGTGCTGAGGAATAATCCCTCCAACAATATGTCTTCTTGCAAACTGTATTGTCACTATTGTGTCTTATTTTTTAATTTGAAGGGTTTTTGCAAGCAGAAAAAAAATAGTTGATTTCATGCTTGGTTTGCCACCAAAAATGTTTCTTAAAAATATGAAAAAAAAAAAAAACCCTACATCAGTGTCCACAAATGTAATTACTCTGACATGTAAAGCTGAGCTGTCGACAGAGGCTCTTTAAAATGACTGTAACTTTAAGTAATGCTGGTATTCTCTGTTCTATTCTCATGAAAGAACACGACTTGTATTATTTATGCCTTTACTGTGGGTTTAAGACACAAACAATTGTTCATAAAGAACTTCAAACACAAACCGTCATCCATTTTTTTCACATGGAACTGCACCAGTAACTTTTGGCACAACATCCACACTCCTCTTTTTCATGTCACCAGTCAGCTTTCTTGTCTCGTTGTCATGTGCCGTATATCACATTGCAGTGTTTTAGTATTCTGTCAGCTCCGGCCAGGACTATGAGTAAGATGGCTGCCTGCATCCATCTCCAGCACCCTGAGGGTTCCTTGGGTTCCTTCCTGTTTTTACATTTTTAACACTAAGCCTTTTTATACATTAAAGCCTCACTATACCCATGGTTTGTCTGAGAAATGACAGGGTGAATTGTAGGGTTGGATAGAGTGTTAGTCAGTAAGCAAAGAGAGAGAGGGAGACTAATTTTTGTGACAAATGATTAGAGTTATGTTCTCTGATTTTTCCTCCATTGATGGAAATAACTGTTCTCTAAGTTATGGTGTAATTGATTTGCACATTGAACTGTGCTGTTGCATCCTTTTTGAAAATTTATTGATATATTGTCAAGAGTGGGGATGCTTAAAATGCTGCAGAATGAAGGCTTTCATCAATCCAACGCTTCCAGCTGCATTTCAGGCTACACTGTGTTTTTTCTACATTAAATGAAGAAATAGTGTACGTGTGTAACTCACAGAGATGGGCAGTAATGCGTTACTGTAATCCGATTACTTTTTTCTAGTAACGAGTAAAGTAAGGGATTATTATTGCAAAAACGGTAATTAGATTACCGTTACTTTCCCGTAGTAACGCTGCGTTACTGCGTTACTAAAACCGTGATTTTTTTGCGACAATGTCTCATGACAGTGAAGTAAGCAAGTGCAGCTGTGTGCAGATCAACAACGGATAATATATCGAGTGCGGGAGAGAGTATGAGCGTGCAGCGTTTAAAGCGTGGAAGTACTGACCTTACTTTGAGTTTGAGTCCATAAAAAGTGACAAAAACATTAGTGTCCGTTGTGCGTGGGAAGAAAAATTCTTTTTACAGCAAAAAAAACCCCCTAAAACTTCCAAGCAAGCACCGAGTGCGGTATGATGTAATGGGAAATTCACAGAGAAACTCGCGGATTCTTCCACTGACCGCTGCGGCACACCTGCACCAGGGTAAACCTCCGCCTAACCTACTCCTGCTTTACAGGTGAAAATAGAGCGAAAGGACCGCTAGTCTTTGACTTTATTTATTTTCTGCTGTGTTTTACTTGCATCTATTTGAAAGAGTGAGTGTAAACACACACAAAAAAAATTATTTTATGTACAGGAATGTGCAGAAAATAGGTTTAAATATTAAACAAATTTCTTCCAGTCAGAGAATGTTGCATATAATTAAATTTTTGCTTGATGCATAAAGTTAAAAGATTAAAACTGATAAAACAAGTTAAAAAAAAGAGACTTTTCCATTTGATTACATTTTGTATGATGGATTATGTAGAAAAAGTAGAATTGGGCTGAAAGATCTATCGCTTTATCACCTATTCAGGTTGTAAATCGTGTTTTTAAAAAGTAACTAAGTAATTAATTACTTTTGAAAATAAGTAATCAGTAAAGTAACGGGATTACTTTTTGGGGGAAGTAATCAGTAATTAGTTACTGATTACTTTTTTCAAGTAACTTGACCAACACTGATAACTCATATGCACTATTCAGTCTATTGTCACTCAATAGACTTGTCCCTCATTGACTTCTTCCTTCCATGTTGTGTAACATTTCTTCTTAAATTATGAATGAGATTACACTCTGGACTTTATTATGCAATACAGCATCCTAAGACCACTGGTGCTATATTCAGTCTGTCAGAGGTTCTGGTCACAAGACATCTCCTGGGAAAAAGAGTAAAAGAAGAGTGATGAATATTTGACATGCATTTAAGATGAGGACCTTTAGACTTTAGACTGTTTTAGCTTCACTTCTCAGCTAAACTTAAAAAGTCCAAATTATTAATCCGTTAAATGGATTGCCTATACACAGCAGTCTCACAAGGGCCATGTGAAATGTGGAAGGTGTGCTAAGGTGTAAAGGAAATAACACAATCCATTCTATTACCCAAGTTAATCAAACTTGGCAGATTGTCAATTTCATTTATGAGAGCAACTTTAAGGTTAACAGTTGCAATTAGGTTTGACATGGGGAGGGTGAAGGCAATCAGCAGTGTTAGACAGTGGATCTATAGCAGTGCATATGTAATTAATGCATTCAGCTATACCCAGAGTGTTTCTCGGAGGAGAACAAGCAAAATGCAAAGGCAGCTTTAAAGCTGGGATAAGTACAGCTGCAGATGTGAGTGCACTTTTTCTTTGTCAAAATCTCCTTTGCTGCCTTGCTCACTTGCCACTTGCATGCGAGTGAACTGCTAAGTCCACAGACCGACTTCATTTACTGGCACATCTCTTCTTTTAATGTTCTGCCTGGGTTTCTGTGCATGTGTGCCCTTACAGTATGCGTCAGGACATGTGTGGCAGAGCTGACAGGCCATCAGAGTAGCTGTGGCAAATGAAAGCGATGCTCAGGAGGAGATATGCCTGAAGGAAGGCTGGGAATAAACACCCGGATCTGTGACGCACTTTGAAGCGCACATCTAAGAGGAAAGAAGGAGGAAGCAGACAGGAAGGGAACAAGTGCAGGGACAAAGTCTAAGTATAAGGAGGCTTTTTTCAAACCCTTATGGAGCTGAATCTTTAACTGACCAGACAGAAAGCCATCTTCCAAATGCAGAGTAGCATTCTCTGAGGACTCAGCCTGATGCCAGACAGTAACTCCTTCAACATCACACACATATACATATGTGCCTAAAGACACACACACGAAGACTTTGAATCAATAGAGCTACAAGGTTGACCTGTAGAGCACATCTTCAAACTGTTTTTTGGTGTCAAAAATGTTTTCTTGTACCCTGGATGAATAAAGCAGGTAAAGGCAGCAGAACAAGCTGACAAGATGATGGAATATCAGATAAGACTGCCATGCCTATAGCATCGCCCAGAGGCACCGAGACAATGTTTCTACTAGTTCTTGACACAGACGAGACAAGAAACTGGGGTCCTCCGGGGCACACACAATGTTATAAGAGAACTCGGTGTTTCGCTACAGAACAAATATAGGTTTTAAAGAATGTATTTACTGCAGTGTAGGATTAGGGTCATGTCATTGTACCAGCATGATAAGAGGAACTGAGATTAGAGACATTCTTATCTAAAGCCCACCACCACTATGGGCAGCATTAGCCCGCTTACTCCAACACAGGAGTGTGTTGCGCACGCTGTTATCTACATGTGCACACCACACATGCATATGTGAAAGTTTTAAATCGGATTATTAGCAGTAACAAAAATAAATAAATAATAAAAAAACTTTTATCCCACATAAAGTTATATCATGTACATTGGGCATCTAAAATAGTGCAGCAGCTTCATGTCTGCTCTTGTTTTGGGTATATTGACACCTTCAAAGAGGAAGTCTCCTTGTCATGCTTCAAGGAACTGTAGCTTGTAGCCATATAATCACATTTTTATTCTGAAAAACAAAATTCAACTAAGTATAGATGCTGTTGTAAAAAACTACCACTTTCTTTGAAGGAACACACTACCAGATATTTTAGGATTGTGATTTAATATAGATATATAGAATAGACAAAATCAAAACCAAAAAATAAATAAATCAATACAATTAGATGAAATAAATAAAAACAAATAAGGATAACTGATAGTCTCTTTGGACAACATTCATTTAAATTAATTGAGCAAATTTACACTTTAAATAAAAATGAAGTATTTCTAACATTTGGATTTGCATTTTCATATTTGTCTATTACAAAAAAGCCCTTTTTTTTAAAATGCGCATTTTGTTATATTTTATTAGACTTGAGTTAGACCACAAACTGATCAGGACAATTAAAAAAATAATAATGTGTATACTTTTTTTTAAAGTATGACAATTTTTTAAATTTATATTGAGTTCTTGGCTGACTTTTAATGTTTAGTGTAATTTTAATGTTGTAATTTAGCACCTGCTAGCTGTGGAAGTTCATTATTAATAGCTGAAAACACAACACACACTCACCGAACACCACAAATATCCTCCAGCCACACTGCCCTGCATGGTGTAATGAGCATATAAGCAGCCAGAGGCCCGGCGAGGTTGTGAAACAGATCAGAGACAATCTTGATCCTTTTAGGGATGAGATGCTCTGAATGCAGGTCTCTCATTATCGGACAGCCAAACGATGCAGAGCACAAGCCCATTTTAATCCTAATCGCTTCAATGTATTCACCTGCACATTCTGAATTATTAAACCAGGATGTATTTACAGCCTTTTTTTTTCATGCCATTTAATACCATGAAAATGAGCAGGGATGCTGGAAGCTTCAGTAAACACCAGTTCGATCAAAGAGTGACACTCCGTGTGTATTATAAGCAGGAGAAAGTATAAGAACGAGTGTGTATGTGTGTGACTGCAGGTTTATACAAGTGTGCCTGTGGTCTTGTGAGAAGCCATCTGTATGCATTTGAAGTGTTTATGCATTTCAGTGTGTGTATGCCTGGACGACACTGTTGATAAGTGATAAGGGTCATAGAGAGTGACGGGGTGGACAGCCGGCAGGAGTGTGTCAGTGCTCAACAGGTTGAAATCTGGGTTATCTGACAGGGATTTTAGCTTGCTCACAGGATGCAGCTGCTACTAAAGGAAAAAAAATCCAAGGTAGCAGGCCGTGGCCATTTCACAAAAACTGTAGCAGCCTGTTAGACTATTTTTTCCTTCTCTCTGAGACTGATACCACTCTCAGATCTCTGTTCATTTTCTGATACTGGCAGGAGCTAGTTAGTTACGTAATGAATCTGCTATTAATATCTATTAATATACCAAAACATCTCACAAATTCATGATTTTTTACAGTACTAATTCTTCATGACATAGTAAATATAGAAAGAACATTTTGGATTTAAAAAATCCCACGGGAAAAAGTAATCCTGCATGTAAAGCTGTATAAAACAACATATTTCCTCAGTTTTTGATCCTGGTAGACTTTATTGTTTTCCCTTTAGCCCTCATAAATTTGTGTTGTCATTTACTCCTAAAGCAGTACCATTACCTCATGCACTATCCAGCGGTAAGCATAATCTTCAGAATTCCTTCTTACTCCTCACACAAGTATTGCGTTATGTTGCATTAAATTGCATCAGCTCATACCTTAAAAACTGGAATAGTTAAAGTATATTACCTTTGCACTTCTGTGTGAATTGTAAAGGGGGAAAAAAAGCGAGGGAAAAAAAAAATTGCAAGTTTTTGTCAACACTCAAGAAAAAATATACCGTAAGTGCAGAGACTAGAAAATCAATTCTAGCCATTCTTTTAAGTCAAGAGATCGAGCAAACTCAAGCGATTATGATGAAACTGATGAGGTGATGAGAATTATCTGAGGCTCATATATTGACTCATAGGAGTAGTGATAATATTTTGTAACTGAATTTTAATAAAATAAATATTAAATAATGACTTGCAATATTATTAACAATCAAACATTAGATTGCAATGCAAAAATTATTCAGTATTGTCTTTAATAATGTGATGTATATTATGCCTAAAATGACTTGTAAAAAGACAAATCCTTAAAAAGAAATTCAACTATTGTATTACTCATGCTGAAAATGAATCCATAAGCCAAAAGCATGTAAAACCTCAGCACTTTAAACTAGATTTAATCGCTTAATGTAAACACACAGAGAGTTTAACAGCAGGTTATGTTGATGTTATCATCAGCTGTAATAGCCTCATAATATCAGAACAACTCCTCTCCTGATTCTTGACCCTAGTTTGGGACCTATAATTCTTTTTCTTGTAAAAACGTCACCCCACCGATACAATTTACTGTACATGCAATTACGGGCATACATTAAATTCTTGCTTTTAATGAGGAATAAATAGAATATTTGCTCCTTTTTACCTATTTTTGTCATGCAAATGTCACAGTATATTTTGTCCATGTTCCTGAGTATGTGATTTTGTACCTGTCCATCCAGAGAAACAGTCAAGGCTAGATATATAATATATCACTCTTGGTCAAGCTGCCAAGCAACTGAAAAATCATGCCTGACATCAGCAACAGGCAGTTATCAGTAAAAGTGCAACAGGTACAACAAAGCAAGACTAAGTCCCATTCTGCAGCAGCAAGGAAGCATAAACAACCTGGCAAACCGCAAAGCTAAATGCCCTCTATATATCCTGGGGAGCTAATGAGCAAGCGAGCAGCAGCTGTGTAGGCAGGTGGCTGATCACAAGAGCAGTCAGGTGATTTAAAGGAGGCAGGGAAGCTTTGAGAATGCCTACTGGCAGGTATAGCATGAATGGGTCTTAAAAATAAAGTACAAAGTGTGTCATGGGGCTGAATCCTCCTAGGTTCTTCAGTGGAAGCATCAGCATGTAGCTACACCATTTTAAATGAAAAAACCTAAGTTTTTGTTGTTGTTTGTTTGTTTTATGCTTGTTTGTTGAATTGAAAGGACATGGTCTTAGTGTCACTGAACAGTGGTTACATGATTCTCAGCGAATGAAGTTAGCAAATATTAAACAAGACTGCATACCTTTGCCAAGGCTGAAAATTCCTTTAACACATGCAACCAGGACTCAACATGTTTCCTAAGTTTTCTTATTCACTTTTGATTTGAATATATGAAGATATTACATAGACAGTGACTTTCACCACTTCATGGTTGGACCATAATGATGGATCTGCTAATCAGGGGTGTTGAACTCCAGGCCTCTAGGGCTGGTGTCCTGCAGGTTTTAGATATCACCCTGGGTCAACACACGTGAATGAAATGATTAGTTCATTACCAGGCTTCTGGAGAACTTCAAGACATGTTGAGAAGGTAATTTAGCCATTTGAATCAGCTGTGTTGAATCAAGGACACATCTGAACCTGCAGGACAGTGGCCCTTGAGGCCTGGAGTTTGACACCCCTGTGCTAAATCCTTTCTGTGAATCCACCTTTCTTGCCAGCTAATACTAGCTGTGCAGCTGCAAGTTGCTTTGCAGCTCTTCTTTTCATATGTCTGACTCATTCTGTGGTTATTATTCACTCTATTGGCTTTTGTTCCTTTGAGAAGAGAGCCATACTGCCATATATAAATCAATGCAAATAAAAACAACATATCTTATTTTTAGTATTATATTCCTGAGTTCAGGTTGTCATTCGCTTGTAGTTATTTAGAACATGCACATAGAAAGTATCTTTCATTTGCTTCAGGGGTTTGCCAAATACACATAAAATAATACATCTGGAACATCTGGTAAAGAGTTTAGTAATAGTATGACATTTTTGGAAATATGCTTTTTCACTGTTATGCATACCGTGAAATATGGAAGGACTGTTCCAGGACAATAAATAATCTAAAACATGAATCTTTGTACAACATTAACCTTTCTTTTTTCTTTCTGCTATTTCTGCAGTTTAAATAAACAAGTAACTTGTTAATTGTTAGAGTTAAAGATTCTGGGACATTGGTTGTATTACCTGTGAGTCAGTTTAACCAAAAGCAAGGCCAATAAAAGTAAACAGCTGTTCCTAGGACTGCGCTCTTCTGGACAGAGATCTCTGATGTTATTCCTGGGATCTGCTGGAGCCACTCTGCCTGTATCTGAAAGTCCCACCTAACTTCCAGATACAGACAGACACAATAGGGGGTGTGTCCCATTTTGACCTCGAAACTTCCAGGCCATATTTGGTACAGACGTTCCTGTAGACTATGCTGGCCACTTGGTTATGGCATTCCATGTATACCCTGCCTGCTTGGACATTGCACCCTGCTGTTATGTGCTGGATTGTTTCAGGGGCATCTTTGCACAGCCTGCACCTTGGGTCTTGTCTGGTGTGATAGAGCCCAGCCTCTATAGATCTTGTACTTTGAGCTTGTTCCTGTACCACCATGATTAGTGCCCCTGTGGTGTCTTTCAGTCCATTTTTGTCCGCCCACTATTAAGATTTCTGGGTGTCAGCCACTTCATCTATATGCTGGTGCACATACCTTGCAGGGGACTGTCCTTCCATGATTGTTCTTCTCCTTGTTCCTCTTTTTTCTCTGGTACTTCCTGCCTGAGGTACTCACAAAGCACAAGGTTCAATTGGAGCCATCTGCCTGAGGTACTCATGGATGTTTGTCGTCTCATCCTGGACAGTAGTTCTGACACTCACCAGTCCTCGACCTGATCTTTCTGTTTGGCGTGCAGTCTCAGGGTGCTGGATTTGGTGGGGAACCCTCCATGTCTTGATGTCAGAGGCGTCTATTGCCTCCTTTGGCCAGTTTATTATCCCATAAGGGTACCTGATATATATATATATATGTGTGTGTGTGTGTGTGTGTGTGTGGGTATAAGTGTATATATGTATATATAGAAATATAGATATGAATCATGATATGAAAAATAACTGATTTACACAGTATGAGATAGTTATGAGTTAAACAGCAGAATGGGGGAGAAAAGAGTGTTCTGGTCAAGCAACACTGGTCACCTTCACACTGATGCAAAGGCATTTTCTAAAGCTGTTGATACTTTAGCTACCTGTAGCTGCTGGTTCATGGAGAGTAGAAGCTGCTGACAGGGAACTCCCAAGAGCACCGTTAGTGCTGTCAGCAGTTGCTCAGCAGGAAATGCCCAGGCTTCAGGACTATCAATAGACCCTTTCAACAGTCACACACCAGCAGTGTTCAAGCCAGGTAAACAAAATACGAGTCACACCTTCCACGTAAATTCAAAATGTACAGTCTCAGTGCACATTCATTTACTGATGCTATGATATCCTCCATGCATGGTCTAATACCTCATTTAACCGGACTTAAAAAAAAAGCAGCTATAATTGTAATTTTATTTGAGTGCACCATCTGCTTCCAACCTGTGAAAGGAAACTTTGTTGTTTAGTTCAGCAAAGCCAGACTTAGAAATGAACTGATTTTTATTTATTTTGTCCACACCTGTAGGCAGAAGTGCCTTGGTAAAAAATAAAACATCATATTTATTTTAATGAACGCATTGCTAACTCGAGATGCAAAGAGAAGAGGAAATGAATGCTTGTATGAGACAGAGGATGAAGGAGAGCAGTTTAACTGAGGGCTTAGACTGAAAGGAGAAGACAAAGGTGAATATGTGAAGTAAAAATGTAAGAATCTCATAATCATAAAGACTAATTGACTTTTTTTTTTACTCTGTTTGTGGAGAGAAATTAGCTTTGAAGTTCAGTGATGAACACAGTTTGTGTGTTCATAAAACAGCGACAAAAGACAGGGAGAAGTAAAGGGAGAGTGAAAGCGAGGGAAAAACCTCCTCCAGACAGCTGGTTTTCATCGTTCTGCTTCATGCTCCGTCCATCTTCCTCGTTAGGGGCTACTCACACGGCTTTCATCAGAAATTCTCACATCTCTGAGTTTGGAAAAGGCATTTCTCTTGTGTATGACTTCCACTCTTTTATAAGCCACCTTCTAACAGTCATTCACAGCGCCTTTAAGCCAGGTAATATGATTCAGTGCCAAGAAGAGCAAATGAAGGGTTTGCATCAGATGAGAAATCAACCTAAAAACATACAGATAGATTCTGAGTGCTGCAGAATGTAGCAAACCTGTTAAGCTGGTGTGCTTAATGATATGAAGCAGGGCTTTCAGATCATCTGCTTATCATACTGAGTTATTCCCCTGCAGGCTGTGAGCCTTTCACATAACCTTGTCTAATGACTGATCTCCCACATCAGAAGTGTCAAGCTCCTGACATGAATTCTGGCAAATCAAAAGGTGGCACATGGACTGTACGCTGAATTACAAGTAAAAGTTGCTGCTTCTCTGGGAACAAGGTGTTCAGCCTTTCTACTTTTCCTTCTTTCTGTCAGTCTGCATCCCTTTCTCCTTGTATCTCTCCCTCACACACCAGTCTCCCCCTCCAGGTGCCCCACCTCTCCTTGCAGCTCTGATAAGAAGACAAAAGATAAACAACCCCTCCAGCATCTGCCATCGATCGCTTCGGGGTAAAAGCTTAATGGCTTGGCTCAAAGTAATAACACTCCCAGAGTTCTCTCAACTGATGGAAATGATAGATTCTCTTCCCTCAGCCTGGAGTTTGTAACCAGAGAGAGTCTGTATGTGGATGAGAGGGTGAAAGCAGGGGCATAGAGGTCAGGACAAGGAAAGAAGAGAATATGCACCTCAAAGAACATAAGGGAGCTTCTTTTCTTGAGGCATGGAATGTATTGTTATGCCTGCCTTCACTCTCTGAGGTAGTTTGGGTTGCGCCCCAGTACATGCCACTCATTTTGATGAGCTGCCCGCATTGACATAGCGCCTGGCTCGTGGCTGAACCGGACAACATCCCTGTACTCAGTGTTCTATCTGCATATGTCTGCAGATGGTGTCTTTCAACACCAATTTCTAATTTTTGTGCTTTGATTGCCACAACCCAGCTCTTGATGTATGCATCCTGAGAAAATTAGTACTGAAGAGACTAGAAATACTATTAAAAACCCAATTTGGAGCAAACAAAGGAATCGAGGGAATACAGCCTGATAATATGAAATAGGATTTCACTGTCACTTTGCTGTGATACAATAAAGATGACTACAGACTCATAACAGAAGGCGATCATGGCGTTTAATTTGGGAAAACAATTCCCCACAAAATTACTTTTAGTGTAGTGATTGCACAGAAGGAAGCAAAGACTTTGTCATACAGTTCAAGCTCGCTTTTTTGCTGGTACAAAAAGACTTGATGTTCACATACTAGGACTTGTTCATCATAAAGTCAGCCCACCTCAAAGCATCCTCTACTTTATCCTCCTTTTTTCTTTTCTAATGAGGACCATCATTTACAAAATGAGCATCATGTTGTATTCAGACAGACCCGCAACAAGTGATTTAGAGCAAAAACTAATCAAGGAAGTGTTTCCTAAGGTCATATATCAAGGGAGTAGTAGATTAGTTTCCCCGTAGTACAATACAATTTGACTTCTTTTTGCATGGCCATTAGCAAGAATGTAGGTGTATGACAGTTCCACACTGGCTTCATTTTTCAGACTGGGAAGCTGCACCCTGGTCTGAAAAATGAAGCCAGTGTACAGTCTATGAGTTCAAATAAAATGCCTCATGCATTTAGGCCAGATTTGTATTTGTAAACGTACTTCTTAGAATTAACTTTTTCCACCTCCGAAATTTATTTCATATCATGTCCAAACATTCCGTAATAAAGGAAGCTAAGCTTAGTATAAAAATATAAAACAGAAATACTAAATAACGCAGCTCTTTAATTTGTTTTTTAAAAGTGACTTTTTCTAAGGGGGTATGAATAAGAACAAGAAGGAGGATAAAAGGATAGAAATAAACAACACTTTCAGAGGAAGGTCCCTTCAAGTGGTTTTCTTCAAAATTGGCTCTGACACTTTTTACAGCTTAAAAATCCTGGTGCTCCCATGGGGCTGTGACTACTGCTGCTCTGCCCAGTCAACAACAGCTTACCCCACCCTAGAGTATTTAAAACATTTACTGGGGTCCCAGCTTATTCGCAACCACGTGTCAGCCTCTATCATGCTCACATCGCCATTTCTTATGTGGCAGACCAGAGCTGGAGCTGGTCCACCGTGCAGTCTGAAGCTTTGACAGAGTGACATATCTTCTTTGGTGTGCAGTCAGTAAAAATTTAGCTCCATGCAGGGTTTTGGTAATTTAGAGAGTTAATTAGGGAACTAATTAGCCATTCAGTCATTACAGTGACTTATTAGATTGAATAGTGTCAGAGATTCAAACAGTGTCATTCACTTACTAAAAATAACAGTCTTTGCACTTTGGATGACTCTAGTGGGTCTGATGCAATGACACGCTCTCCAATCAGAATTAATCAGCTTATGTTTACAAGGTTTTCTTCCATTCATTTGTTTTAATCAAAAAAATGATTAATCAATATTTTAACCACGTTGACGAGGTGACAGTGAACAGAGACAAGCTCTCTGTGCTACTGTGGGAACAGACGGGACCTCTGACCTCTGACCTCCCTGCTGAGGCTCCTTTCGATTGGCTGTGGCTTCGTGATCACAAACACTCACCTTGGGCATGATGGACTGTGATGGATGGTAACGCATGAGCCACAAGGTCAGCTAAGTGAGCCCCACACAGATTCAGCCACCTGACCTCAGATTGGTGTTTATCTACGTGTGTGTGGCATTGATTAATTCAACAATCCATATGTTTAAATAAGCTTCTTGGCATTTTGTTTGGGTTAGATGAATTGGGAAAAAAAGCTCAATTTTATAGAATAAAGAAGAAAAAACTTGCAGGTGTCTGGTGATCATTGCTTAGCAACAAGCAGAGATTGCTTTTGTTCTGTTTGAAAAGCAATTGATTTGAAAATTCACAAGAAAAACGCTGCTATGAACAAGCAGTGAGGATTCAGTTGATGGTCTTGCATTTACCCTGCAGTGTCTCACTGCAGCAGCTCAAGTCTCCTATGTGCATCGCAGGATAATGATATCTCCCCTTTTAATCTTCAAAGTGAGTCCTGACACTCATGAAAATGTCCCTCGGCATCAGCCCAGGCACGTCCCCGCTCCGTCACAAGCACGCAGATGCCTTCCGCCATCCATGCTGAAGGTGGGAATGTTACATAAGCATCCTGTGATAGACGGGAAAGCCAGTTGGCAGACTGGCTCATCCTATCTCTGAAATCAGAAGGAGATAGCTTAAAGAAACGTTTATACTGAGAAGTGTATGATGAGGACTTCAAAAAGAGAAGCTCAGGCACGAATAATCACTGAAGATTATAATATTAGGCACACCAATTTGTAAATTGGAAGTTGGTACTATCTGATACACATCTAATATATAATTTCACAGCTGCAGCCAGGTAGAGAAATTAGATGACGGCTCCTTCTGCACCCTGAGATATCCAAATCACGAATGGCACACTCAAGCAATGTTTGCATTATGTATGCTTCTAATTAAAACTCATCGAAATCACTTAATTTGCCCTTTTAAAATTCATCACTTGCAACATCCCCATCATTGGCACTAGCTGTCTTACATACAGCACTAGCACGGACAGAAAAGAGCCCACCTTTTACCATGAAGTGCATTTAGGTAATTGCTCAAATTTCCAGGGGTAAAATCAGACAGTAGGCTGCTCTAAAAGCTCTATAAATGGAATGAGTCCTTTTGTTCTTCCCCTAGAGACAAAGTCACACAGTTGCCTCACACATGGAGGCAGATGAATAGTTTTTAGCACTAGAGTGGAAAGCCTTTTACAAGGCCCTTCAGCAAACTCTCATCGCTTCCTGTCAAGCAGCCATCATATAGGAAGGAGTTTTATAAAGGCATATTTAGCCACAACTAGGTTAGCTCTAGTGGACTTTGGGCATTCTGTTTGCATTTCATCTTATAAATGAGAAAATTCTGACTCGTAAAATCAAAGATGAGTTTCCCTTGTCCTCATGTGCTGGCTGGCAGTGGAGTGGTTCTGGATAGGCCAAAGTCACTGGAGTTAATTACGAGAAAGGTCTGTTCTCTCTTTAGAGGAGAAACAGCAGGCCAACAAGACACTGTTCGGATAAAAGCTGAGGGACAGACCAAGCAACAAAAAACAGACAAGCGGACAAAGACATTTAGTTTTCTTCTATACCTGCAGTGAGAGGACCAAGACGTTAAAGACCTTTTTGAGGTCTTTTGTGGAAGGTAGTTCCAATTTGATATTTTAAGGTAAACCTAAGAGCACCTGTTGTAAGGAATTAAAGTTTGTTCTAATAATTGACAAGTCTACATATTTTTATCTGTGTATAAAGAAAGTATAACTTTACTGTTGAAGATTTCCATCCCTAATCATGTCATAAAACCTATACAAAAAGAAAGTAAAGGCAGGGGGAGGCTGACTTGAGCTATTCCAGCATAAATCTTTGAAAAACCTTAATGATGACTATAAATGTGTCAAAGCTTGGTGCTTGTGGTGCTGCATAGCATCATCATACTAACCCCTGAGCATGTGAGCATCAGAAGCAAACCCTCCAGCAATGCATGAAATGATAGTTAAGCTAACAAGTATGTCTTTGCACTATGAAAGGAGCCTGAAATACCCAGAGTGAGCCTACACAGGCAGTGGAAAGACATCCAAACTCCACACAGAAAAGCCCCTGCTGAGCCAGGACCTTCTTGCTGTGAAGTAACAATACTAACCACTGCACCACTGTTTATTTACTTAAAAGCCAAAACGTAGTACAATATGTCCCAACATTGGAAAATAATAGAAGAAGTGAAAATTTCCAATACAGGAAATTCCTTCCTCCAAAACAATGTGTCCACATGAGAAAACCCAAATTTCTTAATCACTAATTAGAACATTGTGTTCATGACTCAGGAGGTTAGCAACAAGGTTAGCAGATATTCACAACAACAGTTCACAACAAAGTTTGTTGGACCAACTGTTTTTTGCGGTGTGATTGACCACTTGAATACTGTCTGTCTGGAAACTATCTGATCCATATTCAAGCTGAATGTGAGTCTCTGCAGGATAAACTGCACTTTCTCTTCCACAAAAAGGAAAAAATGCACAGGTAACTAAGGTCAGAGCCAGACACAGGCATCAGCTCACACTCTCACACTCTCACACACATGCATGTTCATCACAATCCACCAGGAGAATAATGTGCTGCTCAAGGATCTGTCTTGGATCAAAGGTCACATATTGAGTCTGTCCTCATCAGACGTTCATCTCTGACACCTTTGAAGAGGGGTCGCGCAGCGCGGTGGGAAGTCCTGCGTGTCAAACGAAACCCTTGTGTAGAACGGGCCATCCTTCCTGCTTTTAGTATGTGTGCTTTTGTGTGTGCATGTATGTTTGGTGAATGATTCACCAGTAAATAGTCCCAAATCTTGCATTATTTCACCAGCCATTATATTTTTTCTTTCTGTAAGGGTCTTTAGCTTATAACAGTTCATGTTTGTGTCTGCCGGTGTGAACAGAGATTTTCTCAATATGTGATTTTTTGTGTACCTCAGTGAGAGGATAAAATACTAAGGTCTGACATGTGAACAGAGGGAATGTTTTTTAATTTGTTCATTTTAAAGTTTTTTTATTCCCAGAGTAATTGTCATGTGACTTGGTTGCTTGGCTAACCAGCTGCACTATGCATATGAAGTTGCTAAGGAGGATAGTTGCCACCTTAGATACAGCAATCTCTGTACACTTTTACTCATGCAGCTTTCCAGGAGTCTGCATTGTTCAGCCATCATTAAACATTGTCACGAAAAACGAAAAGCTTTCAGATTATTGACTCTGCAGCATGTCTGTTAAATAAAAACCTTATTCCTCAGAGAGCATTGGTCACTTTTTTTTATCATCAGTTTCTGCAACAAGAATTTCTGCAAACCTATGAAGAGACACAACAGTAATAATGGAGTGAAGATAGCTTCCTTCACAGGCTTATTTTCAGCTTCATGATCTATGACACACGTTTGCAGTTGTCCAGGTTTCTGCTATTTAATGATAGATGAGCCAAAGATTTAGAGATTGCTCTCATCTTCTCTACAGTTGTCTCCCCTTCCCTCTCCAATGCTTTCCCTCTCTCCCTGTATCGCTTTTTAGCTCCGGTACATTTTCTCCTCTGAGCTTTCCTCCAGCTATCTCCCTTCACACTTCTCTGTCCCTCCCTCTCAGTGACTTTGTGGATTTTTGCATCTCTGTTACATAATGGGACTCCGGGGACGAGGGCACTTCAATCAATACTTCAAACAGCCCAGCTCCAGAGGACTTGCTCCAAATGCCACGTGACAACATGAGAGGATGACATTTGTGGAGGGGATCGTCTGCCCCAAAACACCTATTACTACCAACAGTAGGGAGATGGTTATGACTGGGAGGGAGAAAGTGCACCGGGAACACTGATGAAAGAGATTAGGGACCACTGGAGAGGGGAAGAAATTTCAAAAATAGGAAGAACAACGGGCAGATAAAAACACACTCACTTGGGGACCAGAGCCCAGGGTGATTCATATGTCTGGATGAGATAAAAGCTAGCCGAATAAATAGAAATGGAATTATTCATACTGGTCTTTCGGTAGAGTTAGCACAAGCTTTATTTTTGAAAAGACATCAAATCTGCATACACTAACCAAAAAAAAGGCAGTCTGCTCACGACCAATTTTGTGAGGGTTTAATTGTGAATTTGATCAACAAAATGAGGATTTAAAATAAATATATGTAAAGGTCTCTCTCAGGTCGGTAAGGTCATCCTCCCATTATCAAGCCCTTCAACTGGGACTTGCTCTGAGAGGAAAGCGAAGGCCCTGTACTTCATAAATCTTCTGCCTATTCATGCTGTTTTAGGTCCAAGTGACCACATAGACGTAAGTGTAATTGTGAAGCTTGTTTGTATAAATCTTTATTTATTTGAAACACTACCTTTGAAGGTAAACTCTCCTCCTCTTAGAGATAATCAGCTGAATAACATACTGGGAGGTTTTGTATGATGAACTGAAGAGAAAAACAGCAGCATGCAGGCATAAGCCATTATTACAATGTAATTACTGTGATTATGTTATTAAGCAGATTAATGTTTAATGGCAAATTTAATATGTTTATGGCTCAAGACAATTACAATACAAAGTTCATATATATACATATCATACACTTCACCATACAAATGCTATGATATAAAATATTTTTTTAATGGAGTATGAATGCTAAAATGAAGGGTGACAGTTTTGTGTTGAGAATGACTTGACAAATTTTATTCAGGAGAGCACAACCTGAGCGTATCTTTCTCCTCTGCTGAGCCAGTTTATATCAGATTCAGACCTCCTTGTTCCGTCTGCAGACCTGACCTGAATATTTCAGCCTCTGCGCAGTTTTTTTTTAAACTGTTGTGTCCCCAATGTTTTTGTTCAATTTGACAGAGGAGGTTTACAATATCAGAACAGTAGAGTACTGGGTCACAGACGCAGGATCATATGTGTGTGCAGTTTAAATGCAGGAGGTTAAAGTGTGTAAAGAATTTGATTGAGTATTTGAATTCTTTGAAATCATGCCCCCATCTTATCTTAAAGATCTCACCGTACCACATTTCCCTAATAGAGCACTTTGCTCTCAGACTTCTGGCTTATTTGTGGTTCATAGGGTATTTAAAGGTAGAATGGGAGTTAAAATCTTCAGCTTCCAGGCCTCTTTTCAGTGGAATTAGCTCCCAATTGGGATCTGGGAGACAGACAGTCTCTCTACTTTTAGGACTAGGTTTAAAACTTTCCTTTTTGAGAAAGCATATAGTCAGGACTGGATCAGGTGACTCTACACCTTCCCTCAGTTACACAGCAATAGTTCCTGACTGCTGGGGGCTTCCCATGATGAGTACTTCTTTTTCACTCACCCTTTTTTCACTCTCACTCTCTATTACTTTGTACACCACTCTGTATTTAACCATTAGTTAATCTTCATCTCTGGCTCTCTTCCACAGCATGTCTTTGTCCTGTCTTCCTCCCAGCATCCCCGACCGGTCACAGCAGATGGCCCCGCCCCTCCCTGAGCTTGGTTCTGCCAAAGGTTTCTTCCTGTTAAAAGGGAGTTTATTCTTACCACTGTTGCCAAAGCCCTTTGTAGTAAGGAGTTGCTAGATTGCATTGACTGTATCACTGGGGGGTCTGTACCTTACAATAATAAGTGCCTCAAGGTGACTACTGAATTGACTTGAACTGAACTGAATTAAAAGAAATAATTTAATCTGAATACAACATAAAGTTCATTTTGTAAATTATGGTTCCCGGGACAGTAAAGCTGGTTATGCTTTACTGTCATTCTACTATATAAGCATGCAGTGTCCGTTTCACAGTCAGATCTGGTCCCAACGTGAGACATCTGGAGTTCAAGAAGGGACTTCAGTAACCATTGGGAATTAGTTTCTAGCCAAAGGCAACCAAATGTGTTTGAAGCCAGAAGTAGCTAAATAAAACTTTTAAATTGATCAATAGAAAAACAAAACCTGAAGCTGAAGTATTAAAAGTACAACCATATTTACAGTATTGCTCTGAAACTGAACAATTGCTCCTCATACAGCATTTGTTAAATCTAACGTCAGTTTAAGTTTTATTGAAATAAAAGAGGTCAAATTAGTCATATGCTATAGCAATACTATTATCAGACTAAAACATACCAAATTAGAGAAAAAAATACAGTTAAATACAGGCTTTGTGAAAACCTTTCCCATGTTGATGCCATGATATCTTAGGTCCACATTTCTTTACATGACAACACCTCTGCAGTTGGTGCGAAGTTAAACTTATGTAAACTCTGATTAATGGATTACTCATGCCGAAATGTTCCCAGAAACAGAGCCCTGAAAGGACTTTTCAGAACAAAATAACACTAATCACAGCAGGGTTGCCTTTTCCAGAACTCCTAATGGAGCAATTTTACCTTATTTTCTCAAACCCCACATTGAGGTCAATTAGTGAGTCAAGGTAGGCTGAGATTTTCACACTCTTAGTCACCGCAGTAAAGAGCTCAGGTGGGTGAGGATAAAAGAGAAGTGAAGGCAGTCTGTAATAGTTGAGTCAGGGAAACAGCTTTAAATCCTCAGGTTTGATTACATTAAAAAATATTGATTTTGAATTGTAATGATAAACTAAAACCATATATGATTTTAGTTGAACACTAAATCCTGCTTCTCTACTGTTAAGATGAAGGCCACAGACAGTTTCAGTTCTGTCTTGTTACCACTTTTGCATAAAGTCAGTGAGCACTCACATTTTTTTAATGCAACATTGTCAGATTAACATTTAGGGCTAGTTTATTCAGCAACAGCACAGCACTGTGGGAAAGCAATCTGCTCTAGCCGGTCTAGTGAAGCTGTAAAAAATGTCCACAATAAGCTGACATTCAATAAAGGTAAGCAATATTGTTGTACTGTTGTGTGCTGTACTAGGAAAACTGATGGAAATCTGTAAAGCTGTGAAGAAAAGATAATCAGAAATGTTTACTTAGTTTAGTTAGTATTCACTTATTAATTTTTTACCTTTATTTAATCAAAGTCACTAGTTTAAAGTGTCTAGCAGATTCCAATACTATTATTTTAAACAAATTTAGATTAGAAATGAAGGAACTATGAATAAAGGCATTAAATATCCACATCCACGTGACGCCTGTATGATGAATGCTCTGACTTGTACCTCTTTGACTCTTCCACGTATGTCTCCTCCCATCTCTGTCACATTGGCTGTGACTCACATCATTGGCCTCAGAGACTGATCAATCACCATCAGCACTGACCTGCATGGATGTCATCCATCACTACTGCTTCAGAGGTGTTTGTGATGGTCTCGTCAGTGCTGTGTGCCCATATTCCGGCACTGCCAGCCAAGTTCCCAGAATTCCTTTCATTTGGATGGAGACTGTTAGGATAATAATGATAAACATTGCTAATCCTCCCGTGTGCTTTGTTCCGGGTATTAGATTTGCAAAGCTGATCCATTGATCATTTCTCAGGGGATTTGGAGAGAGCATGTTACAAAATGTTAAATTTATTTTGGGATCCACATGGCACTGTATATAAGTTGCCTGTTGTGTAAGATAATTTTTAAATTGCTATGTCTTGATTAACTCCCAAATTTATCTCCCATAAGCCGTGTGTTAGATTCTTATTTCTCTGGGTTGAATCCTCAGCTGAAGGTGAGATTTAATCAGTGGTTTTGCAAGCATGACAAGAAGGAAAGAGGGGGTTTTTTTGTTGTTTGTTTGTTCGTTTCTCTAATCTCAATTCTTTTTATCTCAGTTTGCTTCATAAGCTGGTTGTATTAGTGAATGGTCATCTATAAACCTAAATGTCCTGTGTCATGTGCTTACATGCTGCCACCCCATGTGTATCCCCGGTGTCTGCTAAGCTACCTACAATATGACTCTGGAATTTAGTTGTGTGGTTAATTATCACAGCCAGTGCTCACAGAGCTGAGGGAGCAGACTAAACTGTTTGCCTGCATTTGGTCCCAGTTCATTTAGCTGCTGCCCGCGGGACTGAAGCTCTTTATTATGAATGAGGTGCCTCATTGATGTGCCTCAAAGTCAGAGGCTCATTAGAGCTAAATACTGTGTGCTGGCTTTGCTTGCATCTTGATGACTCAAACAGCAATGCACTACCACTCTGTTGTAGTGCCATCATTTTTGTGCATTGGCAGCTACCTGACTGATATGTCTGTTTACAGAGTCATATGCTCAAAATTGCACTTGAATCGATAACCCTTGCGAAGAGGTTCATCAGAAATTCTGCATGTATTTTGCATTTATTATCAAAATTAAGCACTACGGCTTATTTTACATGTACATATAATTTGATTTAAGAATGTGGTGGAGGCAGTATTAAATATAAAATGCTGCAAGCAAACTGTAGCTCTTTTGGTTAAGTTTTAGCCACAGCTGTTCTTGATGTTGTCATTTTATGACAGACCTAGACAGGATTTAGACTTCTGGAGTGAATCTTTGTAGTGTCTTCGACATAAGCTATTTTAGTGGCCGACATAATTGCTAGCATTTATTGTTGTGTTGGAGCATTATGTGTTAATTACCTTGTGGTCGTGTCCCGGTGTTTTATATCCAGTGCCAGCTGATAGAAAGAAATAAAATGCTGGGACTTTTATCCCTCCTGGTCCCCACTCTCTGTTGTTGTCAGTTGTTTTCATGGACAAACATTTTTGTTTATTTGAGATTTTCCAGATTTTTTTTCCCAGATTTTCTGGGTGATATTGTGCTGTAACAGATTTTCCTGTTTTTTGTGCATTCCTTCTTGTCCTTTCCAATAGTGTCAGTGGAGATTTGCTGATATTTGTGAGTCCTTATATTGATGCTGTGATTATTGTTCGTCATATTAAGCATCAAGTTACTCACTTGATACCTGTAGGCAGCAAGTCATTGCCACATTACCTGTTAAGGATATAAACCTGAGGCTACAGTCCCAAATACCAACACAAGTCCCTATTATAATGACAATTACTTTTAGTGTTTAAGTGTGAACACAAAGCCAACAGCAAAGCTGAAAACAAACTTAAAGAGCACTTCACGGAAAGACATTGTTGCCACAGCAATTCTAGTGTGCAAACAGATACGGATAGAAATAGATGCTCCAGTGCTACAGCCCGCGAGTCACTAAGTTTTGGTTGTTTGGTTGGACTTGGCATACAGTAAGTTTTAATATTACTGCAGTTTTGCATTAGCATTTTGACTTTGCTGATCCTTGCAACAAGCTTTGATGTTAACAGCAATACATACTTGTTTCTGGCCAAATTAAACTCGACCGTCTGTTGCTTTCATGCAAGAAAAAGAAAAAGAAAATTAAAAACTGATTCACTAAAAGTAAAAAAAAGTCTTTATTTTAACATAAGCATGCATTTTTTAAATTTGTGTTTTTATTCTGTTAACTTTGACAAGTTTTGTTTGATAACCTTTTCTTCTGTCAGTGTTTACTGCGTTAGAAATGTGAAAAATGTAACATTACAAAAGGTAACCTAACTCCTTTTTTCATTGTCTGGCATTTTCTGATTCTTTTTTTCTAAAGGTTTAGTTTGACATTTTAGGGAGTCCTTATTCAGTTATTGGAGCTTTATTGAATAAGAAGATCAATACCCCTCACATGTCTGTTCATTAAAAAGAACAGTCATTTATCTTCAAGCTTAGCTTAAAAAAAGACAATTGAAATGGAAATTCTTGAAACTGAACACCAAAGTCAAATACAGCAGACCATACAGTGTACTAGCTAAATGTATGGTTTCCCTAAGACGGTGCGTCATTAGGCTCGTAGCAACAATGCATTTTTACTGCACTCATAAAGAAACGTGCACTCAACAAAAACCTCACCAACGCTTTACTTACAGCAGCGCTTGCAACACAGATCAATGGCAAGCAATGAAACTGCACCTCTAACAAACCAGGCGCTGTGTTACAGCTGTCTGTTAATGTCTTATGTTTTCACCACATCCACTCTTGCCTAATCATTTTGTTGTCAGTTTGTCTCGAATAATGCTGTCAATAACAGTCCATTTTCAAAAGACCGAAGCAGATTACACAACACCAACTGGAGCTGTTCATTGCTTTCATTTGAATAACTTTGCATAATGGGAATAATTAATAAACACAGATGTTTCTTTTTTTCTTCTTGAAAATAAAATGACAAAAGAGATTGAAATGAGTTGAATATGCACATAATTTCCTACCTCACCAGTTCACTGCTTTGTTTACATTGGTTCAAGGCCATTCTTACTGTGTGCTGCTCCAAGTGAATATTAGACGCTGGAATTAATGTTCACTTCATTCTCGTTAATAAGTAGGAAGCTGTGTTTGTTATCATGTGCGTCTGCATGTGCACGTGAGAGAGAGGGAAAGAAAGAGGGAAGTGTTTATGGTGATGAGAGTGCATGCACACCGCCCTCTTGGGGGTTGTTAACATGTTTACATCCGACCTATGTCACTATTCTTCTTTCTCCTTCAATTGACTTATTGATGCACTCTTAATTATGTAACAATTTCAGTTTAAAAATAGACCTTCGCCACAGTCAGTGCATTTTGTCATTATAGTCTACCCAGCTCGGGACATCTATACCACAGTATTAGGGGGCAGCTGAATGGGATTAACAGCAGTTCAAGGACCCCTTTGCTGTTCACTCTTTCAGTCTCTCTGAGATCAATAATTTAAGTTCCACATTAGTGTTTTGTCTCTTTAAACGCAAAAAAAATAGCTGAAAATCACATTCTTTGCCTTATTTATCCATTGTTAAATAATCCATTGCATCTATTTGTATGCTTTGTGCTCCTTAATATGGGTTTGCATAATAGTGTTGTTCCATGTTAACCTTGTTTAAGGGTTTTAACTGTACAGGCTTTAACTGTACCTCAGCTCAATACGCACTGTGAGACAGATTAAGAAGTTGATACTCTTGCATTTCCAGATCAACAACAGAGCTCACGCTCCACCTGGAAAGTTTTAACAGTCAACATTCTAGCCTTAAGAACTCTGCAGACTCTGTGAAAATTTCTTTAAGGCATAGGTCAAGTCATGCTACACGTTTTAATCGTTCTCTCCGTTGCCTGAACCTGTGATTGCTCTGGTCAAAAAACGTAGGTTATCTTCCGTACATGTGTCAAAGCTAGTTGATGTTACATACTCGTACTTCACCTGGAGGTGGTCTTCTTCTGATAACTTGCACATGTGCAAGCTAGGTACCACACCATGAATGCTGTCTATCATTACACCCCTAACCTTGATCTGTCCCTAGCTGTGCACCTGCGAGTGGATAAAGCAGAGTACAGCCATGCAGAGCAAACCTGCGATGTCTGATTGCACGTCCACTTGTTAAGAGAGGGGAAAGACAGGCAAGGGAGTAGACAGCAGAGGAGAGCGCATTGCTTAACTGACTCATCAGGGACATCATAGACGGTTAAGCTGCAGTTGTTGGCATTTTACTTTAATCCTTTGACAAAATGCACAGAAAACAGCTTATGTTAATGCAACACGTAACCTTAGAAAATACAGATGTGTGCGCACTTATGTTACCTAAGTCTGTCTATTAATGTTGTGCAGCAGCGCGTGTTCACGGTAGGTCACTTTCTATTTATGTCTGAGCCCGCACCCACACTCAGCTCTGCTTCGCGCCTTCCCCTTTATCCTCTCAGTGATGTTAACCTCCACGTCTGTTCAACGTCACAGGACAGCCACAGGGGAGGTTGGGCGAGGGAGGGAGGGAAAGGGGATGAAAGGGAAGGGATGAGGAGAGAAAAAAGGAGCTGGTGTTGGAAAGAGCACAGGAAAACAAGGAGAGAGGGGAAGGGACAAAAAAGGGGGCACAGTTCCAAGTGTGACCTAAGCAGTTCCCGTGGTTGACTCCTACTGTTGTGACAGTCTAGTTTCATTTTACACACATCCATTAATCCCTGGCTCTGTTTTCTTCTCATCCATTTGACATCTCCTCCCTCCTTCTTTTACACCGCGAACCAGCTATTTGGCTTAAAAGCCTTCAGTTTCTCGCTGCACTCCTCATCCTCCTCACCTCATTTTATTTCCCATGTCGGCTTTCTCTCTGCTCTGTGATGTGAAAGCTCTCTTTCACTTCTACACAGCAACTCTCCTCCGCAGTCTCCCAAGCACCATAATAACTTGTGATTCAAATACTGTTATTCTTTATCTGACACTGACCCTTTTTCTACTAAGCTTCTCTCAAGAGTTTCAACAGTACTGCCTGAACATCTTACATCACCCTCAGGGTAATGAAAACTGTATCAGCCAAGTCTGTCTTGCAGATACTGGGAAAATTGGAAACAGAGCCCCGTCTGGGACACACAAGAAGACACATGTGAAACAGGCTTACAATAAACAATAAAGAAAAATACAGCGAGATTTTTGCTAAACAGCTGGATTAACATAATTTGTAGATCATTGTCATGGGTTTCAAATATTGCTTATTGCTTTATAGGGGTTTTGCGAAAATGTCCTCAGTATATACTTATATGTACTTAACCTAAAAAACAATAAAGAACATACATTCACCAGTTACTTTATTAAGTACACCTTGCAAATACTGGGTTGGAGCTCTGTTGCTTTGAGAATCACTTTAATCCTTTGTGACAGAGATTCAACAATGTGCTGGAAACATTTCTCAGAGATTTTGGTCCAAAGTGACACGATAGCATCACACAGTTGCCGCAGATTTAGTGCTGCATATCCATCATGTTAATCTCCAGTTCCACCGCATCATAAAAGGCTCTATTGGATTGACATCTGGTGACTGCGGAGGCCATTTCAGTACACTGAACACTGTTATATCCAAGAAACCAGTTTGAATTGATTTAAGTTTTGTGGCATCGCGTGTCATCCTTCTGGAAGCAGCCATCAGAAGATTGGTAAACTGTGGTCATAAAAGGACGGACAGTTGTGAGCAACAACGCTTAGGCAGGCTGTGGCCTTTAAATGACCCTCAGTTGGTACTAAGGGGCCTTAAGTGTGGCAAGAAAGTCATGTTGTTTATACCAGATTCTGAGCCAACTAAATGTTGCAGCAAAAATCAAGACTCCTACGATCAGGCAACATTTTTTTCAAACTTCTATTGTCCAATTTTTGTGAGGCCATGTAAACTGTAGCCTCAGTTTGTTGTTCTTACCTGGTCTCCTTCTGCTAGAGCCCATCTACTACAAGATTTAACATGTCGTGTATTCAGAGATGCTTTTCTGCATACCTCGGTGTCAATGAATGGTTATTTGATACTGCTACTGCTGTTGCCTTCTATTGACTCAAAGCAGTCTAATCATTCTCCCCTGATATCAATAAGTATATGTATAATAAGCTTTTTAAGATTTGACTGACTTAATTCTAAAAACTTTATCACAATTACCCAGCACCAAATAGCAGTGACAATAAGATAATAGCTGCTGAAAAAAGTAGAAAATTTAGCAGCTGAAGATCCAGATATTTCCCTAGGAGTAGGAATCGGGAAGCTAGTAGTACAGATCCTTGGAATTGTTGGTATATCTGCCTATCAATCCTGCGTATTGGTTCTTGCGCTACAATCAGCTGATTTCAGCTCACTTGTCAGAGGAGGAAAATAGCCACGCAGTCTATAGTGTGAATATGGACATTTATTTTGATTGCACAAAAAGGACAAGATACGTGGTAAAGTAGAAAACTGCATCCAGGACAGAAACAACCGCATTATGCTGCTGAAACAACGCTAAGAACCCAGCAGCCAGACCCTGAACTTCAACAGGTACAAGCAGCCTGCAGCCTCCCTTTCTACCTGTTCACATTTGTAAAGCAGAATCAATGTAGTGATCGCTTTTTTGTGCTGGTTTTCATCTTTGCTTTGTGCGGTCAGCTTTGCGTTCTACTTAGAACGATCTTAGAGATTTGTGTCCACATCAGGGTTTTGTGTAGGTGTCCGGGGTTGTACCTCAGGTTATATTGTTAAATGGTGATTATGAGACAGTGAGTTTCATCTGTTTACTACTCTGTAACGAGTAGTATAAAAAAATTCCTTTCCCTGGGAGTAATTAAGTAATGTAATCCATTACTTTCAAGTGTTCTGTGTGATATGTGCTATAATGACTTTTTTGAGTAACGACTCCAACTGATCTCAACAAAGAGGGAAATACCTCAACAAAAGTATGCACAAGCATTTGACCCACAGCATGTAATTCATTAGCATGTACGTAATGTTTGTTTATTGCTGCTCAGCAGTGGTAGTGACTTTCAAAATGGAGCCAATGAGAATCCTATGGGAATCGATAGGAGAATCAATAAGGAACTGAATCGATAGGTGATGTTGATAATGGAATTGGAATCGCTAAATTCTTATCAATTCCCATCCCTACGTAGGAGGGATCTGAACAGAGCAGATCATTACAGAAGAATATTTTTGGAAGTTTCTTGCTTATAGTGGTGTACTGTGAAACAATTTATTGCTACAGTTTTCAGTGGAATATTAAAATAATAATGTGTTTAATTTGTTCATTTGTGATCTCAAGAGGAGCTGGTATGTTAATTTTAGTTATATGCAGTCAGCCATGCTAAGAATTGTAGCTTCATTCATTATATAAATCTTTTCTTGAATGAAAGTGAATAATACTCAGATTCAGCAATATGTTTGTAGAAATTTAGTTATATTTAATGGATTGTTTTATTAAATTAAATATCTTCAGCAATTGTTGCATAAGGAGCACTTTAATACAGTTGACTTCTGCCTCAGTTATATATATTTTATAATAGAAATAACTCAGTATAACTGGAACATGGCTTTAATTCAGTCATTTGAGTTCAATTTTATTTATATAGGACAGGGGTAGGCAACTCCAGGCCTCGAGTATCCTGCAGGTTTTAGATCTCACCCTGGGTCAACACACCTGAATCAAATGATAAGTTCATTACCAGCCTCAGGAGAACTTCAAGACATGTTGAAGAGGTAATTTAGCCATTTAAATCAGCTGTGTTGGATCAAGGACATCTAAAACCTGCAGGACACCGGCACTCGAGGCCTGGAGTTGCCTACCCCTGATATAGGATTACAACAACAGTCGCCTCAAGGTGCTAAAGTCAGGCCAAGACATCAAGCTTAGTCGCAAGCTTAGCAGATCAGTCTGTCCTGGTACTGGGTCTACGACCCAGTATTTGTGTTTCTGACTCTGTAAATATTATAGTGTTTGATTATTGTTGTTCATGGTTTTGGTTTTCTTTAGTTCTTAGTGACTGTAGTCCTTCCTCCCTTAGTAGTTATCTGTCTGAGTTTTGGTCTGTGTGCTTCCTGTTTTATTTTGATAGTCCTTGTCCTTCGTCAGTGTATCTAGTTTTGCTTTTCCTCGTCTCATCATGTCAGATTAGTCCCAGCTGTGTTTCCTCCTGTTCCCCATCATCTCGTGATCCTACCTGTGTATTTTTAGTCCTCAGTCTTCCCCTGTCACGCTGTAGCCTCACCATGCTGTGTTTTCTCCCCTTCCTGTTCCTGGTACAGTTCCCTAGTTCATGTCACTTAGTTTCTTGAATCCAGTTTATTTCTAGTTTCCATGCTCGAGGTTTTTCGTTTGTTTTTGTGAGTTAATTTCATGGAAAGTCCTCCTAGCAATAAAGGCTGCCGCTTTAAGTTAATCCTTCAGTCTCTGAGTCCTGCGTTTGGGTTCTGCCTACATTCTGCCTGCCACACAGCACACCATGACACAGCCAGCTGATGAATCAGCCAGTTGCCTTCTAGTAATTCATTTGAAAAATCTCATGCACAGTTTAAGTTGCTTTTGCCTGTCCAGATTTGCTGTGCACTTGCAGGGCGGTCTGAATCCACCCTCACCTCAGCTCCACCTTTTCACACTCTATCTGACAAAATCAGTGTCAAATGTGTTGTCATTGATGCTTATTCTCTTCTAAACGGAGGTCTTGGCACTGCTCACCCTACTGTTAGCTTTTCACGAATGCGAACAGAAGGGCACGGAGGTGTTTTCTCACACAACAGAGACAAACCATCAGGCATAAATTACTGCATTTTAAACTGATACACTTTTATTGTGGTCCTGACTGAAGTAGAGCCTAAATCTGGGAAATCACTGCAAAATCAAGTTTAGTACTTATTCAGTATCAAATTTAGTTTTCCTATATTAGTATTTCTACTGTAAGAATACAGATGCTACTGTATACAAGTTGTCTTTTATGTATTTTTATACAGTGTTTCTTCAACATGTGCTTTGTCAGGGTCTGTGCAGAGCAGTATAGCTATGCCCTGAGGCTGAATGAGAGCCATCAAGATGCTTCACATCAATGACTCAGTTTCCCACTGGTAGCTGGCTTAAGAGCAGAGCAGCTGCTGTGACTGGCACACGAAGGACAATGGCCAGAGAGATATATAAGACTCGGATAGACATCACAGGAGACAAGGCGGTGTGCTGTGAAAATCAATACAAGCCTGAAATACTGCATAGCGAGAGTCATGGACATCCAAAGCAACTAGTCAGTAAAAAACAAAAGAATCCAAAGAACTGATCTGCATCTTGGGAGATTGTAATAAGAAGGATGAAAGCAAAAGAAAAAGAAATATCATAAAGTCATAAATGGGTGGTAGGACTGCCAAAAAGAACAAATACACTATTCTGGTAAGAATATAACTTTGTGCTAATAGGATTTGGTGCAGTATTTTCCTGCCAAGATTACACATCTCATTTGGAATACATAAACACTTTTATCAACAAATAAACATGTTGAGTTTCACTGTACTAATAAGATTTTAGAGCCCCTATGGAAGTTAGCGCCTGCAAAGATCTGAGGCTTTTTGGCCGTTCAGCTAAGTGATCACAGTAGGGTAGAGAGAGGAGGAGAGATTTCTGAATATTTATAAAACCTAATTCATTCCGCGTTCAACACTTCTTCCCAAAAGGAGTGTTTGCTTTCAGAAACACTGAACAAAAACAGGCCCTAAGCCGCCATCATCTCACATAAGCTTTTGCACCTGGATTTCTGCATCATCCCTTATCTTCACTGACTGTGTGCTGGTATCATGCTCATGTATGTGGATGCAGGGTTACATGGCAGCTGAGTAAAGTGACTGTCTAATAAAAGGATGAGAGGATTACATTACAGTCATGATGAATGACTCCCGTCTGTTCATATTCTTGTAAGTCCTGGTCATCTGGACTGTTGCATCATAAGCCCAATTTAATCACTCCAAAATACTACGAAACGATTGGAGGAAGACCAACACTGTCCTAACGGGCCCGTTAATAATATGCTGCAACTGACACAACTTTTACATAACCATTACTAACATTATGAAAGATATCTGAAATGAGAATTGGAGGGACTCAAATAACAATTTTAAGAAGAGGGTCTTCCTGATAGGACAAGATGTTAAGTTAAAGCAGCGAAAGCCTTTCTACACAAACCACAACATAAATGTCATGCAAAGTTAGACTGTGGTTCGTCACTACTTGCCATCTATTCTCAGTTGGCTGAAATGTGTCTTTACACATCTCTTCAGAAGCAAGGAGGTCCTGCTGAGAGCCTGAAGGCTTGTCAGGGGCTGGGTTATGGCCAGGTATGCAGGGATTTAACAACTGGTGTGATTTATCCTTGCAGCTTACAGTACCTGCAGCTGTTAAAACCTGCCAGTACCCAAAATTGATCATTCACTCTTTCGTGCAACCTTCTCCATTTTTTTGTAGTGTATTCTCTTTATTTTGTCTCACACTAGAGGACATGTTCATCAGCCGTCTCCTGTTACGGAACGTGAAACCAATCAGGCTAATGTGCCGTTAGCGAAGGCAACTTCTGAGTGACATATGAGGTTGGCGGGGGTCGCCGGTAGCCTCTCACACTGGACCAGGATAATGAGACTGTCCCGCTGTCAAGCATCTGTGGCCCTGCTCTAGTTTCCTTCAACACACACTTCAGGCCACACAAACAAACACATACACACACACATTCAGGCTCATTTACACGGTCCCATAGAACATTTTATTCATTATGAGTCAGAAACATTAAAATGAATTGTGAAAAAAATGGAAGAACTTCAGTAGAGTAGTGTGTGTGCGAGAGAGAGTAAACTGGAGGGGCTGAGAGGCCTTGGTCTGCGTGTATGTGTCTCAATGTGAATGTGTAGTTTTGGCAGCTGAGAGATTAACTGCATTCATCTTCATTTGTTGGCTGGCGTTTGCTGCGTTACCTGCTGGAACAGCAATGCTCTACTTCCCCCTGAGACTCAGACCACCGATGTGATTCTGAAAACTGAAGCAGACATACCGCTCATTTCATATCTCATTTTCTTTCTCCTCTCTCTCTCTTTCCTTGTGTTCTGATTCTGTTTTCTGTGTAGCACCCTCCCTGACTGTCCCACATGTTCAAATGCCTGGCTGAGTCTCACTGTGACATTTGACAAATAGCATAACAATCTGCAGTATCTGTCCTTTGAACTTTGAATGATGATATTCACATCAGCGATCACTTTTTATAGAGCAGCTGTCAGAAATGCACACATACACATGCATGATCTGCAACCGCAGTTGTTTCCTTTTCCTGTGTAAAAACGAGCCTCTTGTGACACTAAACGAATGACTTATTGAATACGTCATTATTTCCCCATATTATATCATCAGGGTTGGGAAAATTAAAATCGACTGCCCTACTTTATCAGCGTGCCTTTTTGTGCAAACGAGTGTAGCAGTAATAGAAGAGAAGTGAAACACTTAGATGAAAATGCTCCAAAACCCATCCTTTCAGATTTCTCAGCTCAGGATTGAAGTGTGTCAGAGGTGGGTGGGATTTAGAAAGGTGGCAGGGAACCAGCAGTGTCAAGGCAGCGACTATAACAGACTCCTCTCTGATGTGTGACACGTTAAAGCAAGTATATGTTAACGGGCATTTGTTTGTAGGTGTGTTTGAGTACAGGAGCAGTGAAAAGTCACAATCTATTACCGCTGTGAGTGAAAGATGAGAGAAACAATATCAGACAGGAACACTTGCGTATTTCAGATGCCACCTTGAATTAGGTGGTTGAAGATTACGTGGTGAAATTGAAAGCATTTGCCTCAGAAAATGAATTCATGAGTGAAAAACACAATGGCAGCACTATTTTTCTGAGACTGAATAAAATGAGTAGACATACCGAAGAGAGCAAAACAGCGGGCACGGAAGCAGTCTGAGGGTAAACCATCAGGTAGATGGCAAATTGGAATTGCATGAACAGTGACACTTTCCATTTTTTTTTTTCTGCAATATTTGAATGTGTGTGTGTGCCTGCATCGCTGCAACTGTTTTTCGTTAAAGAATACAACAAACACAATTTTTTTCTATGACACTCTCTGCCAGACTAGCTTTGTAAGGTGTGCTTAATGATTTTGAAAGGATTAATTTTTCAACCCAAATCATGACCTTTTTCTAAATTTAACCTACAGCTTTTGTTGCCTAAAGCCCTGAAGGAGTATGGCATCTAAAAGTATTCATTCCTTTCACTGTTACTGAATGAGAGTAACATATTCTGAATACTTTGGATTACTTGATATATTATCATGCTTTTTACATCTACCTGAGTGTACTGTTGCTGTGTGATTTATTACTATTACTGAAGGTTACTCGCCATACCAATACCAACTAGATTTTAAAATCTTAATATAAAATGAGTAACAGTAGGGTGGACATTAGGTAAGGCTGCACTTTTTGCAGTGATCTCATATAGAAAACTATTCCGTGCTTATATAAAAGAGGTCCGCAGCTCTGAACCATAGTAAAGGGACCTCTGGCTAATACGTCGGGTTCGTGTCGAGCTCGTAGCTGAAAACTAGCTTTACTTTGTTGTCTGGGTCAACTCTGCTTGCGTTGAAAGGCTGCTCCAACGGAACTTATTGTTTCGGAGGAAAACACAACCACAGTGTACAGTCGAGTCTTAATAGCTTACCTACAACTGGGCTCGTCAGGCACTCTTCTTGGCTGCAGTGGTTATTATTATATTTACATGCTTCCAGCTCCCGTTTCTGCTCAGTGACAACTCGTACTTTTCCTTTTTCTCCCTCCCTCGCTCACAGACACATAATAACGGGTATGGCAGTCCATTCTCCCTGCAGCACGGACTACACTGCCCATGATGCTACATTGTTTAGGGCGATGCCTGTAACACTCTGCTTATTGCCTTCATATTAAATAATTTTTGTGAATAATTTTTTTAAATATTTCGTCACGTCATTATGCAGGCCGCAAGTAGAGGTGACATGGGCCGCGAGATTGAGACACAGGCATTAGAGCCTCTTAATGCGTGTTTTGTTTGGGTTTCCACCAGCGTGGAAACCAAAAATAGAGAGGACATAGCCTTTGAAACAGGGAAATACCGCTGAGTAATCCATTCATTTCAACAAAGTAACTGTATTCTGAATACCACCTTTTTAAACGGTAACTGTAACGGAATACAGTTACTCATATTTTGTATTTTAAATATGTAACAGCGGTACATGTATTCTGTTACTCCCCAACACTGTTTGCCATTTTATATTTATATACTAGCAAATACAGCTAACAAATGATCCCTGGATAGCTTATCACATGGCACATTCCCAAAGAAGATTAGTGGAGCTCACAGTATATTTGGGAGGTTTGGTGAGTCATATTTTCCTGCTGTACCAGATCTGAAGTTTCACTTACTTGCCAAGTCACAATTCACAACCTGACCACACCCGTAAACAAATCTGTATTCGTGAACGCCGCTGGGAGGTCATCCTGCAGTTTCACTGGGAAGTGTAAATCCATTTCACATGACTTCACCTTGTTTTTGCTGTAGCTACAGGGATGTCACTGGGATTTTAGTTTTGATTTGACTTCTGATTTTGAACTTTATTTGTGCTTAAAACTTTGTATTAAAAATGTCCCTCATGTTTTTATATATAGTAGTAACAGCAGATGGGTTTTAATATATCTTGTACTAGATCTGTTATTAACCTCTGTCTCTCTTCCACAGCATGTCTTTTATCCTGTCTTCCTTCTCTCACCCCAACCGGTCGCAGCACATGTCCGCCCCTCCCTGAGCCTGGTTCTGCCGGAGGTTTCTTCCTGTTAAAAGGGAGTTTTTCCTTCCCACTGTCGCCAAAGTGCTTGCTCATAGGGGGTCAAATGATTGTTGGGTTTTTCTCTGTATCTATGAAGCGCCTTGAGGCGACTTTTGTTGTGATTTGGCGCTTTATAAATAAGATTGAATTGAATTGAATTTCTCTTTCATAACTGCATATTATAATCTCATAGCTCTCTACCTTTTTTATTTATTATATCTACATCTTTTATATTTATTTTAATTGCATATCATGGCTCCTTTCAATCCTGTGTATGCCCTGTGCATATTGCAGAACTGACAATGAAGTTGACTTGAACTTTGATTTGTTTTTCTTGAGAGGTTTGCAGTTCTTCCCCCTATTTTGTCCAGCCAAAGCCCGCATGTCTCATATTGCTACAACAAAAATGGTATTTTGGCCACAGAATAACAGAAGATACCAAGTGCAGTAATAGCTAAAGGTAACATCTTTATTGTAATATAAATATAAACTTAAAATACATTGAGTTGGTGCTTTAGTGTAAATCTTAAGTGTTTGTTTTTTTTGGAACAGGCAAAACGCATGACCTTAAAAAGCCACACAGGCTCTTTTTTCTTGGCCTGATACCCGGTGGTATGCTCATGACACCAAAATGCTTGCAACGCCACAGACTCACACCTGCACTCCTACAACGTCTGCATTGAATAACCACAATAGAAAGACAAGAAGGATGCCAGCTCCTTGGTGATGTTGGAGCTGGCTCGGTTGCATCTATTTGATTACTTTCATTCTGTTCTTTCCTGTCTTCATTATTCATGGTAGGCAAGGCATTTGCATTGATACCATGAAATATGGATGCTCTGTGGAAGGAAAAGAGAGACAACCGACCTTTCACTGCCACATGAGAATGGATAAAAAAAGAACTTAATAAAGGCCGTTTCAAATACTGAGTTAAAAGAGAAATAGTCCCTGTCTTTTTGTCAGCCAGATTTTTTTGTGTTGTTTTTTTTTTTTCTCTCCATTCGCATCTGCCATCTGAATTCAAATCATTGCACGGTACTTAGAGGAAATATGTCAGAGGAATGTGGAACAGTTAAGCTGTGAAAAAGATGGAGAAAACAGTAAAACTGTTTGGTGTGTGTGTTTCTGAGAGATGGAGAAACAAGAGAAAGGCAGGGAAGTTTGCTAGGAAGAAGGTGGAGATTGGTTGCACCTGCACTACAGTGTCTAGATAAGCTCCAGCAGCAGGGAGCTGAGGAATCAGCAGAAATGAAACAGGATGCAGGTTCAACTCAGCACTTCAAAGAGAACTTAAGAGTTCAAGAAACTTAAAATCTTTGATTCACTGCAGCAATGCACACTGTATAATTTAGCATAAGGTGAATTTCATGAGCATTCCTGACTCTTAGTACATCCTGCCATATCATACTGTTTGCCAGAGTCCTGCTGAGAAGAGAAGAGAAGAGAAGAGAAGAGAAGAGAAGAGAAGACTGCACTTATTTAGTTGAGAAACTATTATTCATCCTGTAATTTTACAGTGATTGTGAAAATATAAGACTGGCAAATATCTCTCCGAATCCAAGAACATTTAAGTTCATGTCAACAACAATAACAACACATTTGCAAAAGAGCTCCATGTGAACTGCAACTGGAATAAATTATGCTTGGAGGTAAAAATGGACTAAACAAATGCTGCTGATACTGTGAACATGAGAAAGGATTGAACTTTACTTATCACAATCTTAATATCGTTAAATAGATTTACTCCTGTTCATTTGTCACCTGGGAATTTATTGTAGTACTGAAATAAAGGATTTCTAGCCTCATAAATACCAAATATTATACACAGAGACACAGCCTACATTGTACCTTAATTTTACTTACCTGTTTGGTTGACTCAACTGCAACTGTTTTGCTACACTTCAGTCATTTATTTTCTTTTAAGTAACCCGTCTGTTTGTTCTCTTCATGCACTCAAAATAAGCTTCAGATGACGGGAAAAAAACCTTCTGACAGGTACTGCATAATAATATGTTACAAGTGTGTACTGTTTGAGAATATTCTTAATAAACAAGCTAAATGATTCAGCTCTGTCTGCGTCACTGAGTGACTCATGAAGAATTGTCATTTCATGTCTGCAGTGAGTCTGGAGCACCTGTGGCTCTCAGTATCTGTGTTTAAAGAGCAGCCTGAGGTAGGAAAAGCAAAGAAGGAAGCCACACGTGAAAACACAAAGGATAACAACTGTTTTGTGCAAAGCTGGAATCACACGCGTGGATTTAAAAGCAGCTTTTCTAAAGGAAAGCTTAGATAATGATAAGAAGGAAAGTCACATAGAACTATCAAGTATTCCGATTCCTGTCTTGTAGAAAGGTTTAAATGCTTACTCTACAGTACCTGGCAACATTATAAAAACCTGAGACATGTTGTCATTTACTCAGATTATGGGCTTTCTGCTAAACTACAGAGCACAGTGTTTCTGTTTCAGTGAGTGGTCTACAGAAAATCAATCATGTAGGTGTTTAAAATGCTTAGTGGGTTATTAAATCTTTGCCATGTTACAGAAAGGTCCTGTCTGAACTTGTAGTTTAAGCCACTGGTGGCATTTTGCATGACATTTTAGTTCATTAAAAATATTTTTGTTATTAGCACTAGTCACTTTTGAAGTGTTTCGGTTGCCTTTTACACAAAGTTCAAGGTTTCATTTCCTCTGCCCACACTGTTTTAGAAGAAAACCCAGCTTCTGCTGAACTCCCAGTACAGGTTTGGGCAGTTCTCTTATTTACCTTTTCTCTAACCACGCCTCTATTCTCTGCCCACTTCCTGATCACCTTTGCCTGTTTAGAGGTGAGCAGGTTCTGGGCTCACACAGGGGAAATCCTCTCCGCTTTGGACTCATTCCGTATTTTATAAAGTCCAGCAGCAGGATAAAATTTCTCTCTTTCTACATGAAGACTGTCCGCCGGTCTCCGGTTTGCTTGAGTTGGACAAAGTCCTCTTTACGGAGTCATTTAGCTGTCCTGTCCTTCCCCTCCACCTCCTCTCTGAATGGTTTAAAGTTACACTGCCTGCCAGACTTTACCTGTTCAGGTGAACTGCACTGCCGAAAGGGAATGTTGCTAATGAAGCCATGTAAGTATAGTTTCCTATTTTACATTTTATTAGAAGCATGTCTGTTATTTATCTTAAATGCTTCACTAAGTTACACAAAACGTCGTGCCAGCAGTTATTGCCGCTCCGGTGTTTGCATGGAAAGAATTTGCATTAAATTTGTATTTTATATGTGAGTGTAGCTTTTGTCAATTCTCTTACCTATGTGCACTGGTGTTAAGTACAGTCTGTGCTGACCTACTCAGCCATTCAGATACATGTGACGCTTCATGGGGTTTCACATCTGGCTTCAGCTGTTTTCCCAGATTGAGGTGTCAGGTCTGGCTCAGACTCAATGTTCAGATTGCTATGAACTCAGAGAAAGGCCAGAATACACAAACATACACACGAGCCTAATGCAGAGATTAGTAAAAGGGCAGAAATTATACTAATATTTGATTTGCACATCCCCTGTTTATTCTAAAAGGAACAAAATGTGCTGAAGACATCAAAAATATTATGCTGTGTTACATTTGGTGTGCAGTTAAATAATTTATAGATAGATAGATGGCTGATTGTTGCTGTTTTTTTTTCCAATGTTTATCGGTGTGTGATTGTGATTGTATGAAAAGAAAAAATGGCTTGTTGGAATTTTTCTGTCTCATGGACATGTCTGAACACAACTGCCTATGTTTGGTCTATGCTCTACAGCACATAACTTTTGTGCCTGAGTCCAGCCTGCCTTGTGCTGTGCTATGTTACACTTAGATTATTGACCTGTCAGCAGGTTATCTGGTACTATTTAAATATTTTTATGATATGATGACTAACTCATTTGTCGATGAGGAACTTATTGTTTCCACTCTCCAAGTGAGATTTCTCCTAACACGAGTCACAGATCAGTTTATTATCTTCACGGTCTTTAAGCTACACCTGTAACAGGTGTCTTCCTTGTCAATTACAGTAACACGGTGCTTTGATTTGACAGAGAGATCATTATGTTGCAGCATGAACGTGCTTTGCAGACACTCATACTTTGTCTGATTTGTCAGGCTTTGACTTTGACTCTGAGGGTGTGTTTTGTTTGGTCGATACAAATACGGTTTGATGTCTGTGACTAAAAATGAGGAGTGGATTTGTACATAGCAACAAGCTAGCTCAGTGTGGACAATGTGAATGCTGACACAGAAATCACCTTATTAATGGCTTATTCTTCACAATCATTTGTTAAGAAGCTGACTTGGCATGGCCGTGTCTCTTTATTAACTCATCAAGTTATTTCAGATCACAGGAGAGAAACCTGAGAGTGAATAAACAATGGTAGTTAAAGACAATGTGCAAACTGTATGAAAGAAGGCTCACGCTATGCTAAATAAACACCTCTCTTTGCACTCAGTTGCATAAGGCCTAGACAGCCAACAACTGGCATAACTATACTTCAAAGATGAAAATAAAGACTACCCCGAGTGTTGTATTTATGTAAACATTTTTTTTTACTTTGTAGTCCAAACTGAAAGCCTTGAGCATGAACAGCCCCACCTTTCTCATTCTCTTTGGATACTAGATGGCCAGTGTAGTCAATAATTAAACGTCAACAATATGTAGTCAAGGTTCAGTCAATTAGCTGTCCTGAATGATTTTGTTGTGAGGAAAGAGCAGCAGTCCCATAGGACTGTTGTGACAAAGTGAACTTATCACTTCAGAGATTAGGAATGATCCAGTATGAGCCAATGCTCCTCAGGCACGGGTGTGTCCACTGAATATGCCTGCATGAAAAAAAAAAAAGGTGTGCAAAAGCATGAAATGTCTGCATGTAGATACATGTAGCAGCACTGGGAATATCCCTGCTATTGTGCCATGTTGTATAGATGTTATTTATGCATGTCAGGCTCAACTTCTCCACTGTAAAATTCTTGAGAAAAAAGAACTACACCCAATGGAAGACATCATCGGTCTGTTGGAATAACCGAACATAAGATAATCTTTGATTGTAAGTTAGAACAAATGGATCCCTGTGAGAAATTGTTTTTAAAAGTTCAAAAATTACCAGCACAATGACAAACAGCACAAACAGGAGTTATATATCTTCATTGACAGTGTCTCTTTTGTCCTGTCTCCCTCCCCTCAACCCCACCCGGTCACGGCAGATGGCTGCCCCTCCCTGAGCCTGTTGCTTCTGGAGATTTCTTTCTGTTAAAATGTAATTTTTCCTTCCCACTCTCACCGCATGTTTGATCATAGGTGGTCGTCTGATTGTCGGGGGTTTTGTCACTATTACTGTAGTATTTTTACTTTACAATGTAAAGTTCCTTAAGGCAGCTGTTGTGATTTGACTTGACTGAACAGAACGGATTTCCAGAGAAAGGAAGGGCCTCCCATTAGTTGCATTTTGCCATTAGTGTTTGGGTGAAAGTTGTCTTTCCTCTCTCTGGAATATCTTGCGTATGTTGGGAGATGTTCTTATGCGCAGGACTGAGCCAAGTCAAGATCATGCCAAGATCAGTGATGCATTTGACACAAAAAGAACTATTCCTGAGAACCACCAGTGTCCCAGGAGCCGCAGGTAGCTCCTAGTGCTACCTGTTTCTGATGTGGCTCCTTGTGCAATTAAGTTTCCCAGGGGGCCACATAAGAAACCTGGCCTGTTGTTAAGGGCTGCATCAATAGGTTTAACTCATTTCTGCTCAATATCAATTTTATCTCTTCATAAATTTCTTCTGGACATTACAATTTGTGAAATTTTAAACACTTTTTATATTTTATACAAAGTGACAAAGTGCATGTATTGATTTCTTTGGTCAATAATTTAAGTTCAATAATTCAATCCCAGTTGTAATAGAGCTTGTACCCTCTTAGATTCACATTAAGGAAAAGATAGAATACAAACAGACATATATACATAATTACATTTTAAGTTTATTAATGGGTCAATATTGGCTTCTAAAGCCAAAAAACTACATTTCCTTGTAGTATCATTTGAGATTCTCAGTTTCAGCACTTCAGCAAGGCTGAAATATTTGTTTGTTAGTATGTATAAGAAAAAAAACCATCAATGTTCATTTGATGAACCAGAAGTTGGAGCTCTTCTTCTTGTTTGGGATGTTATAAAATCATTATACGCGAGCTCCGTAGTGGTCTAATATATTAGAATTGTCTTTTTGATCCAGCACCCCCCGTGCTACCGAACTCTGGGGTGTGCATGCCAGATTTCATTTTTATTTCTCGGTGCTCTCGCTTTTTCACATCACTGTTTAATACTATTGTTAGTTTGAATCGTTTTTTAACAGCTTTGCGTCAAGTGCGAGAAAAGAACAGACGTAAGCTAAAGAGAATATTAGACAACCTTTATTTTTTATTTACATTGACTATGAATCACCATTCTCTTGTTCTCATCACCTACTGACAGGTACTTGATCTCTTTCTCTCCCCTTTTCTGTCTGTAGCTTTTCCTGTGTAGTGATGAAAGTACTCTGCTTCATAGACAAAGTCAGACGTTGCCACAGTGTGTGGTGAATCAGCTGTACCACCACAAGTTCTCAGAGGGAAAGTTCATCTTTGTTAAGACTGTTAAGCCTCTACTTATTAGCCTTCCGCTACCCGGCATACCAAAAGACTGTAAGCTTATGGCTCTCACAACTTGCCACCCAACAATTTCATACTGTAAAAAGAAATTATATTGATTAATTCTGCAGCTTGGTGGTTAATCTGGACATTTGCATGTATTCACAAAGAGGTAGGACAGATTTGTATGTATTACCATATTGGAATCCACATCAAAGTCTATTGTTAGTTATAATTTTTTAGAAATAAATTATTTAGCAGAAGAGCATGGGAATCTGTCCAATTAAAACAGAACTAGGGCTTGGATTACATAAATATTTTGTAGGCTCCAAACACAAGTTTTGTTGTTGTTGTTTTGTTTTGTTTTTCTAACTTGATCTAGTGTCTCATTAAGCAGCCAACACCCAGCAGTGGGTCCAGAAACAAAGCATGTGGAGAGTCAACAAGATGGCTTATGCCAAGGTGACGTGTGCCTCACTGAGCCCATCTGTTTGTGTCCATGTGCCCAAATAGCATGCCTGTTTTGGGTTTTGGATATGACGCGTGCATTGGCACACTCACAATGTAAACCTGTGTATCAGTAAAGAAAAAAAAAAAGACTTGGCACGTCTAAAATCATGTCACATTGCTGTGGATTAACAGTGATGTATGTTTGTCAGGCTGTACACTGAGCAGGAGGCTGAAGACTTATCTGATTCTATCTGTCTCTGCACTTTCTGCTGACATGAGTAGTATTGATGTTGCTGCATCCACAGAAGAAATCGCACTTGTTCGATCTCTCTTCTCTGTGTCAGTGCAGAAAATCAAACTGAGGAGAAAAGACAGGTTTGGAGGACTGCTGCACACAACATGCTCTGTAGTTGTGTTTGAAAAATAAAAAAATAAAAGTGTCCCTGCTCGGCTCCTCCAAGATATCATGAGTATTTTCATAGCAAAAAAAGAATGAGAAAATCGCCCTTTTAGATATATGTCACTCTTTGGACCCAAATAGTGACCCTGAAATTTATAGTACTTCAAAGTGATTCAATTTCGAGCAACTAAAACAGGTAAATGTGGCTTATATAGTGATGCATCAGTATTACTCATGAATATAATATAATTGCAGTCATTTAATTCAGTTCAGTTGTATTTATATAGTGCCAAATCACAACAACAGTTACTTGTTGTTAGGTAAATACTCTACAGAAATGTGAAAATACCCTACAAGCATTGCTGGTAACACTTTTGCACTTGATTTTTGAATACAGACTATATTTTTTTACATTTTTATCTGTTTGCATTATATTTATCTTCCCCACAGCTCTCCTTTGCTAACCTCCTTACCAGCTCTAACATGGCATCCCAAGTGTTCTCCAAATGAGTATCCAGGAGCAGAGTACATACCCTGAAGTTGCCACGGCAATGGCTGAAGCATCAGCTCCACCTCTTTCCCCTTCAGACTATGGATCATTGTCTCCCACTCCTGAACTGTGCGCATCATGTGGCCACAGTCATCAGTTGGAAGAGAACCATGAGTACCTTTACAAGGATGAAGTGGACGATGACCTCATCTGTCACATCTGTCTGCAGCCACTCATCAAGCCTCTGGACACGCCCTGCGGACATACTTATTGCCGAGAGTGTCTCACCAGCTTCCTGCTGGAGAGTGACTTCTGTCCTGTGTGCCGTGAACCCCTCATGCTGCAGACCTGCAGGAAGCCCAGTCTTCTGGTCCATAAGCTGCTGGAGAAGCTGTCCGTGGCTTGTCCCTTCACTGACCATTGCACTGAAACAATGCCCCGTGGTCAACTGGAAGACCACATCAAGTTCAGGTAGGCTGGTAGAAACAGTTTGCACCATTAAATTCCCTGTTTAAAAATGATATTATTAGTATTGCTTTTAAACAAGTAAGCAAGTACTTTAGCTTCTGGTTTTTCCTTTTTTCTATTTGGTTTTGATGTGTCTACTAAACTCTACAATGACCTGAAGTAAGCACACACTCCAAGTCTCCCACCCTCCTCCTCTGCCCGTCGTCATTAGCCCACAGCTCCAGTCCCAAAGGGTAGAGCTCTTCCAACGAGACTTTCATCTAAACTAGGCCCAGATCCTCTGTTTATAAAAGAAAGCACTTCCTTTTTTCTCAGTCTGGGTCTGTTTTCATTAATGCTCATTAACACTTCCTTAGCCCAAAGGCCGCTGGGATAATTAGTGAATCTTGCCCCACACCACACATAAGCACCAGGAGTATTTCCTATTCATTTGCACTTAAAACTTAGAAAAATCAAGTTGCCTAAAACTCCTTAAACTCTAAAAATTTTGTCCCTCCCTGAATCTTATTTCCCATTTCCAAAACATAGACTCGTTTCATCTGTTTATGCTCTTTTTATACCTTCTTTTCTCGCTCATCTTTTTGCCTGTCATTTCTTCCCTAGTCTTTTCCTTCATGTAATGCGAATGTTATAATGAGGTGTGGCTCTCTGAGACCAGTTCCCAGAAGGATTCAGCTGTAGAGGTGAGAGACTGCTTTCAGAGAGATGACTCTCCACACTGTTTGCAGGAATGTAGAATAGTTTCAGTGAAATGCCGATTTAAACATTTCCATCAGGGTCCAGTGGGTACATGGCGTCTTTGAGTTTTTATTGAAAGATGTTGGTTAATATTCTCTATATATTGAATTTATCAAGTATATTAAAATTATAAACTATAGGAAACTAGTAGTCTTGGGTCGGGATTATACTTTTCATCTCCGTAGGTCTGTAAGGACCCAGGTGCACCACTCAAAGACAGAGATAATTAATGAGTCCTTACCAAGACACAGGGTGCATGAGACAAACAGAGTCCAAAAAAAACAAAAACCACACATAGTTCAGGAGGTCGACAATGCCTCGGGGCAAAACTCAGGGGCTTTTTCTAGCGGACAAAGAGGATCTGGAGGTCAACCGCGATGCTGAAGACGAAGACGGAGCAGACCCGGAGACACAGAATCAAAATTAACTGATTTATTACGTGCCAGCTCAGAAACAGAGGACTTTGAACAGAGAGTTCATTATTAGTCAGATCAGGAGCAGCAACCTCATACTTGATAGCGACTGGCTTAGATATACACAATTCCCCTGTGCAATCCAGTGGCTCAAAAACTGAAGTAAAATTATCTTTGACTTTTTCATTGGCATGCTCAGAAACTAAACAAACAGAATTAACAGTCTTTTGATTTAGCCTGTTTTGTAGCACACTGATCAGTCTTAGGTCCCGTTGTATTGAAAACAGTCTTGTTTCGCTGGATTTATTTGATCCAGACAGAGAAAGTCAGTTTCAATGACCCTCATGTAGTAAGTCCAGTAACCAAGAAATGGTGGATACCAGTCTTTGTAGCCTATAACTAACTGCTCCCTGATATCCTTACACCTTATAAATCATGCCCTCCTTCAACTCATTGAGAGCTGCTAGGTCCATAATGGCTGTCATTCTGTCACAATTCAGCCTTGTGGCAGGTTAGGCAGGTGCAGCACTTGGAAACAATGAGAATTAACTAAACTCACAAGCAGAAACTAGGACAGGAAACTAGGAAACTACTAAGGAACCATAGACCTCACAGAAAAAACAAAACCACACCGCATGAGCAGAAAACATGACAGCAAGCAAAGAGAGACTGAGGACATAAATACACAAGGGATAACGAGGGAACAGACCACAGGTGGGAACACAGCTGAAACTAATCTGACTGACGAGGCAGAACACAACACACACACAGGATGAGAGACTATCAAAATAAGACAGGAAGTAACAAACACTGAGATTCATGGCCTAGATACGGGGACAGGGGAGAAACAGACATGGACATCAGAATAGGAAAGACATGAACTGACCAGAAATCAAGAATTACAAATACACTGGAAAGAGACATGTTCAGAAACTAGATAACCCAAAACTTATGATAACCTGGAAAACCCAACGTCATTCCTTCAAACTTTTGAAAATAAGTCCAGAACGGAAACTCAAAACCCCGGTTCACTCACCCAGGTAACATGACACATGTCATCTTTAGACAGTGACTGCGAGCATCTGTGCAAATGTCTATGAGCCTGCTTGTTTTTTATGAACTTGCACTTACATGTGTACAATGTATCAAGTACACAAGCGCTCCGGGCAGCAGATTTAAAGAGGTTTAACAGAAACTATCTCCAGCTGTCTGTTTCCATGTCCGCAAGCAAGTATAATCAACGCCTTCGTGTAATTTTAACAGGACACAAGTGACACAGGAGGAAATTATATGCAAATACTGTAAATTCTTTTCACCAACTCACTCAGCGGTGAGTTGGAGAGGAGTTCCAAACAGTGAATTTTATCTTTTTATCATTTCATTTGCAAAGATATATTTTCTTGCCTGTCAAGCTGTTCCTGTGCATTCCATGTGTAAGCACCTTTATTAATTTTGCTCCCACTCTTCATTTATATCCTTTTGTCCTTCAAATTGTTAAATAGCTAATGTGAGAATAGCACTTTAAAATGTGAGAGTAAATCCACGCTGTTTTGCATGGGATAGAAACCTAAAAATGCTTTCTGCTGTAGAATCAGTGCCATGGCAGTTCGTTTTATGCCCCTCCAAGTATATAGCAATAAGACAAAACTTAACTATGCTTTAGGATTGGAACAAATTTCCTAAAATGTTATAAAAACTCAAAATGGAATTTGGGGAAATTAAGCCAGTCAAGATGTGCTTTCAGTACCCGTTTCATGTGTGTAACGCTGCTCCTCCCTCTGCCTGTATTTTATGTTCTAATGATGGGTGGACTGTTTCTGGCTGTTGCTACCCCAAAATCTGGCAATGAGTCAGGAGTTCTAATGACTTAGACAGCCATGCCATCTGTTCAGAGCTGATTTCATACTAATCTAATCATTTGTGACCTTTAATGGCCTTTGGATAGAGAAAATGCCATCCTGGACACATCTCTGCAATCAAGAATAACATCTCAACTATGTAATCTTCAGTATCTTTTCAGTTTTCTATTACTTTTCCCTGTATGGATATATAGGATATGGCAAAATAAAAATAAAAAATAGCCTCCTTATATGATCCCCCAGGTATTTTCTTCTCTTTCTTTTCATTCGCTAGTTTCATGTAGCTATGTGTCTATCTATAATGCACAAAATTTTTTCTGCTTTGAAGGTCTCTCATTCTCATGTTTTTCATATTAGCCAATTTACCCAGAGTTCTGTTTTGATGATATTTTGCCTTGAGCATGACAGCATTTTGTTCTTCTTCTTTTTCCTTTTATGAAAACTACCTTGTTTTTCAAGTATGCCTCCAATGCCCACTGAGGAGTAGTTCAAAGCTTATGTAAATACATGTGACGCATGCAGACATTTTCTATTTTATTCTGTGCTTATTTTATTTCATTCTGTACTGTTCTGTTTATGGTTTTGGTGAACATGTTCGAATCAGTGTTTCACCAGATAGACATTCATAGAGGGAGAAAAGCCACCCAGTGAGGGAAGCGGAAAAGTGTTTTACCTGCCTATGTAATTCTTATAGCAGATTTATAGTTATTTACATATACCTATTTGATATTAGAGGACATAACACACTCTGCAGAGAAGGGTGTTATAGGTAGCCTTAACATCTGAGACATTTATTCTGAAATAATGTCTCTGATTCTGATTCTTTGTTTAATACATTAGTGGTTCTTATCTGGATTGATGTGTTATTATTGGGGTTTGGTCTCTTTTTCAAAATGGCACTAAGCCCCTAATTGCAGAGTGAATGGTTCAGTCTTTGACACCTCCATGTGACAGGTGTCTCAGTGGAGGTGCCCAAGCTGCTACCAATGGCAGACAAGAGTTTTTAATGTGTCTGGTTGAGTGGATGAATTAGAAAGCACTTTGTAAAACTGCTAAGATTAAAAAAAGAAACTGACTTATTTGGAAACCTAACTAAATAACCAAGCAACCAAAGTCTTTACTGCATAGATTTTTAATTCAATTGCTTCACCATCTGCAGAGAGTGAACCACTGAAGGAGCCAGATAAATGTACTTTTTCAGGACACGATTTCTTGTTAGTACTGCCATAGTAGCAGAGAGAAGAAATACATAAAGTGTTACTGCATAATTTATTTTAAAAAAAAGAGCTCTAGGAAAAGAGAGTAGGCACTTCTACTGTATTGCAAGCTCCTGCAATAGAGAATATCACGAAGCTGGGAAAAAGATGCAACACAGATAAACGCTATAACACTGTCATACCATCTCTTTGTTTCCTTTACGTGTTACTTATTAGCGCTTAAACAGCCTCGGTTTGTAAGCTGACTTTAAAGCAGAATGTCAAGAATACAAAAGTATTCTGTAATAACTTTTAAAGATTATGACTTTGTGTCAGTATGATGAATTGGCTGCTGTGAGTGGGAAATGAAAAGTAATAATGTGGTTGGAGTATGTGTTTATGTGTATGTTATGATGCCTCTTTTGTGACTCCAAGTTAATGTGCAAGAGAATGAAATGAGTCCTGTGGGGCAGACTGCCTTCTGTTCACAAACTGCATCCTGTCACAATCCAATTACTTTTCCATTTCCTCCGTGCCCTGTGGTCTTGTTGCTGTGCGTACTGTTCAAATACTGCCGGACAACTTACGCCTGAGTTTGCATGCATGCATGCATTAACACACAGATGCACAAACGCATAGAGGAAAAAATTCAGCCGGTAACTATACTACCTCCATCCATGAGAAATTCATCCAGACAGGGTATTTACACCACAATTTACAAGTGTGTTTCTTGAGTGTAGCTCAGCGCTATGAAAATCAGATAAGGGTGGAAAATATTAGAGCAAAATAGAAAACAGAAAGCAAAGGCAGACTTGTAATTTTGGACTACATGAATAGAATCTGGCTTGATTGCTCTACTTTGAATAAAATGCCTAAATTAATTATAAACTGACAGAAACGGGAGGGTGAGATTTGATAGAATGGAATAAAAATAGATCAGATGTCCTCCTGCATTTCATATTCAAAGTTGTTTAGCCAACACTTCTCCCCATTGCACTCTGTTTACTACAAATGAATGAAAAGATAGAAGAGGATGAAAGAAGCCCCATGCATACCCCAAACACCATCAGTGCAGTTAGCAGATTAAATATATCTTGCTCATATTTAAAATCAAATCACAATAGTTGATAGTTAATGTCACCAACACCTAATACAGTTTGTCAGCACACAGCTCTCCTCCAGTCATGTTTCCCACAGCTTCTCCACAATCAATCTAAACAGGTGGAGATGTCTTGGTGAATGGGTTCATCCTTTGTTCTTATGAATTGCCTTTCCCCTTCCATTTACCAGCTCTTGTACATTGCAAAATTGAATTAATATGGAATGAATGAAAATGGACAGTGTGTCAGTAAAGACTTATTCTAAATCTTCTCCTTTTTCGCCCATATTTCTCATTCATGTCACTCAGGATAACAAGGCTCCACCCGTGCAGAGAATATTGATTTGCCGGTGTGTTTTGGTCATGCTCTGTCTTTTTTTTTTTCCACACATGTAGGCAGATTCTTTTGAGCGATCAGACCAATCTGCTGCACTGGGATTAGTCCATCGTTAGAGAGGAGGGGCGAGGGTTTTGGAAGGCAACATACTCTCTATCCTCCCCTTCACGGGTGAATGTATGTGCAGGCAGGGGGGAGGTGAATGCAGAGATTGTACTTGTGTGTATGTATGTATGGGAGTGTACGTGAGAGTACGCATGTGAAGAGGGTAGAGCCAATCACAGCGCACCTGGTACCTCTCCCCCCCTGCTGTCTCTTTTTTGGTCTGCTCCATCCCCCCCCCCCCACCTCAGTGGTTTCTGCTGCAGTATAAGTCACAGCCTGCGCTGTTCTCTCTGACATACACACACGCGCACACATACGCACACACAGAGGGAGACTGACATGCACACACACGCATACGAGCACAAATCCTCTTACAACTCGCCAGTGCCCAGAGCAGATTAAGGGGCCGTACATCTCAAATTGTATTCCAAATGTGCCACCTTTGCAAGGGTCTTCTTCCTGTTCTTCTTGCACTTTTACATCTTCCTCTTGTGCACCAACGGGACTTCTCTGCACCTGCTTCTGCTGCTTCTTCTTCCTCCACTACGTCTTCAACCTCTGGCAACTGGCCCGTTTGCCTCTGCAGCTGAGATGACCAGGCAACCAGCCTGAGGCAGAGGAAGAAACTCACACAGACATAAGTAGAGAAAGGAAAACAAAAGGGGGAAAGAGAGGCTAGAAGGAAGGAAGTCGAGGATTAATTCAAATCTGAGAGCGCCCCTTGAGAAGAAAGACAGGCGAGGAGGGGTAGGTCAGCACGGCCAGGTTCGGAGAATTGGAGGTGGAGGAGGAGGAGGGGGAGGAGGGGGGAACAGGAGAGGAGAGAGCTGTAGTTCAGAAAGGAGGAAACAGGGAAGAAAAGAGAGGAAAAGGAGCAGAGCATTGATCATGAAGGCTCTGTTGCTGCTAGTTTTGCCCTGGCTCAGTCCGGCCAACTACACAGACAATTTGGGCAACCTGCACATCCTCTATTCAGAACTGTGAGTACAACACTCAGCCTCCTCCTGCATCCTCTTCATCAACATCTACCCATCCTATCCCTCCATCAGTGAACAGCGCAGCTGTTATGTGTATTCGTGCATTTTGTTTACTTTTAAAACCCATTTGTTTGTGTCTGCATTCAGAGCGTTAATGCATATTTGTATATTACTTCCAATGTTGACATTTGGATCATCGCTTTAAGAGTCAGGGTGTTCTTCTTTGTTGTGAAAACAACCAGTCAGTTGCTTCCTGATGCTTTGGTCACTGGTTGCTGTGGCGCTAAAACGCAGCAGAGCCAGCAGGTTGTGCTTTATGCTGTCCAGGACAGTTGGGATGCTACAGAGCGGCACTGCAGCATGGCATCTCTGCCTTTATCTCGTTCTCTTTAGTAGCATGTGTGTTAGTGTGTCACTACTGTATTGACTGGAGCAATACAGTATTTGGACACACAAGCGAGTATTTTTTACACACCCAAACACTGTGTGTGCACAGCCTGTATGGGCTCTCGGACGGTTGTAACTACTCTGTGTTTATTTGTGGAATAGACTTTCACCGCATTAAAAATTCATATCTGGCTACTCTCAGTTTGCATCTGCTGAAAATAAACTACACATTCACTTATACACACATACATTTTGTTATACTGAACAAGATGAGAAATCTGTCTGTGTTGGAAACAGCATAACATAATAATGCACCTGTTGCTGCACATTTCCTTCTAATTAATTCTGCATCAAACATTATATCAGAACTAATGCACATGGAAACATCTGTGTCAACATTTCTATGTTCATTATAACTTGATCTGTAAAATACACTTCTAGTTAATATTAGTCATATGTTGTAACGTCCTAGTAGTGCTTGTTTTGTCTGGCCAATAGTTTGATCTAAATCATTTAGACCAGAGCAAAGTTCCAAATACTTGCAAATTGACATTGATGGATAATCTAACATTTAAATTCAGTCGTATTTTTACAGTACTCCATACTGTACGTCACACCGTCTTCCTTCTTGGCTCCTCGGTCTCTCTTTGTGTGGGAGTAAGCGTTGACTACATTCACTAGCTCCGTGTGAACTCAAAGCTCTGTGATCCCGGAGCTCAGCAATTGCTCTTCTCTCCAGTCTGTCGGAAATGTCCCATTATACTGCATGAACACATGGAACAATGGGCCGCCTCGCAAATCCCCTCATTTCATTGTATGCGCTCTCTGCACTGAGTGGGGCTTAGTTCCTGCAGACAGCAAGAGCCCGTGTTGGGCAGCAATGGATGCCAAAGAGGAGAGGAAAGAAGGGTGATACACTGTAAACACTGCAAATCAAGTAAAACTGATTTATTATATTAGATAGGTCAAACTGATTTAATTATACGCAGAAAGAAGTGGTTGAGGATGTAAGAAGAATAGAGTGGATGGACCATGCAGTGCACAGAAAAGAGGAGAGGGGAGATGAGAGGAGACAGGAGGGTATAAGGTCACTTCCTGTGCCTGCCTTCCATCTGGCTATACATACGGCTGCCATGGTGATGGTACCCAGCAGGCACAGTATGCAGGTCCTTTCAGCGAGTGCTTGTTTGTAAATAAAATCATTTGATTTCTCTCTGACACTCACTAAGTGAGAAATATTGACAGCATGTGTTGGAGCGTGTCTCTGTACCGGTGACAGTAGAGCTTTTGCTGATTATGACATGACAGAGAGAGAAACTAGAAGCAGACAATCGCGGACGTGGTGTTTTTCTGCCTGGCTAGTGAGCAGTGGCACACCATTTGTCTTTATCCATACTGTTGACAGCAGCAGCCTCCAGCTCCCGTTGTGCGACTGCCGCCTCAGCCTACACCCTCTCTCCACTCGTCTTTCTCAGTCTGTTCTTTCGCTTACAGATGTCGTTCTGTGTGTGTGTGCGATTGCTTCAGTGAGTTTGTACGGTGTGAGAAAAGCGAGAATGGTTATAATCTGTCTTGTTTACACATCAGTATGCTTGTACAGGCTTGTTTACACACTATACTTGCTATACACAGGGAGTAAGTGTAACCAACATTGCAAGTGGAGAGTTAATGTCTCTGTGATGAAACTCTTAATAGGTTTACTGCCATTGTATTATGTCATCAACAGCCAATACAAACACCACGCTGGTACACGCAACACAGCAACTGGGTGTGATATTTACTGCCCACATCATAACAGTGCACACATACACACACACACACACACCAGCCATTGGAGCTTGTGTATTCCCTAACCCCAGCACACGTGGCATCCCCTGATCATCACAGTGTCATGCTGTAGAGCATTAATGATTAATCTGTGTTCATTTCTGGGCTTTAGCTGAGATGTCTTAAACACTATGATTAGCTTAGCTTCCGTCCTTTCAGACCTCATCTCGGAGGTGTTTGATCACAACGAGCAATACGGACTCCTATTGCTCCAGACGACTTCAGCATGAACGCATCCTAACAGGCTTAGACACCCAGCCGCCGCTCACTCGTTGGATCTGAACAATACCAGTCATTTGTTTGTACCAGGTCCACCTCGAGTCAGAGGCAGCGCGCCATGCCATTCCATGCCCCCTTTGGCCGCATGTGTGAACTTAGTGTGGGGCAGGCTTCACTAATTAGAATTTTGTTTGGATTAAATATTAATCCTTGTTCTGTAGTCATGCAGCTCCCCCTGTCTCATTGTATCTAGCAAGGCAGATACAGTGGGAGCGAAGCCGAAAGATAAAAGTCATGCTTACCACCTCCTGAAGTACTTGCACAGCTTTCCAAAAATTAAATCAGTTTAATTATTTCTTTGCATGGGATTTTAGTTTATGAAGCAAATTCAGTGAATCAACCATGGAAGCATTTATATGCAAAGGTGGGCAAGGTCTACAGAAGCAACACAATTAAACATGCAAGGAGACATGGGGCAAGGACACATGCAGAGGACACACTGAAGCAATTCAGACTAATGCATTAATCTAAAATTGCACATTACTGTTCACATAAAACAAATATGGACTAATCAACACACCAAAGACGCATTTGATGTTGTATAATTGAAGTGCACGCCATGCATGTGTAAATACACAGTGACAAAAGAACAGGTGTGTGTATTCATTTATTCATGAACAGCAGCGAGTAGCAGATCAGTGTGTTTACTTCAGCAGAGCTTTCCTCTCAGGTGTGTCTGGTACTGTCAGCATGCAGAAAGGTTTGAAGATGAGTCTTACAGTGGTGTTTCATTAGGACAGACTTTAAGTAAATTTAAATGTGCAATATTTTTTTTAATTCAGATGCCCTTCTTTCTTAGCTACATGATAGAAGTTAGGTGCATTACAAAGATTAGTATAAGTTAACCTTTGCTTATGACTGACTCAAAGTTTTGCTGCCGTTGATGGGTTTTGATGCATGACGTGTATGACATGAAATGCTTTCTGCATCGTCCTGTCTGCAGCAGCTTATCTGCAGGAGGTGTTCCATATGAGCAGACTGCAGAGCACGCATCTAACAGAGTGTAACTGACAGCAGAGAGGAGAGCAGCGTAGAGTTAATCCCTCACGTGAACGTCGCCTACTAAGTGTCAGGGCTTTTGGTTGGGCTGACCAGTGCTGGCTGTGTTTCAGGCTGTTGTACCACGGCACGTGGAGAAACCAGGACACTGCCAAGGGCTAGGATGGCATAGAGTGAAAAATATAGGCTAAAAGGTGCCAAAGGCAATGTGGGACAGCAGCCTGGTGGGGATTCTCTATGATTATGCAGTTCAGTGTAGCGTGGAGGGGATTACAGTTAGAGTTGTCGACACATCAACGTACACATCGTGCTTGACTGCAGCACTGGAAAACAGCCACAGTTGAGCTGGACATGCGTAAGGTGTATTAGTAAGCTGAGATCCAGCTCAGCCACACAGCAGAGAATAAATCAGTTTTAGTACTTCCTTAACTCTTCTTCTGTGTTGACAAAAAGAGTATGTGATTGCTCTGCTGGTTGAAACCAGACACTGACACAGTAAATGCTGCATAAATATTCTTCGAGCCTGATCATGGGGTCGTGGCTCGACTGATAATCACACATATTGATTTGGTCAAAAACCATGACTCAGAGTTCGGGCTGTTGTAACAGGCTGACTCGACTGACACTGTGCTGGCTTCTCATCTGCGCTTGTGAACGCTCAGATGCATTAAGCTTGCCAAACCTGCGGAGCCACTGCTCACTGCACAGGAGCACAATAGACAGTTCAAACAGAAAGATGGGATTTATCGGTTACTGTATGCGTTCCCTTTTGTTTTCAACACCCACTTATCTTCAAATGCGGTAAGAAGTCACGCCCAACAGAAGCTCAGCTCCTACTTCAATTTAGCAGATCCGTCTTTAGAAACAAGCTTATCCCAACTGTCCTCACACGGGAGACACTGCCCCTTCTAGGTTTGGCCTCATCCCCTCTTCATGCGGCAGATGGGATTACCCCTCGCAGCAGGCGGATCCAATCAACACACCAGCACATCCTCTGATTAATACTCTTCTAGTTCATCATTAACTGGATTACTCTGTCTTTATGTCACTCTCTCTTCACTTGATCTATGCATCTATGCATCACTCTGTCCATTCCCCCCAAATCAAACTTTATGTATCTGGCATGCACACCTTATGTGTGATTGATTCACTACACTAATCAAGGAAGCAACTCTGCATCAAGGTTTTATCAACACAAATTCAATTACTGGCGGCCACTCCTACTGATACTGCGCTAGCATTCTTGTGCGGCCGGGGTTTTTTGTGTGTCTATATTTGTGTGTTGTGACCACAGGTGCTTCCCCAGAGCCTTGTGTTTTTATTTCAGCTCAGACTGTTCTAAAACAAGTTATGCTTGGGACTCAGCCAAGAGCTGTTAGAGATAGACAGCTTTCACTCCCTCTATCAGCTAGATTGGATGTACACCAAGCCCAGAGTCTATGCATAATTGCTGGTTTTCCATGATTGATTTTCTGATTATAATTTTGAATCCTTATTTTTTGGCACATACATACTGTTACAGTGATGAATGTTCTTACTGAACATGGCCAGGGTTTAAAGCTCAGGTTTTGGACTGCCCTAAATGCTCTGTTTTATCTGCTCTCTTTGACATTACGCAGGTGTATATATATATATATATATATATACCTGCGTAATGTCAAAGAGAGCAGATAAAACTAACATCATCCCATCCACATCCACAATTCTGTTTTCAAATACAGAAGCCCCACCTACCTCTTCAGCCTCAAACCTCCTCTTTACCAGAAGCAGCCAATTAGAATTGAGGGATAAAGGAGCTAATATGGCTTGTTTCAGACAGTGGATGAATGGAAGTAAGCAAGGATTATTTTGTGACTCATGCAAAGCTACGCAGTGAAGTCCAAGACTAAAATTAGGGAGTGGGAAAAGAGCCTAATAGATCCACTTGACCAGTGCAATAAGGAGGGTGGCCAAACATTCTTGAGCACATACCTTACATACCAATGGCGTAAAACAGCAAAAACAAATATTGCTTTTGCCTTTTTGTGCAATCATTTGGTTATTTTTGTGTTTACAGTGTGGCAGACGGGAGCATTTTAAGCCATAAAATGACTATGAATATGTATATATACTGTTTACATATCACAGTAAAACTTCGTCTGGTTATTTCTCCTGGGTTCTCACACGTTATATGTCTTCATTATATTTTCAAACCCATCTGAAAGTTGGCGATAGGAGTCAGCACTCATCAAGAACAACTACCTGCCGCTGCACTTAACATTAATAAAAGAATTAGAAGAAAGGCACATTAGTCATGCAACGCCAGTCAAACTGTAGTTCACAGGCAGGTCAACAGAGGCTGTGTCACCACAGACTTAAAGTGTGAGTTTGTGTTTAAACAGTGCTTTAGATTCCAAACTGTATGTATCATTATTATCCGTTACCCACATTTGAAAGTATGCACTGAGCCCAGTTGCTGTAGCTGACTGTCTGACCTGGAATTGTCACCTTATCAGAGGTAATTTGCGTTGTATGCGGACTGTGGCCCAACATGACTGTCCGTGGCAGTCAGGGAGCAGAGAGAGTATTTGGGTTAGAAAGGATAATCCACTCACCCCTAAAGAGGATTGGAGAATCTCAAGGGCTTTGATGAGTTGTGAGCTGGTGTTTATTTCACATCACAAGAACAGCCAGGGCGCTTGGGCACGATCAGCGTGTCTCCGAAAGCATCATGGGTAATTGTTATTGCTCTGGAAAGAGTGCGGGGAAAAGGAGGGGAGGGTACTTGCGTAAAAGGGAGCAGGAGGGGCTGAGTGCTAAGGTATTTTGGTGTCTTTGCTCTTTATCTTGTCACAGATCCTGGGGTTTAGAGAGATGATGTGATAACTGAGGCTGACCAGGACAAGTATACTGCAGTGCTAATGAGCATCCTCTAAGCTGAGTGATCATCTCCTGAAACATGATGCCGAAAAACAGCTTTGCATAGGCACTCAAAGTCCCATTTTTAAAATAAAAGGATATGTTTCATGATATTATGTAAAAAAAAAATGGAAATAAAGAGAAGTGTATGCTGTTTGTGTATTTCTCTGTGGATATGCACTTCACCTCTCCGGTGTACAGACTTAATTGGCTCATTTTCTTTGGCTTTAAGGTTGCAGGACCACCCTGGTGAGAGAGACAAGGGCTTTCTATCATGCTTCCCTGCCTTCAACCTCATGTAGTGCAGATTCTGGACTTAGCATTAAAAGACAGACATTAAAACTCTAAGCAGCAGAGATACGGCTATGGTTTTAAGGCAACTCCTATTCCCTAAAGAAAAGAGAGGAGATTTTAATTAACAGAAGACAAAGCCTTTAATAAACTGGTCCCAAACTAAACAATAGCGCTATGCTGCTATCTCACAGACTTTGTTTTATGACGCCTATAAGTTTCAAAGTGTAAGGGGTCTCGATATATTTCTGTCATGTCTTTATCTGAGACCCATCACAGCGCAAAAAATGAAGCCTTCAAGATCTTAGGTGATCTGTTGGCAACGCACACATTCAAAGCTGGTGTGTAGACGGCATTCGTTAATTTTTTTCTGACATTTTTTCCAAGATTTGGGTGGTCTGTAAAAACTGAATGAACCCGTATTCAATAGTATTTGCACGTTTCCACAGGCTGACTTTGGTTTTCCGTTTTCCACTACTCATGCTAAAACAGGAGAATGTTGTCTAAGTATTGAACTCCATATATTCGCCATGACCACTACTTATACACAGTACAATACCTGTGAAATCAGTGTGTGGGTGTGTGGAGAAAAGCAGTCACACATGTAAGTCAGAAACACTTGAAATAAAAAAGGACATTGTTTTACAGAATAGCCAGAGCTGCATTAACATAACCTACTATAATAATAAGAAAATTAAGGCCTAACTAAAAGTCTTTCATCCTTTTAAGTAGTTTTCTGTATGACGAATGCATGATGTATCGATATTAACTGAGAATCTAACACCATGATACTGATTCTTGCATCCAAACAACCCCGTCTTTTTTGCAGGCTGAGTGATTCCAGGATGTATTTATTTTTTCTGTGTGATGGCAGACAGGGGACCAAGAAGTAGTTAAGAGGGAACCACGGGAAGCCAGAAAATTCTATCAGGAATAAATCCAGCGTTGCAAATTGGCTTAGAAAATATCGAGCACGATTTTCAGGCTGTTGTCCAGTGCTCAGTGCCTTAATACAAACAGCATTACAGGAAAAGTTGTACTGCGTTAAAATCTAAAAACATTTTTGATTAAGCTGTTTTGTACACTGTTGAAAAGAATATCTGAGATCTCTCACAACAAAAAGCAGTAATGCTACAGTATAAAAACGTTCAAAGGAAAAGTCAAAATACCATTTAATTAATATCAAAGCATAGTTACTGATAATGCAAAATGTCCAGTTTCACTGTTATATAGGGTACATTAAATTCCTGGATCACTCATTCATTAATTCATGTAAGGTTAATGCTTCAGCTGGAAGTAACCGTAATTACTTTTTATACTGCTGAGTAGTTTAATCTATAATAATCATCATTTGCAAGTGTGATTATATTTTATATTTCTAATCTAAATTTGCATTTAATGATAACTATGGCCATGAAATTCATCTAGCGGAGTTTAAAGTACAAGATTTGCCTCCAGAATACAGTGGAATCGAATAAGAAACTACCAATATCATAGGATAGAAATACATAAAGTACAAATACATAAAAGTTGTACTTCAGTACAGTATGTAAATGGTTACACTGGTCAGTTCACCACTGATCCTCGCAATGTTTTCTTATGGTAAGGGATATTTCAACCAGCACCATCTGAATAATAAATTAGCCACCAACCAAGCCATCAACTGTCAATCCAGCAATGCTGTCTTTAAAGCAATACTAACATACAGGAGGATGACTAATGCTCTCCTCACTCTGATTAGTGCTGCATGGCTTTGCCAATGGTGCCAGTAAAAATATAAAGGCCAGAAGGTTTTCCGTGGTTATTTGCAACACATAATATCTCACAAGAGCTTCTGGACTAATCTGTTTATATAATCAGGTGACAATGATAGGACATCTAAAATCGTCACTTATGTTCACAAGTTGTTTTGCAATTTTCAGTTTCTGTGTTGCATTTAAGAGAAAAGTTCACTTTGTACCATGTGCATATATGTATTGTTTCCATGTATATTTGTGCACAGGTGGGGAGTTTCTGCTTTCAGAGCAGTGTGCACAAGCTGAATTTAGATTTAAGCTTTCTAATTGACAGTGAGTGACGTGAGGAAAGCTTCTGCCCCTCAAGACTGCAGAGCTGCCCTCTCCTCTCCTCTTGATTGCAATATTGCTCTATTCAGCCACTTCACTCAGTTAAGTGGTATGTTGCTGCATGGACATGCTTGATAGCGTTCAATTTACTAACTGAATGAACAAGAATAACACACCGTGGCACAGCCCACACGCAGGCAGACACATGCGACGTAACGCGGTAGTACGTTTCTGAGGTCAGAGGAAGATCAATGGGCATTTCAGCTTTGTGTAATGTTGTACCTGACTACAGCTCGGAAGTAGAATCTACTTCAGGATTCGGTTATTTTCCTTGCCAAATATGAGCAGAAAGCAGCATGCCCCACTGAGACATATTTATTATAGAGACAAAATACCACTTCCAGTGATGTGGTGCCCTTAAGGGGCTGATGGCTTACCTGGCTCAGTGAGTAATCTAGTTTCTTTTTGTAACTGCTATGATGCCCACGATTGTACCTTGCTTTCATTTACATCTCCTTTTTGGTTTAATATCCTACCTGTCAGACCACAGCACAGGAGAATGGGTGCTGCTTCTCTTTTTTTTCCGAGCTACTGTTGAAGCAAAGCCTGGGTTTGATCCAGCTCATTAAAACCCAGTTAATGTTTGTGCTGATGGCTCCACAGAGACAGCCGGAGAGACAAGCCAGAGTTATTCCTGCGTCTGACGAAGCATCAGCTCAAAGCCTTTATGACTTTCAGATGGAAGAAAACTCTGCAGCAATAGAATACCATGCTCTGTAGGGATATCTTTAATTCGCACACAAACATTCCCAATTTAATATTGTCAGTGTGAAAAGCCTTTCATGGCTTGTAGCATTATGTGTGTATAATTGTATGTGTATCTATGTATGACACACTGTGGAAATGTGTTGCGGCTCTGTTGTTGACAGCTGGAACTTAGGAATTAGATTTGTTTTGGAGAAAAACAACTATCAAACGACTTCTGTTTTATATTCACATGTTGTGTCAGTTTCCCACTCTCTTTCTTGCATTTGTATTCAATCATCTGTCAGGGACGCTCACACTCAAAGCAGAAAACCCAACCTACATGTGATTGCACATACTGTCACAAAGACACTACGAAAACTCTTTTTATATATATTTTTCTCTTTGTGAGAGTAAGTATGAAATTTTTAGAGCATCCTCAGATGGTGTGACAGATGAATTCTAAATGTGAGCGCTAGAAAATGTATCTTCCCTTACCATATGTTGTTGTGGTTTATTGTACAGGCTGTGTGGTATCTCAGAGAGGTGCTGTCTGAGTGTTAAGGTCAGATAAGCAGCCTTTGTGTGAGGCCATCCCCGAGCAGAAGATATAGGTCGGCATGAATAAAGCCTGAGGGTGGAGGACATGCTGAAATCCGCTTGCATTTGTCTTGAGAGTCTGACCTTTTCATTGGCTGCTAACATAAATGTGTTGACTTTCACTCGGACTGCTTCAGAATTCAGTTTATTAGGGAGTTGGAGCATGTTTTAAAACATCATCAATGTCATCAATTTATCAACACGTCTAGTAATAATTGCAGCCACTTTGTAACTTGAGTTTGCTACTGACATTTTGTTTTTCGTGTGTGTAGGTGTAAAGGAGCCTCTCACTATGGGCTCTCAGCAGACAGAAAGCGACGCTCGCAGGAGGGCGAATGCACTGACAGCACTTCAGAACTCACCATTGCCACCCTGCCCAATGATGGACCCACTTCTGCTGCTGTGGCCCTCCTGTCAGATGAACCGGGTCTGGTCAACCCTGCCTTTGACCCCAGCATGGAGGATAATAGTCAGTCAGGCAGCACGACTAGCCTGGCTGCTCGGAGTAGCACAAAGAAGAGTGAGTGTGAGTGGGCGAATAGATGTTTGTGTGTGCTCGTGTTCAATGCCATATGACGTTATCTGGCAAGAGAAAGAGCTAAAAAGGTGTCTGTTTGCCATAGTGACAGACTGAAAACCAACAGAGTACAGAGATCTCCAGTCACAGTTACACGGTCTGCAGTCAAAACCAAGCACCAAAGATCTGTATTCATACATACATTTACACCCGCAGGTGACATGACACATAACACCAGTTTCACCAATCTATAAAATCTCTCTGTGGAAAAAAGCAGAGAAACACATAGAGACAAAGTCACCGAGATGCAGGCACATTATGCAGTCAAGGAGAAATGGAAGGAGAGGTAGGTTAAATATAGCCTGTGCAAGTGTGTGTTAATGCCCAATGACGTGATCGCAGCTCTTCCCTCATTTCTCCCACCTGTGAAACCAGGAAGCAGTCACGAGTGTTCCTATCTGCCCGTCCATTGCTCTGCTAAAGTAAGCGCATAGGCAGTGGGGAAACCAAATGACGCTGCACCAGCACTTTAGGTCTGGTCAACTGAGCACCCTCCGCCACCACCACAAGCTCCACTACTGCTGAACAAGCTGTCAGCTCCAGAAGCGGCTCGCGCTTTTAAAGAATAATGTGGCTGTCAGGAGCCTTCACATCTCCGTGGGCCTGCAGAGGGAGGGAGGGGCACTGCAGAAGCTTGCTGTCCCGTGCTCCGAGCAGCCGGTCTGGGGCTTCTGTCTTCAATGGAAGCTCCTGTAGCCTAAAAAGTAAAGTACAAGTACAGACAAGAGCCTCTCTGGGAGGGTCCCTTTTGGTACCAGTTGCTAGAGTCCACTACTGTGGTTACGCAACCATGTAACTTTACTGTGCACGGATTTGGTTTACTAATTAAAGGACTATCAGCTTAACGCATTATCAAAAGATTTGAACTTTTTAAAACTTGCCAAAACAAACAAAAACATAGCCCAAAGGGGGAAAAGAAAGGTTTTCTGTTATATCAGAAAAAGTAAAAAAATTAAGGGGGCCCCAGTGTTTTTCCCAAAATTTTACTTGTAAACAAATATAAGCACGATTATTTAATGTATTGCTTCCAGTTTCTAATATGCTACACTTGGATTCATAACAATAGGTACCTTGACTTGAGTATCATTATTTTATTTGCTAATATCATTGTTTCTTTGGGGGAGTAGAAGTATTTTCTTACAGCTCGACTCACACGTTACCTGAATATGGTGAAATTTGCAACTGGAATGCGTTTTTTCTTTTTGAGCTCTCTATTTTAACAGTACAAAAAAAAAGAAGCATTGTTCAGCCTGAGAGGCAGTTTGTGGTCTCTCAAAACTCATTGATAAGGCATGCACTCTGACCACAGCGGAAATAAAAATACCAAATGGACACACTGAAATGTAGAAGGAAGAGACGGTCTCTTTTACAGGACAACCATGACATTCCACTTGGCTGTTCGTATAAGAAATTCCATTAATTGTTTGTACTACAAAAAGAAATTTCAGTTTCTGGCTGCTAACCTCCATGCTGCAAGTTTGAAGTGCGTGTGGAAGCTTCAAAAAGTTCCTTAAATATCAAGCACAGTCCCCCTAATCCAGAGTTGAATCAGAGTTAGGGAATGAGGCTTCCAAAGCTAACCCACCATTTGTATGCAAGGTGGAGTGTTAAGCTCACTTTAGAAAGAGTCAAAAACACAACTAGTGATACAACACAGAAAAGCACTGTGCTGATCAATAGAGTACCTTTGAACAATGTAATTCTTATGTTCATTTCACAAAAAAAGGGAAGCTAATCCAAAAACCTAACACAACTGGACACTCTTATTTAGTAATATCACTTTCCACTGTTTAGATCCTTTAGAGATTTAAGGGTTATGGGTATTATTCAAACAGGTCTTCCTGCATTATACAGGTAATTGCAACAGGATCACAGATTGCTTAATGTCTTTGGTGCAGCTCTGAGAAAGCTTTCCATTGGCTGTGAGTGAGATTCAGACATGTCTGGGCATGTTGAGGGTGAGGTCATCTTTAAAGTGCCTCTCTTTCACCCCTGCAGTCAGAAATTTTGATCGCTCTTCAGTGAGGAGTCGCTCCTTCAGGAGGTTGAACAGGGCCTTCAGCGTCTTGAGGAGGACTAAGAGTGGCAACGCTGTTAGCAATGAGACATCTGAGGAAAGAGACAATGCCAGGAATTCCAGTGTGCCACAGGAAGGTATGGATTAAAACCTTTATATCTGTGTTTTTGTGTTTCCCCGAATGTGTATACTTGTTTCCTCAGCTTTATGTGGAGGGTGACACAGCTGGGTCCCACAGTGTAACAGTAGCATATGCTTCTTTAATAATTCAGCTGTAGATTGCATAAGCTTGTGCAGACAGATCAGGGGAGAATGGTAGCCTGAGGGATGGGATGGCCAGAGGTCGCTGAAGATAAAGCAGATGATGTTCTTCCTTCTGTCTCCACTACCTGTTCTTCTTTTTTATCTCATCCTTCTATTCAACTCTACCATATCCTGTCATTCCTTACCAAGTTGATGATATATTCACCTGGGAAAGCAGTGTTCTAGACGTGGTAGAACCATAAGATGTATGTATGCAGTAAAGAAAATGTGCCGTAGTGATATTTAATGTAATCTCTACAGACTGGTACTTGTGGTGGAAATATAGCCAACCATAGAGTATAACGTTAAAGCGGAATTGCAGTGTGATTGGACGAAGGAACGTGGGATTGCGTAAGAATGAAGGATGAATGATCTGGGAGTAGATTATTCTCAGAGGCCATCACTGACGGGGCTGAGAGAAAAGATTAAATATTCATTGCCTGCCACTGAGAGACAAAGATAGACGGGAAGGATGCAAAAGTGAAGTAGACGTAGTTCCGTACTGGAGAAATGTAAGGAAGAGTGGTTGCAGAGTAAAATAAAATGAAAACAAATAAATAAGCAAACACATCATGCAGTCCCATTGGGGTGGGTAAAAAAAGTAAGTGACAGGATGAAGCAAGACAGAGGTTGAAAGGTGAATGATGGAGAGAAAGGAGGATTACATAACGGCTGTGAGTCTCTGTTAATGTGCTCTCCACCCTTGAAGCAATCTGCTGCAATAAAGACAAAATATTGACTTTGTATTGGAAAAAGTGCAGCGAAGTGTGGAACAAGTGTCTGAGGCTACAAGGGGATACAAGGGGAAACAGTGCATTTAGGAATAAGAAATGAAATGAAAAACTCAACTTCTTAAGGACTTTGGCCAAGGCTGTCAGCCAAGATAATGTCCCCCACCCATTTCCACATGGTCCTGTTCAGAATGAATCATTCTGCCATTTAGTAAAATTCAATAAATTCAACAGTGGGTATGTGGGAGGATTGCACAAAAGAATGACATAAAACTAGAAGAGACATACTCTTTCATTAAAAATGCTGAGGCTCATAATGAGGTCTGCATTATACTCGAATCCTTTATTTTTTGCAGATGATCAAGTACTGAGGTGAAAACAAGGGGAACAAATCTGTTGTGAATCAAAGTAGTTGTACTGTGTAAAAGTTTAGTGTGTATTACAACTTTTCTTACATCCCCACCCTAGTAATAACTTTGTGGAAATGTGAAATTGAGGGTTTTCCCAAGCATACTTGCTACAGATGTATGTGACTAATGATACAAACATCACAGAGGATAATCAGCCAAGCAAATTTTCCCTCTTGACTTCTACAAGTTTGTTTTAGTAACCTTAGGGAGTAGAGACAGCTGGCTCCACTGCTGAACCTCTACACTACGATATACCTCCATCTCCCTAGATGTGTTTGTCCTTTCCTTCTCAGCGCTCTCCTTTTCTCCCATTTCCTCTCTTGTTTTATTTGGCTGGGTCTTTTTGGCTGTTGATCTTTGTACAATAGAACTTAACACAGCCTTTTCCTTCTTCCCCAGTGGTGGCTCTTCCTCAGCTCCATCACCTGATCCCTGATGGTGAAGTTACCAGTATTAAGATCACGCGGGTGGATCCCTCAGAGCCACTGGCCATTAGCATCGTCGGTGGCAATGAAACCCCTTTAGTTCGCATTCTAATCCAGGATATCTACAGAGAAGGTGTCATTGCTCGGGATGGACGCTTGCTTCCTGGGGACATGATCCTCAAGGTATAGTGAGTTTAACAAAGCAGCTGGAAGTGATAAAAAAGTCCTCTGTGAAGTTACATTTCCGCTTGTCCTTCAGGTAAACGGCATTGACATTAGCAACGTACCCCACTGCTTTGCTGTGACCACCCTCAAACAGCCGTGCCAACTCCTCCGGCTAACCGTGCTCAGAGAACAGCGGCATCGCTACCGCTCGCATTCGCATGGCCACCCACATGGCCACATCACTGGGGGCCACCCATCACACGGCCTCCCCCATCATCCCTTGAGAGATGACAGCATCCATGTGGTCCTGAACAAAAGTGCTCCAGAGGAACAGCTGGGCATTAAGCTCGTGAGGCGGCCAGAGGAGCATGGAGTGTATATCTTTCACCTGCTGGAGGGTGGACTAGCTGCACGTGATGGGCAACTGTGCATTGGTGACCGCGTGCTGGCCATCAACGGGCACGATCTACGTTATGGCGCACCAGAGCACGCTGCTCTACTCATTCAGGTCTGTTAGCAAGTCAAGGAAATACTGCATGCATTAGCATTACATAGAAAGTTCACAGTTGTGACAAATCCCCTTCATGTTGTTACAGACCATAAACAACTGTGTTGTGATCTTAATGTGAGTCCCTGAGGTATTAAAGATAATTGTGGTGATTCAGGCTAATTGTGTTGTGCTGTGCTGTTGTGTCTGCATTCAGTGCAGTTAATAGTATTTAATTGTGGTTACTCCCTGATGGACTGGGCCATGTGGCTGCCTCTGTATCCTGGTTGATGCCAGTCAACGATGGTGTGTTTTTGGTTAATAGTGGTTAATTGCAGTGTGTCTGCGGCTGACTGTGCAGGGTCTCTCGGCTCCAAGTTCCTGTCTGAGTTGTTTGACTGGGTCTACTGAGTCTCTGTGGAGCCAAGATGGCCTCTCAGAGCAGGCACTTTCTGTCGAAGATTAAGAACTGCCAGGATAGAAATTAAATTAGTCCAATTAAGGCAATAATGAGCTGGACTGGCTAATTCAGGACTCAGCTCTTTGCTAGAAAGACCCGTGGAACTCTCCAAGGAATGAGAGCGCGGGGAGAGGGATGTATCCAGCCAGTCTGTGTGGCTGTATGCTTGCAGATGTGTGAATGCGAGTAGGTCAGCCTGGAGTATAGTTACGACAAAGTGGCAGTGAAGATTAGCTATCCAGAAAATTTCACTCAGAATAAAATTAATTTCCCCATTTAACTGCAACACATGTCAAATTTTTCTGTGGTTGTTCTTTAGGCAAGTGAAGAGCGCGTCCATTTCATAGTGTCTCGTCAGATCTGCCTGCCCACTCCAGACCTCATACAAGAAGATCCGTGGGGCATGGATGGTCCCCCACCATATTCCCCTGTGGATCTAGAGCAAACACTGCTGGTGAGAAGCTCATACAGACACATATATATACACACACAAGAGACAAGGACGGTACTGATACACAGAGGAGCTTTGTTCCCCCGACTCCCCTTCCCGTGATAAATATTCGCTTTCAGGTGCAAATGATCCATGGAGGTATTATTCTCCAGTCAAAGCTGAGTATGTCATTCAAGCAGTACAGCAGGAAAGCTGTTGTGTGTTGCACCCCCATCGGTCTCCTATTTTTTTCACCACAAAGAAGACATCCCAACCTTTACTGTTTTTTGAACATAGTAATTTATCTTGCTCTACGACAGAGCCAAGGTGAAAATTCGTGGTATAATTTCAGGTTGATCAATTCCCTCTTGTTTTGATTTTTAAGAGGCAATTGTTTTGGCTTCCTGCTATAAGTAGAATTTGTCTGATTTCAAATTTGAATGTAATTGGCACAAAAAAAATGCAAGTTTGCGATACTTTTTGTCTTTGCCACAATATTTTATCACTATAATCACAAACTTCCTTACAGATCTCTACTTTGGGGATATTTTGCATATACAGTACAGTATCTTGTGGAGAGTTCCTCCTCTTTCAATGTCACCGGGATCAAAACATGTAAATGCATATATTTTTATATATCTTTGATTATATCTTTAACGCGGCTGCTTGAGAAGTGACTGATAAGAAATTATTCATTGTCAAACCAAAGGTGACATCTAGCGAGATAATGCTGCTTCATGAATCTTTAGTTTTGGGGACATTGTTCAGTGGTCTAGGGCAGTGTTGACAAACCAGTAATAGTCCAGTTAGGACAGCACAATATTAACTGAATCGCAATATTTTTGCCAGTGTCAGCTTATATGTTATACCTGAGTGATTTAATTTATAATAGTAGGGATTCGTGTGGTTTGGCCAAGACATATTCCAAGACATGAGAAGTGCAATACTCTGCTTCACTATGCAGCCATCAGGGGCCATATCCTGACTTTCATCCGAATGCATAGAAGTTTACAGGAAAATGACCTCATTTGTTCTATGACCTCACTAAATACATTCCTGGTAAGTTTAACATCTTAAGTGCTAGTTTCAAATCTTTTTGTTTTATTACTCCAGTAGTGTAAAAAAACTATTGATAAATCAGGATGTGCTTTAGGTTAACACTGTATGAATGCAGAGTCTGTAAGCTACTTATTCAGGCTTTACTTGTCACACCAGGTTTAAAAACACCAAGATGGGATTGAGCAAAATGCTCAACCAGAAGCTTCAAAATTGCACATTACCCACTAACCAGTGGGTCATGTCACACTGACTGCACCAGCTTCTAAATGCAGTCTTTAAGTTGTGTAACATACTGAGAGGCCAGTCTGTTTAACAACTATCCAGCATTTTGCCTAAAACAAACCTGGTAAAAATAACTGGCACGCCACAGAAGAAATCCTTCTTTTGAACTCCAGGTGGTTGTTCTTTAATCACCACACGAAATAGCTAGCTGCTTGGCTAAGCATAAAGAACAGAGATGACAAAATATCTTATGTGAGCTCGCTGTGCTGGGAGGTAACAAACTCTGCTCACTACACAGCATTATTGTTCATCAAAAGCCATCAAATAATCTGGGAAAAAACAACCAGAATTGACAGTGCTTTAATATGAAAGCCAGGTAATGCGGTCAGTTTTCGCACTGTCATGCCATAAGGTCAGTCAAGTGATCTCGTGTTGTGAGTGCAGCTAAAACGTGTGAATGTGGCACATTAGCGAAGCAGGACAAGCTACATCCCACCAACCTCAGTGTGTCCATGTGTTATTCATTAGTATTCAACTCTGCCTCATATGACTCACACACTTGCTATGAATAAAAACCTCATTCACTTTATCCCATGCAATGCCTCGTTCAAAACATCAAATAACACATCACGACTCTGTGTATGAATCTCTGTATTCAAAATGGACAAAGACTGAGGAGGCACTTGAGCTGCCTAATGTCCTACCATAATAACCACCATATATTATACATTAACCAATTATGCTGATGAGGACATTCATCAATCACCTTTTAACTGTGTCTATGTTATTGGGCTCTTGTTCCCATAACCCAGCATGGGTGGCATTCATGTGACTTCTACCATTATTGCAAGTCTCACAGAAAACGCTCCTCATTATTATGCAAATGCACTACATCTAAATCTAATTACATTATATAATTTATTTAAGATGCCCTTGGTGTAAGTCATTATTATGTTTGGAGTGACTGTGCATGCGGACACTCAAAACACCACAGTGACAGCATCAGTTCTGAATGTGTGGTATGTCCATTAACATCACAGTTGGAAAAGAAAGAAATAAAGAAAGAAAAAAAGAAAAGAAATAAAAAACAACCTTGGTTGTTTTTAAAATCAGTCACTTCACAAAAAACTCTTTACTTCAACTATTTGTCTGTCTGCTTTCTGTCTCCTGTAAAGGACTCTTGTCAAAAGCCTGCATGTTATGAGAAGACAGTATGTCTAAATAAGGAGCCGCATGACTCTCTGGGTATGACAGTGGCGGGCGGCATGTCCAGCCGAGGGTGGGACCTCCCCATCTACGTTACAAATGTGGACCCTGATGGAGTGGTGGGACAAGAGGGCTCCATACGCAAAGGTAAAATGAGTTGTCATCTAATTATGTAATCATTAGAATATTACTCATGTATTTCAGAAGAAATGTGATGTTGAACCAGACTGCAATCTGTGCAAATAATTACTCATATAGTGGATTAAGCATGAGTTTCATTGCATAAAAATTCTGTCAGTATTTGTGTGGGTTTGGTGATGAATACTTGTAAAGAACAGACGGGGTGATTGATGAACATTTCAGGCTCATGTTTCATTATGAAGGTTATTCATGCAACAGAAAACTCTGGTGCTGCTGTGGTTCAGTGCTCCGCAAATTGGCTCTAAGAGATTTAAACAAAAAAAACAAACAAACATTAGCATAGCAGTGCTTGAGACTTGTACTCCAATTGCAATGCAGAAGAGAATTTGTCAAGTATCTAATTATTTTGCTACATGAAATTTGTCAAGACCGAACCAGCAAAACATGAAGAGACACACAATAGCTGTATGGAAGAGCAGCAGCCTTAAAATCCTATAATGCTACTGAAGGCAGGGAGAGTGGAAGATTTTTAGCCCCAAATGCTGATTCCTGCATATTCACCTTAAAATAGAACCATATTAGGCCTTTCATTACTCTCAATCTCAATGCCTTAAACTCTGGTTATGAGAGGATTGAGAGAAATGCTGAGATGGGTGATAAGAAGTACAGTATGAAGACTTAATAAAAATAGAAGTAAATTGAGTCGGTTGTCCTATTCATGGTTCAAGGTGCACATTATTGTATTCATAAGGGACAGAGCAGCAGCAGCTGTCTCCTTTTGTACGGTTATGAAACATGTTTTTGCGTTTTGTAATGGAGTGTTAATTTGTATTTGCATATCCTCACAGGGCAAATGTGTCCTTTGAGCTGCTTACTAGCAAGATGGACTCTGCGATTATCAATTTATCTTTGCACCACTTTCATCACTAGGAGGCTTTTTAAAGCACAGGTGGTGCTTAGTTTCCATCTCTTTGTCTTCTAGCGTGGAGGTTGATGAATATTAAATAGGCAGATGATGTGTCCCACGTCTTGTTTGAAGCTGTTATGAGGGTATCAGCCCCAGGCAGAGCTTGAGTTGTGCTGTCTATATCTTCCCCTGCAGGTGACATTTTGTTAAATGTGAATGGCATGGATTTGACGGGAGTAACACGAGGTGAGGCCGTGGCGAATTTGAAGAACACCTCCTCTCCTGTTGTGCTCAAGGTTTTGGAGATGCGTCCTCCAGAGGACTTTGTGCAAGATTGCACATTGCCACCTTGTCTTACGCCATCACCTACAGACAGCATGAAGAGCCCGGTGCCTAATGACGATTACTCCCCACTGTGGGTCTCATGGCTGCAGCTACCCAGGTAGAGTGCCCACTGCTGCCTTTGCATCATCTCCATTTACAATTGTATGCTTTTTCTGAGGCCAGTATAAATTAAACCCCTCACACCGGTCCTTGTGACCTCTGCCAGCTGGTGCCAACTGAAATTTTGACAAAGCCAGCTGGGAAAGGAATGCTCATTATACTTTTAAAACTAACCTTTCAGCTTAAATATTTACCACTAAGATATCAGTTAAACTTTCTCTATGTTCCTAGCATATGGATTTAGAAGGTGTGTTAGGAAGACAGCTGTGTACTGATAACAACAAACAACTGCTGCTCCTAGTTTTATAAAGTATGATGAAACAGAGATGCAAAGAAACCAGGCACTAAGTCACAGTGAAAATTTAGCTTTGTATCAGTAGTGCACCAAATCACAGTCCAAAGTCCAAATCATACCTGCATTCAAAGGTTAGCCAGGCCTTTCTCTTTAGAGTGGGGCTCATTTCAGCACTATCTACAGCACACATGCTCAGTATAGTTGCACAGTATGTGTAATCTAAAGATGCCGCTGAGAGATTAGTGTGATTAATCTCCCTCTTGGCTCATGCAGGCATCTCTACTGCTGCAAAGACATCGTCCTGCGGCGGAGCACTTCGGGCAGCCTGGGCTTCAGTATTGTTGGAGGTCAGGAAGAGGTCAACTGCAATCAATCCTTTTTCATCCGCTCGATTGTGGAGGGGACACCAGCTTACAATGATGGCAGGATAAGGTATCTGCTCGTTGCATATCACTTTTTTTCCACAACTGCCCATGGGCAAAATGTTTTAGAAGTCAAAGAAGATCATTTTCAATTCCCATTTCTCTGTCTGTGTAGGTGTGGGGACATCCTGCTTGAGGTGAATGGAAAGAGTACTTGGGGGATGACACACACAGCACTGGTTCGCCTTCTGAAGGAGCTCCGTGGCAGAATCACCCTGACCATAGTGTCCTGGCCTGGTAGCCTGCTGTAGCAGTGCTTTAAGCTATCCAGCACTGTTTCGGTGGCAGTGACCAAGGAATGTCAAAGGCAGAGCTTTAGTCTGGCTGACTACCTAATTTGGCTGTGAGGGAGGAGCTTAGAATAGTCGTGTAGCTGTTTGGATACCTCACGTCTGATGGACAGCCGTGACTTCGGCAGGAGTTTGGAGGGGGGCGGACATAAGACTGGATTGTTACCAGAGGTTAACGTGCCCCTCAGAAAATGCTGAACTGGGAGGATCCAGGCTTGAGACACTTTTAACTAAGATGTTGGGTGTTATCAGTTTAGAGGACATGATCATTCTCTGGCATCGAGTGGGAGTACCGACAGGAGACACAACATGTTGCCAATTCCAGTAGTTATATGTTAGGATATGCGTTAAGTTGGACTCACATTTCTCTACTGTAACTGTTGGGTGTCTAAAAAAGATCCAAGCACTTGTAATATGTTTATTTTGTTTGTTTGTTGTATGGCCTTTTAATGTAGGCTTTATTCTGTTTGTACTGACAGTGGTTGTCATCTTCATCTGTTGATCTGAAGACACGTTGCCAAGTAGTAGTCTGTGAGGTTTTTTATGTTATGTCAGAAGCTATGGCTAAACTATCAAACCACTGGCAAAGAAAATATATGAAAAAATAAAAGATTAATGTGTTCATAACATGTTAAAAGATATTTAATTAGATAACAGTGTGGAGGCCTTACTAATTTTCTTACATTTAAGAAAAAAAATAACTTCTGTGTATCAGTGGAAGGGCTGAGGCCCATCTACTGCAGTTCTATCTGTCACGCTTCGGCCTGTGTAGTATATCTGATGGTACATTTGGTTAACTGATCAATAAAATCATTTGAAAAATTGGTTGCTGTGACAAAGTTGATTAAAAGCATATCACCCTGGGATTCACAAAGCTACATGTATACATTCCCTTCATCTGAAGAAAATCAACAGAAAAAGAAACAATGAAAGCATACTGTACTAAACATTCATGAAATTATCCTTAGTTTTTCAAAAAAAATTATTAATTTGAATGAATTATAACTACTGAAAATATTAATTTGTGAACGATGTTATCTATTAATTAATTTTGCGAAACAATATAATGTAAGAGGCCATAGGGCAGTTCTCTGTTAATCAGGCTGGGAGACTGAAAGTCAGTCTGATTTTAATTAATTTTTTTGTTAGGAGAGAACTACTTGCTGGTTTCCTTGTTCTTCCTACATGTCTTGGCTTTTCTGTTTCTTTTCTGTTTGTGTCTCCTGTCCCCGTTCCCACCAACATCTCTGCTACTTCTGCTGCTCCTGACACTGCTGCTGTTGAAGACACAAGATAATGCTCATTAAGGATAGTTCTAGTATTTTCATCCTTTTACATATATGTGAGTGCGCTTGTTTCTCATTAGACCTTTCTGATCTTTTTCGTGATCCATCATCTTTGTTGCTCTTTCTCTTTTTTCCACTGCCTCTGTCACAGCGATACTTGTACCCTTGATTCCTAGGCTCCCTGTGCTTCATTTGCGCTTCCCTGTTGCAGAAAACAAAATGTTTTTTATTTTATTCTTACATTACTTACTGATAAAACTTGAGAGTTTCTCATTGGGACATAACACAAAAGGGGGGAAAAAAGGCCTGTTGACCCACAGGAAGACTGCCGCTCTCTTGCTCCAGTGAAAGAGAGATAAGTCATGACTCAAGGGATTAAAACTGTAACCACTGTGTTAGCTTTTATAACCTCCCCCTGGCTTCCACTTTGAGTAACAAAGAGCCCAACACAAGTGTCACAGCATGCCTTTTACATAAAAGCCACCCATCCACACTGCAGTTACCTATAAGTTTTAAATTCTAGTGTTCATATGACCTCTGGAAACACACATCTAAAAACATGGTGAACAGTGTAAATCAGCAGTGGAGACATATTGGACAAAGCAGCTGCAAACATGTATGGTTTAAAATTTATAGTCCAATGGTTCTATAAGTGAGTGAGATGGTCTTTTCTGTGTCTACATCGAGCACCCTGAGGTACCTTAAAGAGGAAAAAGCTGATCCAGGCGTGTCACTCCCCAATTCTCTGCCTGATTTTCTCTCTAGGTACTAAATATCCTATTAAAAATAGCTAAAAATGCCTGAAAAAAGGATGTTTAAACATGTTTTACGGACTGCTTTTTTTGGCCAGTAAACCTATTTTTATTGTGGTACTTATTACATTGGACCAATGTAATGGCTCTGTTTTGTAATATTTGAGGTCATGGATTTTATCCCATTATGCTGGCAGCTTGTTAAACTGTCGGTCAAACCACGTAGAACACTGCTTACAACTGAAAAATGATGAGAAATTCCTCTGTTGTTATCAGGGATGGTCAGTAACACCTTAGTGTAATCCAATTACCTTTAAGTAACGAGTAAAGTAAGGGTAAAGTAAGGGATTACTATTGCAAAAAAGTAATTTGATTACTGTTACGTTCCCATAAACATGCTGCATTACTAAACCGTGAGTTTGTTTGTGAGAGTGTCTCATGACAATGATGTATGAACATGCAACGTGTGCAACAGACGTGTGTAGATTAACAATGGATAATATGGAGTGCGGGAGAGAGCACAACCATGCAGGGTTTAAAGCTTGGACGTACTGACATTACTTTAAGTTTGATTCTGTAAAAAGTGACAAGAACATTAGCATCTCCTGTACATTCTGCGTGGTAAGAAAATTTCTTTCTACAGCAAAAAATTAAACTTCAAATCGGAGCAAGCACCTATCACGCTGCCACAGCAATGTGAAATTCACAGAGAAACACCCAGATCCCCCCAGTGACATGACCGCTGCGGCACATTTTTGCTGTGTTTTACTTGCATCTATTTGAAAGAGTGAGTGTAAACACAAAAAAATATTTTATTTTATTTTATATGCTGGAATATGCAGAAAATAGGTTTAAATGTTAAACAAGTTTCCTCCACTCAGAGACTGTTGCATTTAATTAACTTTTTGCTTGATGCAATGTGCATATAGTTAAAAGAATAAAACCAATAAAACAAAAAAAGAGGCTTTTTCATTTGGTTCAATATTATATGATGGATTATGTTTTTAAAAAGTAACTAAGTAATAAAGTAGCTAATTACTTTTGAAAATAAGTAATCAGTATAGTAACAGGATTACTTTCTTGGAGAAGTAATCAGTAATTAGTAACTAATTACTATTTTCAAGTAACTTGACTTGGTTGTGAATATCAAAGGGTTAAGCTGCTAGCATAGTTTCTCATTTTGTAATTCAGTTCACAGCAAAAATGCAAGAAACCATGCTAAAAATTTCAAGCAACCTAAAGAAGTCCAGATGCTTTTCTTTGCAAGCTCCTTTGACTACAATGACTGAGAACCTTCACAGACACATGCTAAAAATTGTTGTTGCTCTTCATCTTCAACTCATCATCTTGCCACTTATAAGAAAGGAAAACACTGGAGGATTTTGCCTACTGCAATGAAGTGTTTGGAAGAACATTGAGTGATAAATTATTCAGATACCTGAAAGCATCATGAAAGAATGTGGACTGAGTGGCAAGAAAAGTGCGTTTGGGTGCAGTACTACTGTGGTAGCGAAGACGGCCACTGAGGCGAAGTTATGGAGTAGTTATAATTCATTTAAATACAGCTGTGAAATCATCCACACCAGTGAAGGTATTGGCGCTCAAAAAAATGCCGCTGCACTCAGGTTGGCATACACTCAGCTTTAACATCAATGTGGGCTCTTGGCTTTGTGTTAGCATGCTGTCTGTGCAGATATTTCCACAGTGCCGATGTTGAGTTAGAAGTAAAATGCAGCTGTTTCTGTCCTGGATGCAGTTTCCACTTTACCTTTATGCTCTTGTCTTTTCATGCAATAAAAATAAAAGTAGTGTCCATATCTCCATTCATCAAAATTTGTAGACCCATGCACCATTTTCTGCCTCCCTGCACATGAACCAATATCGGCTGACTGTAACACAAGTACGTAGAAATATAGACGTTTGATGTTTTCTGTCTTTCTATCGGTCCTGAATGCAGATAACTTTATAACTTTATAATGCAAGTAACAACATAATTGGAACTGTAATGTGATTACTGAATCGCAGTAACTTGTTACATTACTCCATTTCTGAAAAGATTTTACGTGTTACTTTCTAACACATTATACCCAACATGGGTTAGCGCCAACATAGTTTGTTAATCATTATGTTTTCACATTTATGTGGATACATATTTTTTCTCTCCTTCTTTAAATTAAAAAAATATACACTATTGAGTTAACCTATATTTAAATTAAATTTGTATGATTTTGTTTGATTGTTTGAATTTCATCTTGTGCTTTCATTGCCTCTTCTTCTTCTTTTCCTATATTCCACCACATGAATTAACTCAGCAATGTTGAAATATTCTTCATTACTGTATTTTTATTTTACATGGTCTCTGATATATACTCATATTCATACATTTTCTTCCTCTCCCAGTCACCAGTTTACCGAATATCTGGACTGATTTATCGTAATTATATTTGGGTTTTCTGTCTGCTCTTGGTTTTCCATATTTACCAGCAAGCATTCTACGCATCAAGTCTTTGGATCCTCACCAATTACATCCCCACCTTAATGGCCACTATGTTTTCAGACAGAGACCAACTAGTTCTCTGCCTTCAAAGAAACATTGTTTCCTATTTTAGAATTCTGTAAATAAAATCTTTTCATTCTGCTTCAGTGTTCTACATCTTTCAGTCTGCCAGCACCATTAGTTTTAATACAGCGAAAATCTTACCCACTGCTAAGAGTGAATGAGTAGTGTATTAAAAGAATTTTTTCCCTCTCTATCTAACTTGCTCATCTCGCCTTACCTTTAAGAATCATCACACTAAAGGCACTGTTCACGTCCCGTTTTTCCAAAAAGTCTAGAGAAAAGTACAGATGATGCGCTGCTTATGCAGACAGTGTGCTCACACATAGCTGGAGTAATTATTATCATTCACTTGAACAACACAGAGAAAGAGAGAGAGCCTTAAGGGGCAACTGTTGCAAGTAAAAAGCTAAATATATTCAATATTTGTAGACAGCTCTTGTGTTAGCAGCAGGGACTAGGACTCTAGGCCCACATTTGTTCTTGCTCAAAGCCATTAGTTTTAACACAGAAACATCTCACCACAGATAATAATATAATAACACACTCAAATGACTCCAGAGGAAACAGTGTTGGTAAGAGTAAATTATAGCATAAAAGCCTCCTTTCACATATTTTTTAATATTATTTTATTCAAAATTAGTGCTCAAGCTTGACCGGATGAGCACTACCGTAGAATTCACAACCTGACTGAGAAACCCTGATTCTTCAGAGAGTGGTGTTGTGGACACAACGTACAATTTTGCAATTAACACAACCTGTATAGCAAGGGGTGACTGCTTTGCAGTGAAAATAAAAATAATTTCTTTTGTAGTAATTATCATTTAAAACACAATTATGGCCAAATAATGCAGTCTTTATTGGGGTTGTCAAGCTCACGTCTTCTATTTGAATTTGTGATAAACATGCAGGACTTTTGCATATTAGAGCTGATTAACATGTAGATTCTTTGTATCAAGGTCACATAGCAGAATTTATACATAGTGTTAAGCTCACACACTTTTTAGAAATTTGATATTTAGGTAGAAAGAGTTGTCCTTATTTTTAATTTTCTACATATGTTCATTATGGTAAATTACATTGTTTTGGATTAACTGACATGTAGGATTGGTTCAATGTTCTCTGCTAGATAACCGGTGGTATAAAATGAGTAATTAGCTGACTAACTCTGGGTTTTATGCTCTGTTTCTGCACAGGTTCATGTAAAAGGCACAAATCAAATCAGACTCATTTAAATAGTAAAACGCTATGTTCTTCTAACCCTTTCTAATCTCACCTTATTCAGTTTTTGTATATTAGTATGTGAGAACAAAGACAAGGTCAGTGCATTTTACAATCATTGGAGTATAAATCTAAGACTAAATAAATTGTATGTGAGAAACATGTATGTTTCGTAAAATATAACTAGTATGCAATGACTCGATCAGCTAATATACAGCAAGCAAGCACACAAGTGTTTCTGGCAATGAGTGAAAGTCCTAAAACAAAGATATAAAAATTGTACGGTCACTATGAGTTATAGCCAATATTATAGTGCCTGCATCTAGAAGTATGTAAGTTAAAGTCAAGTCAAATTTTTATAGCACATTTAAAATTTTAAATTTCATGCCATATAAAATATACATAATTAACAATAACCACTCAACAATAAATATGCACTAAAAAACACACTAAAATAATAAAAACATCCGGGTATCCTGCTCAGCAAAGTGTCGAGCAGTATTTCAAAATGATTGAGTGACTGTGCAACTGTTTTGTCAAAGATTAGGTTGTTTAAAAGTGTCACAGACCCGGCTCTGGGGACTCGGGGTCCGTGAGCAGTGGGGACTCTGATTGTTGTTGTTGTGATTATTATTATTATTATTATTATTATCATTTGGTGTGTCGCCTGCTCTGCCTCTGGTCTCTGTCCGCATCTGTATGTAGGCAGGTGTGTGTGTGTGTGTGTGTGTTGCGGTTTTCTGTGGCGAAGTTACAGGCACTTTCAGGCCTGAGGGGCGTGGCTTGTCTCAAGGACTGGCCACACCCGAAGTCCTTGCCACACACCTGCTCCTCATCTGGCCTCGTCAGGGGAGCTATTTAGAAGAGCGGTGGAGCTTCCACCAACGCTGGATTATTGCGTTTGACTTCACGTCAGTCTTCTAGCGTAGTCGGAAAGTCAGTGAGTGTATGCCTGCTGGGATAAAGTGTGTTAACGGCTGCCTCTATTGTTTTCCCTCAGGAGGAATGTGGGACGAGAGAGAGCAGTGAGCACAGGAAGTGCAGAGACACTGGAGCAGAGAGCACTACACTGGGACTTTTTGGGAAGAAGACACAACATGGGAGTCTGGCACACTAGGGGATTTATTGTGCTTACTTCACCACCTTGTAAATAAACACTGTTTGCACTGAAGAGTCTGGCGTTTGGGTCCTGTTTCCCCACCTCCCCACGGTCTGCCGACACAGACTGTGACAAAAAGATTAGGGATCACCACCAAAAATGCTGTGTTACCTCTGTTTTTGAGCCTGGATTGACAAATGTCCAAGAGCAATAGTTTCATAGACCTCAGGGCTCTAGTAAGAATGTAGGGCTGTAAAAACAACCACTGATACTCTTATAAACAAGTAATACAAATTTAAAACAGACCCTGAAATGGACTGGAAGCCAGTACAGAGGCCAGTACAGGTGTAATGTGATTAGACCATTCTTTTCTGTCAAAAGGCAAGCTGCTGCATTTTGTACAGCCTGCAGAAGAAGCTAGGAGCAACTGATAAAGGCAAAGAATTATTAATAGTCAAATTGAGAGGTAATGAAGGTGTAATTACTCTCTCAATGTCATGTGGAGGGAGGGAGGCCTTCACCTTACTGTGGAGCCTCATTTGAATACACAGGTAACAACAGAGCTAATCTGTTTATCTTAAAAGCAAAGTCAAAAATCACATCAAGGTTCTTTGAACTGGGTGACAGTAAGAAGCTAAAAGACCAATGGTGCTGTCATACTCATCGAAAGTGTTGAGTTGCCCAAATAAAATAATTTCTGTTCTATTTTTATCCAGGTTGAGGTTGAAATTTATCACCATTCATGATTGCACATCTCTAACACAGCTCACCAAAGAGCCTGAATACAAGCAAGGATATAGGTGGATATATCGGTAGATCATAATCAAAGGATTTGCTTTTTAAAGATGGACCCTGAAGCAATGCAAGGGTCAGCTTAGGTCAGAGTGACAGAAATATTGCTTTGCGATTGATACTGAATTGAGCTGTGTGTTTAAGAATAAACATGAAGTAGTGTTGCAGGGACAGTGCTTTGAGCGCATAGTCAAAGCTCATATCACATCCTTACTCCCTGCTTCACTTGATCCGCTCCAGTTTGCCTACAGGCCCAACAGATCTACAGATGATGCAATAGCAGTTTCACTACACACTGCCCTTTCTCACCTGGACCAGAAAAACACATATGTGCGGATGTTGTTCATCGGCTATAGCTCCGCCTTCAACACTGTCATACCATCCAGACTCATCGTGAAACTCCGTGACCTGAACATCAACTCCTCCCTGTGCAGCTGGATCCTGGACCTCCTGACAGACAGACCTCAGGTGGTTCGGATCGGCAGCAACACCTCATCCACACTCACACTCAGCACAGGTGCCCCGAAGGGATGTGTGCTCAGCACCCTGCTGTACACCCTGTTCACCCACGACTGTACAGCAACACATAGCTCCAACACCATCATCAAATTTGCAGATGACACCACCATCATCGGCTGCATTTCTGATGGAGACGAGACAGCATACAGGGCAGAGGTGAGAGCCCTGACATCATGGTGCCGCGACAACAACCTGCTGCTTAACGTCAGCAAAACCAAGGAGCTCATAGTGGATTACAGGAGACTGCAGAGAGGAGCCCACACCCCCCCATCCACATTAAAGGAGCAGAGGTGGAGAGAGTCAGCTGCTTCAGATTCCTGGGCATCAACATCAGCGAGGATCTGAGCTGGTCACACCATGTTGGTGTGATCACAAAAGCAGCAAGACATTGATTTGGCATGAAACCCAGAATACTTACAAACTTCTATCGATGCACCATTGAAAGTATTCTGACTGGCTGCATCACCACTTGTTACGGCAGCTGTAATGCTCTGGACCGCAAAGCTCTGCAGAGGGTGGTGAGATCAGCACAGCGCATCACCAGGACTGAACTGCCAGCCATGCTGGATCTTTACACACAGTGCTGCATGAGGAAGACACAGCAGATCCTCTCTGATCCCAGCCACCCCAGCCACAGACTTTTCACACTCCTGCCGTCCGGCAGGTGGTTCAGGAGCATCCAGACCCGCACTACCAGACACAGGGACAGTTTTAACCCACAAGCCATCAGACTTTTAAACTGCTGACATTCCATACACACCACTACACACTCACTACAATTACAGGACTCTGCACACTGTCACTTCAACAAATGCTACTTAAATGCTCACTGCATCACTTTGTACAACCTGCAGATACTCTTGCACAAACTTGTAAATACCAACTTGTCTTAAATGTAAATACCAACTAAATTCTCTAACATTTAACACTTTTTCCTCTCTTTTTTATTGTTGTTATTATTATTATTATTTTATTACTACCACTGCTATTTTCTGTTATTTTCTTCTCAATATAACTGCACACTCTCTATATGCTCATGTAAAGCTGAGGAGCACGAGGCAAAGAATTTCATTATGGATAAATGTGGCTACACTGTTATCTGTACAAGACAATAAAACTTGAAACTTGAAACTTGACAGGCAAACAATGTAGAAGTAATTTTAAAATTTATCCGGCACAGGCACCGGCTCTGGGAAAGAAATGAGTTTCTTGAATGATACTGAAAGAGAAAAACAAAAACATGTCACACTAAGAGATAATAAAAAAAAACTTTGGTGAAAGGAAAGTAAAAACAGATGTAGGTGAAAGAATGTCCAGGCCCCAAGACAGACCCTGAGGCCAGGATAAGTGTGGCATCAGGCACAAGAATAGCCAAGGAAAATCAAGAAATACGTGGGAATTTAGACTATGCTCTGACCTCTAAATCCAAATCTGATGTTTCAAAAATGGTGAAAATGAAGTTGCATGAAAAAACTGTTTCCCCCTAACACAAGCAAAACTTTAGAAATTTTGAAATGTTATTCTTTAAATAATTCAACTAATAAATTAAGTGCAAAGGTAATAACGTGCTTAGTTTTCAGGAGTTTTGTTCCGAATTAGCAATAGCCCGATTTGGTTGCACAACATAGCAGCAAACCTCTTTTTTTTCAGCTATTAGATCCTTTTAAATAAAGTGTGAGCCATACCCTCTGTTAACGCTGAAACGAGTCTTGAAGCATAATGATGCTTTTAATCCAACCTAATGGAAGATAATTATCATTTTAATTTCCTTATCACACTAGAATTTCTTAATTCCGTTATTATCCAGGTTTGATCGAATTATCCAAGAGGTATTAGATCTATGCCTTGTGTGAACTGATGCCACATTTAAGAAAAAGAGGATATTGCAATTCGTCACTGTGTTGTGCAAGGTCGGGCATATGTGTGCATGAAGGAAATGAAGAATATCTGAGGTACTGCCAGCTGGAAAAAGTTACGTTTATCATCCAAAGCTAAATTTTACAGTTAGGGGGCAAGTGTTGACCAAATGGCCAATCAGTTACTCAGTCCGAACCACTAGAAAAGACAAAGTGTGCCTGAAAAGTACAATATATCACTCGGTCTGAATAAATGTACTGGTGAACATTAGCCTTGTGGAATCTATTAGTAGTGGGTTAAATCTGAGGCATGATGTCACAGTCACAGCTAATAACCAGTAGCTGATACTTATAAAACCTCTTGCCACACTTTGCCTGTGTGCATGAGTAAGCAAAGGACAAATAGGCTAGCTAATTTCTAAATGAATAACACATACATGTAACACTCCCACTGACTTAGTCAGTGAACAATAAGGATGGCTAACAAAGCTATGGAGGTCTCCATCTGCTTCTCTGTCCTGCCCACACACACACTAACAATAAATCCCCCTGGGCCCACTCTAAAAATAATCTAGAGCCCAGTAATAAATCAGCGTAACAAAAACATAGAACTTGTACATATGCGTGTGTGTGTGTGTGTGTGTATCTGAATTCTGATCACCTGACCAGAATGTAGGACAAAAACGTCAGCAGAGCCACTAACGTGTGAGGAGCACACACTGGGCCAAAGGAATAGTCCTGTCAGCTGGGACCAAATCTGTAGAATGAGTCTAAATCTCTTGTGTGTCTGTCATGCACATGTGATTCCCATTCTTCAGATCTTCTACATTTAGCCTATAACTTCCCATCTGTCCCATGTCCCACTTCCCTTATTTGACACAAAATGTTGTTTTGAGCTATATGTATAAACCTGAATTCAAACATCTAGGGCATAAACACTCAAGGAAATGCTCACCACTTCAAGTAAGGAAAAGTGCTGAACAGCACAGAACAGCATGTAAGGATATTTTAACAGAGCCCAGTACAGTAAGAAATACTTCAGCTTGTCATTTTTGCTATTTTGCACTTATTGTAATTGCAAGTTAATTACCAGCAACGCTTTTACAGTAGCTGATGCAGGGATTTGTTGTTATCAACAACATTACAGCTTTTGAAGCCAAAGAAACAGAAGAATTTCACCTGCATTGCATATATTTGTAGTTTCAAGTATTTAGAGGCAAAAGGGGTTGGCTGTAGCTCAGGAGCAATAGCAGGTCATCTACTAATCGGAAGATGGTGGTTTGACCCCTGACTGTCCCAGTCATGCCAAATATCCTTGGGCAAGTTACTAAGCCCAGGATGTTCTCCAATGAATGTGTGTGAATGTTAGATAGAAAACACTTACGTGGATAATATACAAAAGAGTGCTTGTATGTCTGGTAGACTAGAAAAGAACTGTACATGAACCTATTCCTATTCCAGAAGGTAAAACCCCATGCAACCTAACAATACTATAAGCCTGCATTTTCCTACAGTATGAGCTTTAGGTCAGCTGGGGACTGTGTGAAAAGATGTGTTTGTGTGTATTACAGTTGACAGCTGTCTAAGTTAATAATAATTAAATAGAAATTTGGCTAATGGTCAACACTGAGAAATGTGGGGCATGATTTGGCTTGTTCTCATGTTAGCATGTATGAGTGCTTATACAGCAGGAGCTCAGGCTGTCACACTGTAGGGTAGTAGGGCACTATGTGAAAATTGGAGAGGAAATTATACTGGCTCCGATCAGCTGTGAGCCTCAAAGAGAGAGAGAAAAAAAAACAATTTCCATGCTGAGGAGTGCAAACTCAATCTTTCTCTGGCAATAACTGGAAAATATAGCAAGCTATTCCCTCATCTCACTGCACCAGAAAAACTGAAATAGTTATGCCTGTGCTGGCAATAATTTTTCCTTGTCTTGCAATAGTCTTGATTTCTGTCACAATGGCCTTATGCTCTTTTGCAATAGTATGCATTTCTTCACTAGGGCCATTTCTCACAACAGTGTGTTTATTTTATAGCGATCAGCTGGAGAGCCAAGAGGGTAACCACTCACAAATACAATGCCTTTAGCTGTGTTAATAGAAACATTTTTGGGTAAGTTCAAACACTAAAATAATGTAGTTTATGTCTGTATTTTCAAGCACAAACTTAATTATTTAGAGAACTAATTAATCTATAAAAAGCAACTCTTTTTTAAAGTGTATTTTTTTTTTTTATTAACACTTGTCTTGAACAAGTGGTTCTCTGCCATCTAAGACAGCAAACATAACACAGAAGCGGCTTCACAACCATATATTGCACTAATATCTTGTCCCTGTCTTGTCTAACCTGAAAAAACAGAGCTACAGAGTTTTACACTGCACCTCATGATCATTTTTTGGTTCTGTTTTTGTCTTTCATCTAAAATTGTCAATTGCTCTACAGCAAAATTCTCTCGCTCGCTTGCTCTCTCGCCCTCTCTCTCCCTCAGTGTGTGTGTGCAGGCAGGCTGCAAATGCACACATACTGAACAAGGCCAGGAGAGAATGAATATCTGGATTACTTCCAATATATTATATGTTGCCTAATCCAGAAGGCCACAGCTGCACAGCAGACATTCAAATTCAACTACTGCAGAGGCACCCAACAGTGGAGAAAGGAAGAATAAAAGGAGAGAGTACACTGTGCTAAATGCAAAGTGCAAACTTAAGCACATACATTAAATAAAATCATCATCAGTTCACATAGACCAACCTATAATAAGAAGAGGAGCAGCCCTCCGTCTCTCTATGTCTGCTTCTTTTGTTCTCTTTATCTTGACCATGCGCTCTGGATCTGTCTCTATCCTTGTCATGCTTTTCCTGCGATATGTAGCATTCCCGAGCCTTGGTGGTATCAATTACTCCAGGGCTGATGGTGATTCTTCCTGGGATTAAAAATGATACACCCATTAAAGAACAGAACCCAACCAGGTCAGAAAATTGGGGAGAGCAACTAACAACCACATGCATTACCACTTGTTTAGCAATTAGCTCTGCGCTTTGAAGCAATTCTTCTCACCTATTCTCACCTATTTCTTTTTCTCTAATGATTAACACAGAAAAAGATCTAGTAAATATATTCACATACTGGAAGTTCAAACTGAATATGTAGGGAAGTTGAATAATAAGGATGGTTGAGTGTTTTGAGACCATACCTAACAGGTTCACTAAGACAGTGTAATATACAGTACATATCTATCTTGAAACAGTTAATAAATATGAAACACTATCTCTTATGGACAAATGTACATACTTGACGAATATGGGTATAATGAAGCTGATGGGCTGTTAAAACTTGTAGATTTCCCACTGAAAATAGAAAATAAAGAAATATGTGAAAATCCTATATTTACATCAGACCTCTACAGATGATCCAAGTTTACATTCTTTTTTTCAAACTTGAGTTTCCATAAATGGCATTAAGAAGGCTTTCATGATAGCATTTTTGAATTTTTTAAAAAGACAAATTACTGTTACTGAGCAGAATTTATTAAAACATACAATTAGTAGTATTAGCAGATCTAACAAAAGGACAACATACATTACACATAGATTTACACCAACCATATGTGTCTGAGGCCCAGAGTTCTGAGAACTGTACAAATTATTCTTTTGGTTTTGAAATGTGATTTATATTCAAGTTCTGTATTATTTATAGTTATTATGTATAATATGTGTTTCTTTGTGCCATTTATTAGATACAGTAATTCCCTTTTGTCATGCCATTTGGTTCTGTCAGTCTTGTCTTGGAATTTGTCTTTTTCGCGTTCTTGTTCTCCTGTTAGTTGTGTCACTTTATTCTTGTCGCCCTGTTCTGTTGTGGGTCACTTTGCTTTATTTTGGTGACCATTGTTCTCTGTGTCTTGTGTCAAGTTTTGTCATTATGTTAAAGGTCCTCAGCTGTTTTCACACCTGTTACCACGCTCTCATTTTCTTGTGTCTATCGTCTACGTCTCCCTTTGTCCTTTATTATGTTGTCCCTGATTGCTGTGCCATGTGTTCCCAGAAAGTTTCTGGTATTTGGATTCTTTGGTTCTGCTCTGTAATGTTTTTGGATTTCTGTATTCCCTACAGCATAGAAGCTGAGTTTTGAGCTTATTTCCTGTTTCCTGCATCCTCAATTTGGATCCAGCTACAAGATGACCCTCGACAGTCTCTTTTTATCTGCTTCTGGCAGATTGTATTTGTAATTGTCTGTTTACTTTCTTTAATGTTTAAGGAATGTTAATGTGCATTCTAAAAAAGGAAACCGCATGAGCAAACAAATTTACAGATGAATCAGTGAAGGAAAAAATAAAAGAAGCGGGTCTGCAAAAGGATCAAAGCACTTTTACAAATGCACAGCTGTGTTCTCCAAGTGTTTGAAGTGACTGGCTCATTGTCAAGGCGTAGCGTGTGCTCGCCAACGCATGAGGAACGGATGGAGGGCATATTACTGATAAAATCTGGGTCTTCTGTCCGTCCACGTGGCCACGGCACACTTGCCTCCAACTGAAAACTTCCGAATGAGCTGAATGTGAACTTGCCTTTTGTTTGAAGCTCATCCAAATGAACGCCTTTCCAACAGGTGTGAGCCCAGTTATGTTGCTCCATAAATCCAAAAGTAAACAGTTCCATCACAGAGGAATTTTATTTTTGGCTCAACAGATGCACGAGAAGTTAAAAGACTTACTTATGAATGGAGAAGAATGAATGAATGGAAGAGGGAGTTTGGTTCTCTGAGCATGTAACAGGTAGCAAAGCCCAAAAAGATTGGTAATGTAATATACACTTGAAGGTTGATAATGCTCAGAATCAACAGCTTTGGTCGAGGAGCCTGATTGAATACACACCAAAATAAAGTTATAGATGTGTGATAAAACTCTATGGAAGATATGGCAAACATGCAAGTCATTATCATGCTCTAATGCTCCTTTATTAATAGATCACAGTTTTTATACTGATTGGGCCTCCCTCTAGGATGACTAAAGGAATATTATTGTGAGATATGTATAAAACATAGATGAACATGATTTTACACTACCACTGCCTGAACAATTAACTTTACCACATTAAAATTTAGCTCATTTTGAATAATTTTTCCAGTGATTTTTGTTTGCTAGTTAATTTTCCTATAAAGGGACATTTTCATTTTGAGATTAATTGTTACATCCTGTCACTATAAGGGAACAATGTTGTAGAATTGCCACAGTCTAATCAGATCTTAAGTATTTTAAAGCCCTTAGGACCCTTGGCCCTCATTGCAGCATGGCATGTCAAGGCCAAGATGATGCCAGAAATACCTGCTGTTCCTAATAGCCCCAAGGGAAAGGCAACAGTGAAACCAGGACTATCAGGGTAGACACTGCACATGTGTATACTTTTTTTTTAAAAAGTTTAAAAGGAAATTATTCATAAAGCACACAGGAGATGGCTGGCAGAGTTCATAGGAACAGTAAGTCCCTGAAGGATGTGAGGATTTGGCAGATGGACTGAGATGTGAGAAAAACCATCTTTATGGATTGAGTACTGAGCACATTTAGGCACACATCAGACACAGCAAATTAGGAGGAGGGAAAAAAATAGGAATGAGAAAAGAGAGAAAAGATGAAGGAACAGGAAGCTAGTGAGACAGACAAACAGAGCTGGACTCAGGAAGGCTGGATACAGACAGCATCCAAGTGAAACAAGCACAGCAGCAAACACAAATGGAGTAGGGCTGCATTCATTAACGTGTAAGAAAATGCAAGAGAGCCTTGGGTACAACGTGGCCCACTTGTGATCTAAGTTGTGTAAATTACTGCTGAAATGTGGGAGTTTGCAGACAGGTTGTGACATAGATCGGAAAAGCAGAGTGGAGGGGGTGCCTGGAATACTGATAAACAGGAGACTGGAGGAACAAACAAGGTTGCTATCTTGCTTTCTACCTTATATGGCCATTGATTCAGTTGGAAGATGAGCAACAGTGCATGGTGTACAGAAAAGAAACCCCAATCCAAGTTGATCTTTAGAGTCTAACTAGAGACACCTGGTCTGTTTCAGAAGTTGTTTTATCAAACTTTTGAGTTATTTCCTTTCACACTAATGTAATAATCGCTTGACTAATGATTTCTAGTCCAGTCTCCGAATAAGATTTTTCTTTCTCTCCCTGCACATTTGCTGAATTTGTGAGGGATTTTCACTTTTTCACTGACACAGTAACCTTCAGTTTTTCCTCATTACGGTCATTACATATAGAGCTGACCTACAACTGATGCATAAAGACAGACACATTATAGGGCTCACCTGACCGAAGTAGCAGTAGAGGAGGGAGGTTGGGGACCTGAGCAGGAAAAGAAGAAAGCAAATTTATCTATTGTTCTCTTCAGTAATACTGAAATTCCAAAAAAAAAAAAAAAAAGATTTTAACAACGTAACTACATTTAACCTGAAAAGGGAAATAATAATAGACCAAAAATAATTTGCTGCTTTAATTAGAGCAAAGAAAATAATTATTTAATTATCCATGGAAATTTACGAAAAAGCTGCATATTAAAGGTTGTACCACCTGCAGTGGTTTGTATCATATCTATCTAATAGACTCCAATTTGTGCATGTAAATGGAGAGCCCTCTTCACACACTGAGGTTAATTATGGAGTTCCACAGGGTTCAGTGCTAGGACCAATTCTGTTTACATTATACATGCTTCCCCTAGGCAGCATCATTAGAAGACATAGCATACATTTTCACTGCTATGCAGATGACACCCAGCTCTATCTGTCCATGAAGCCAGATAACACACACCAATTAGTTAAACTGCAGGAATGTCTTAAAGACATAAAGACCTGGATGGACCTTAATTCAGATAAAACTGAGGTCATTGTACTCGGCGCTGAAAAGCTTAGAAATATGGTATCTAACCAGATTCTTACTCTGGATGGCATTACCTTGGCCTCCAGTAACACTGTGAGGAACCTTGGAGTCATTTTTGACCAGGATATGTCCTTCAACGCACATATTAAACAAATATGTAAGACTGCGTTCTTCCATTTGTGCAACATCTCTAAAATTAGAAATATCCTGTCTCAGAGTGACGCTGAAAAACTAGTTCATGCATTTATTACTTCCAGGCTGGACTACTGCAATTCATTATTATCAGGATGTCCAAAAAACTCACTGAAAAGCCTTCAGTTAATCCAAAATGCTGCAGCAAGAGTACTGACAGGGACTAGAAAGAGAGAGCATATTTCTCTTGTTTTGGCTTCCCTTCATTGGCTTCCTGTTAAATCCAGAATTGAATTCAAAATCCTGCTCCTCACATACAAGGTCTTAAATAATCAGGCCCCATCTTATCTTAATGACCTTGTAGTACCATATCACCCTATTAGAGCACTTCGCTCCCGCTCTGCAGGCCTACTTGTTGTTCCTAGAGTATTTAAAAGTAGAATGGGAGGCAGAGCCTTCAGTTTTTTAGGCCCCTCTTCTGTGGAACCAGCTTCCAGTTTGGATTCGGGAGACAGACACTATCTCTACTTTTAAGATTAGGCTTAAAACTTTCCTTTTTGCTAAAGCATATAGTTAGGGCTGGACCAGGTGACCCTGAATCCTCCCTTAGTTATGCTGCAATAGATGTAGGCTGCCGGGGGATTCCCATGATGCATTGAGTTTTTCCTTTCCAGTCACCCTTCTCGCTCACTATGTATTAACAGACCTCTCTGTATTGAATCATATCTGTTATTAACCTCTGTCTCTCTTCCACAGCATGTCTTTTATCCTGTCTTCCTTCTCTCACCCCAACCGGTCGCAGCAGATGGCCGCCCCTCCCTGAGCCTGGTTCTGCCGGAGGTTTCTTCCTGTTAAAAGGGAGTTTTTCCTTCCCACTGTTGCCAAAGTGCTTGCTCATAGGGGGTCATATGATTGTTGGGTTTTTCTCTGTATCTATGAAGCGCCTTGAGGCGACTTTTGTTGTGATTTGGCGCTATATAAATAAAATTGAATTGAATTGAATTGAATTGAATTAACAGTTTAGAAGGTTTAGAATATTATACATATTCCAAATGTAAATTTTGTCCAACACAGGCCAAATATTTTAATCAAATGGAAACAGAAATAGTCTAAAATCACACATTAAACGTGAGAAGATGTTTTATTATTAATATAGCAACAAATAACAGAAACAATATAAAAGAATATGAAAAAAATATAACCCATTACCAGGATCATGCATTCATAATTTATAGTGCTGCATCTTTTAATCTTAAGAAATTAGATCAGCCTCAAAATGTCAGTGCAACAAAATGTAGCAAATGCTACTTGCCTTTTCCTCCATCAATAAAACAGAACAAGTCAAATGCTTGAGTGCACACTTAATGGACCCACTTGTTATAATGCTCAAATTTTACGTGACCAAGCTGCAAAATCAGCTCTCACACTTGCTGTACGGAGCCAATGTGTGTACACATAAAGACACACATACAAGCACACATATATAGAGAGATTCCTTTGAAGAATCAAGGCACAAGCACACATTCACATCTGGATACCATCTCCTACTTTTTTTTTAAAGACCCCTAACGTGAGAGTGGCTAGAAACAGCTTTGTTGAAGCAGAAGGAAGAATAATATGAGCTGCAATGTGTGCTGTACATATGAGCTGCCTGAATTTGAAAAGAACATCAAGAAGCCGTCCTGTGAATAAATCTAAAACACAGTTTTTTTCCTTTCAAATACAAGTTCCACAGAGTTGAGATGGCCTGAAGTGCTCATGGAGGAGTGTGGTTTTTGATACCTGAAACACCTGGACACCCAAAGAAGAGAGCAGAATTTAACATACACGTACAAACTTCTCAAAATCGAAGACAGCGAAGTCTGAGAGTGTAGTCTGGAGGGTCTTCAGGTAATTCCCTTTAATGTGATTCCATGATGTGAATAATCAGGAACATGAAGAGTGCAGCATATAAACAAACATCTGTGACAAGCTCTCATTACTGAAAATAGATGAAGTCACTGTCACGCATGAGACAGTTTGTAGAATGAATTATACTACAGAAAATCTAAGTGGATTGTAAAATGTGATTGGCAGTATTAGTAACTTTGCTAATGGAATGCTATGCAATGCATACTGTATACACAAGCAGATGCACAAAGTACACAGCAGCTTGTCCATAAACATGCCATCAAGGTTAGCGTGAGTGAGTAATTGTTTTTACCTGTGGTGATCTCAAGTGAGTGTTTGATGGAGGCTAGAGTTGCATGCTTGGCAGCATATGAGAGAGCAAATGTCTGAGGGCTAATTGCATCTGATTGTTTTTGTGTGGTTTTGAGTCTTGTGCTAATGCTTTACAGAGCTACAGGCTGCAGTGTTTTAGATGGAGCTGATATTTCACATGGGACAACTGGCTGCTGTTCTCCACTGCAGCACAGGCCCAAGTGATCTTTGTTAGTGTAAAGGCTACTGTCTCCCATACTCTCAGATGCAGCAATCTGCAAGGACAGATGTGCATAAATCTTCTTGCAGTGACAGCATCCTGTCATTACACTGTCACCTGTTAAAAGCACAGCCATCAGCTCTTTACAAGAAAACTAGCATTCTCCACTCTAAACCTGAAAATCAATACAGGGCACAGATTTTTTATGTTATGAATCAAAACAAAACAAAAAAATTCTAAGGTTAAAAAAGCATTTTTTAAAAAAAATCTTATTGGTAATAGTCCTAATGTTGCTCTGATTGCTCATCACGGGGCATTTACTTGCATAGTCAGTTTTTTAAAAGAGTTACAAAATCTGCTCAGTTCAGTCAGCGAGGACATTCACATACAAGCTCTGTTGCTACAGTGATTATAGTGACCCAGTAACCAGCTGTATGGAAGATTAGCTGCAGTGCACAGCAGCAGGCAGCATCACCTTCACTGTGCTGCACTGATAGATGACACAAGTACAACCCTGTAATGACACAGCTCCACTCCAAAATGTGCACCTATGAAAAACACTTGGCATCTAATGTGACCTTACTGAAAAACAGACCAAAAATTAAAACAGCCCCTTCTTTTCCTCTGCCCTATTCCCCACAGTTGGGTCTGTTCAGCACTTTTCTCGTGCCTCAATCTGCAGACCCAGCAACTTTTTTCTTTTTTTTTTTTTTTACCAGGGGCTATTTTTATCATGCTACACATTTGCCTCACACAAGGAGGCAGGGCCTATAACTTAAAGAAAGGGGAGTGGTCGGCATTAAAGCTATGCATATAACTTCAAAGCTGGTGCCGGCAGGATGTTTGATATTTTGGTTGTATTAGCGGCTCTGGCACGGGTTTTGCTGTGCAGTATGGGGCTCGGAGGGTAAGGGGCAAGCAGGCCTAAGCCGGCATTTCTATTTCAGAGCCTTTGAAGATGAAGATATGGCATGTGCTCAGCTGTGTGCTTGCGCCAGGGAGCCTTCCTGGATTTCAATAAGATTCACTACAAAGACTAAGAGGAAGTCTAAAGACTGATGGACTCCCACCTGGACAGCACTAGATACCTGACTGCAGGAAGACATATATCCATACAATGCCTTCAAACACATGTAGGCAGGTGCAGAGATACACACGTATACACACAGCTAAGTTCACCTCTGTCCTTCAACTCCACAGGATAATTTATTATGACACGTGTTGCAGCTTCACAAACACATGGTCTGATTGCTATTAGTCATTTGTGCAGCTGCATGATGCATGATGTGTCCAACAGAGGGTTCTCTTTGAAGCCTTAACACCTGAAAATCTTAGTATTAAATCTAAATATTCTCCCCCATATAACTCACATGTTCATAATCATCATGTCACATGAAAAAGAACATACAAGAACCTTTCTCAAATAGTTTTGTAAATATAGTAAATAAGCATTAATATAAGTAAGTGTGTTGCATTCCAATAGCAGAGTGACTTACGTGGTGGAACTCTCTTTTTAATAAATTTAAAGAAAGAGTTCTTGCTGAGTGGAGGTGGCAGCTGATTAGCATTACTGCTGTCCTCATAATGGCACGTCTCACAAACAGCCTGAAAAATAAAGATAGTTACTGTTATTTATAACAACAATAAAAAGAAATCTCATTTAAAAAATGACAGCGAACAAACTATCAACAATAAAGTTGTAGGCTGAACCAGTAGCTTAATACACATATAGTTTTTTTTTTTTTTACAAAAATTCTGTGCGGAACACAATAAAAATGCTATGTTAATTGAAATTCCCATTGTTCAATCAATTGTCTGCTGGTTGGTTCATGCCAAAAGGTTTAATTATAGCTTCAGAGACTGATCATTTCAGGTCTTTCTGCATTGGTGCCCATCCTTATTAAACCCATACTAACATAATACCTGAGTGTTGCTGCCTCCATCATTATGACATTGGTGCCCATCCTCTCTGCTGGATTCAGGTTGTCCTCCAGCCAAATTAGTGATAGGATCTGAATCTCTGTTGATCAGGTAATATGATAAAGACTGTACAAATACATACAATGTTTTGATAATGTCCCAAAAAAGGCAAGTGGGGGTTCTCATACATAAATCCTTCTTTTTAATGTGGTGCTGATGTGCACTTATATAACATTTTTAAAAACAGGACATTCATTTATCCTAATGTTACTTTCAATGTCCTTACTTAAACCCCCTGCAGGTCCATTAACGCACTAAACCTCCTTATCTGGGTCATCTTGCCATCTTCACAAAACAGCCCTTTACAGCCCTAAACCCTGCTACACTCACCCCGAGTGAGCTCATACACACACATACGCACACAAGCGGAATGTTAACCCGCTTCTGTCACAAGGACTTTATCAACAGTAGAGAAAAGCATACATAAAAAAGTAAAAACGCCTACATCTAATGGCAACTCAATAGGGAAGTGCCTGCAGCTCCTTAATGTCTCTTTGCTCCAGATCTGAGAACACAAACACTTTTGACCTGAGCTGCACAAAAACAAACCAAAATCTTTACTACATTATCATGTAACACACTAGTAAATTCCTTAACCAAACAGTAGACCCTCTTTGAATAAAGTATATAAAATCCACACTTAGCACATCATCCATTAGATGATTCAGTACGTGTACTAATCTCCAGCATGCTACAGTATGACTTCCTTGTTCCCCTTTGGTCAATCGCTGTCACATAGGGAGAGAGACATGGCACACACATGACTCAGATCTGTGTCCTCCTCCTAAGGGTAAACTTGCCGATAGAGAACAATGACATCAAATAGGACAGATCTTTGTCAGTCAGTCTCAGATGATGGTCAAGGCATCCTACAGACATCTTAATCACCATTAAAGTAAATGAATAGAAGCAGTGGTAAAGAACCTGTTTTGCATGGGACAGCTTCACTCAATGGCTGAAAGCATGGTTTTATAAATAGCTGCAAAGTGCTTGCTGAGAGTGAATGTTTTTTCCTAGCATTAAAAAAAAAACAGGCCCCTCATGAGTGTGTACACAATTTTTTTGATTCGTTGATGAGTTACTATGCATCTAAGCACAATCCATCCATAAAGCAAAATCCCTGCAACTGTGTTACCCTATTTGACAGAGGTCTGTTCACAGTGTTATTTATGACCTCGAATAAATCAAAACCAAATTAACAGGATTTGTTAAAAGTTTTAATTGAAATCTGTTTAGCGATGCACCAAAAATATCTCTTTGCAGGAAAAACACACTTGTCTACACATAAAGATTTGGCACTAACTGGGTTATAAAGCCCAATCTAGTTATGTTTGATGAATTGGTCACTGCAATCGCAAACTGTGACGTCAAAATGCCAAACCTTTTATATTTGCACTTGTCTGCAGCATTTTTCATTAGTGAGTCATGGCTTGGAAAAACACATCGCTACACTCCTGGAATAGCAACAGAGAAGGTCATTTACAGAAAGCTGAAAATCTCATTTTTTTCCTATTGTCTCGATCCACAAATTCAGTGTCATCTAGAAGTCCAATGCTCCCACACTGATGGATGGCACCTCCAGCTCATCCATTTTGTAAATGTACCAGCAGTGCCTAAATCATCTAATGTATCAAAAGAACAGTATACAGTAAACAGAGACGTTCTACAATTATATATCTATTACACTAAATTCTAATGAATTACTACAATTTTTAACTAAAACTACAGCGGCTGTTAAAGTTGGAGTAAAAATCTGCATTAATTTCTGCTGGCATAGGGTTACATTAAAAAACCTAATATGAGAAATACTAATCAGGGTTTTTCCTGACTCCAATTGGCCTATGAATGTTACCACAGTTATTTTGTGTTCAGATAAGTCTTCTTATCTTCAAATGAACAAAAGTGGTTTAAATAGACTCTGCTGAAAGTGGTGTCACTGTTGTTAGCAGATAAATCATAAATGTATGAAATATAAATACGGGGAAAATGAAAAGGCACAAAGCCTAAAAAAATTTAAAAAAAAGCTTTAACCTTCGATGAAATTTTGCCTTGGGCTTTAACAGATGAACATAAGTCTGTGTTTACCTCAACATTTTGCAATCCCTTGCCAAAACAACCCTAATATGCTGAGCACATCTTAGGATCACAGAAAACAGATGGCATCAGGCAGATAGTTGCCGTGTCACAAACAAACAGAAAAAACCAGCTGCCAGCTTCTTCTGGCTCTGAGCTCAGAGCAGTAGCATAGAATGGGATAGAGGGTGTAGGACTGAAGACACAAAACATAACAGTATGGAGAAGACATATTACTGACCTGAAAGCTACAATAGATGGTCTGCCTGGGGAAGAATAAGCACAAAACACCTCCTCTTCTTTATATCCAGTGTGCCTCTTCTGGGCCTGAGCAGAATAACAATTTCTCAAGTTTCAGTCTGATTTATTATTCCTAACTATGTTCTCCTGTTTAAGTGAAGGGTCTCTTTAAAAAAGAAGGCTGACTAAATCGCATTAGTGATAGCATTATCTTACCCTGTCTTTAGCATTTACCTTTCTTATCATGCCATGAAGTTCTGCTTGTTTCCTACAGTAAGCATTCCAGCTTTCTTCATCAAAACCATAGTTAAAGTAATCTGAGATGTTAGCACCTAAAATAAAAACACTAAATGATAATGAATAGGTCTGAATGTAATTACTGAATACATACAAGAATCTTATTGATGTGTCAGGTCAAACAACAATACTTACCAGCTTTTCTCCATGGCTTTTTCTCTAAAAACTCTACTTTCTGCTTAATTTCTTCATTTCCTTGGACTTTTTCTAACAATAGGTCATTTGTAGTACCTGTAAATCATCCCAATGCAGACATAATGATGTCACATATATTTGTCACATATATCGTCATTTCTCATTTATTTTCAATAAGGAATATTTTAAATCATAAAGATCTGAGTTAAGTTAGCTGATTTGCAGTAATGAAGCTGACATTCTCAATGTATATGTGAACTAATTATGAATGTGTGTAAAATGACTGAAAGTGTACTTTTTTAAATGTCAAATGGTCACTGGGTTCTCTAATAGGCTGATAGTTTTTACTGTAAAATTCTATATTTAAATTCTTGGCTGACTCTGAGGAGAAATGTAGTCACTGTGTGTCTTTGAAAGCTGAATGCATATCAGTTAAATGATATAAGACATTTCTTATATCTTATATCTTATAGTCTTCTTATTTCTTAAACCAAGTTTACAATAAAGTCTGGTCTTTGTGTGGCTGTTTTGTTTAATGTGTCACTGTCATTTGTGTTGCCCAAAAATCTCAAAAGGGTTGTCACTACTCACCACCTACATGTTGTGTCCTCCTAAGATGCATAAATGTACTGCAAGAAATAAGGAGGCCCTCACATCATCACCACTGTTATCTCTATCATCATCATTAGTAACTTTAAATAACAGAAAGAAACACTTCTGTCTGGGTTGAGTGCTGATGACACAACGCGTTAACTTAAACACTATGAAAATATCTCAAAGCAAATTTTTGACAGAAGGGGTTTTTTGACAAATAAGGCCCATTCATAACATACCTAACAGCTACAAAAACACAATAAAAAGCTGGAAAAATTCAAAATAATATGTCACAAGATGGATGCAGCAGCATCATTGTCACTGGCATTATCATCTTGGACAGCTTTCAAATTGTCCCATAAACAAAAGAAAGGGATGAAAATAATATCAAATTATCAAAATAGAAAAGAATTTCCACTCACACAGATAATTTTGAGAATGATTTTACATTACTGCAAGAACACTAAACATGATGGGTACAAGTGAAAAATGGCATTTAACCATGTCTATTCACGTTCAGGTTTTTCATGTGGGTATTTTTTTTCCATTAGGCACTGATCAACGTCAGTGAGACTGTTGTTCTTTAAATTGCTTGCATGATTTCAATCACAAATTCCCAAATGCAAAAACAACTAAACTATCCCGCCCAAAAAACAACATTGTTTAAGCCTTAGTATCCTTTACAGTAACTAACTGTAATTGGCATGTTATGCTACATTTATTCTGAGGCACAAAGGCTGGCGTAAACATACAAAAAAAAAAAATAAAAAAAAAAAATCAGGGCTCCAGTTGTATGATTGCTAACATCCCCATTTCCCAGCTCACAAACAAATACTTCTCGCCTGACAGCGAGTTAATGAGCATCAAATTCTTTTTAATGCTCGACATGACTGACTGCACATTTCGGGCAGCACACAAGGTGCCGTCACATGCATTGTGCAACTATAATGTCATTATCGTACTGTGAAAACTGTATTATACCTGAACGCTTCATTAGTATAATACTGTTGGAAATAAGCATGCCATTACAGTTTATTTTCAATTTGTCTACTGCTCAATGCAATTTACGGCCTGTGAGACGAGTATCTAACTTCTTCTAATTCATCACAACAAAATTAATATTGCTTTGTAACTTTCAATAATTTTGTATTCTTTTGTATTGAATTGTTTTCTTTAGTTTTAGTGGTTTTATTATTTAGAATATTGTCTTGACATATTCCAAATAATAAAGGGTCCCCGGCTTGGTTAGCGTGGGGACCCTTACTGGTCCAGTGTCGAGTAAGTATTACCACTACGCCTTATATACATATATGCATATATACATACACGCGCAATGCCAGAACAATGGCTGTACACAACTGTAAATTTGCACACTTATTTATTTAAGGCACTGGCTACACACCTGGGTGAGAGTCCAACCCTTTGTATCTCGTGTCGGTCATCTGTGGCGTTCATGTCATATACTCCTAAAACAAGGAACTTAAAGGCACATTAAAGTCAAAGTGGCTCTATTGAAAACAGAAGAAACAGCTGGCCTCTTTAAACTTAGCTATGGTATTTTTCCGTTAAACGCTGGGGGAAGTGATTTAAACAAATATAAAGAAGAACTCATAACTCTAAGCATTAAACATTTTTAGGGGTTTAATTGTTTGTGCCAACTGTCATTTAAATTCGTTTTTTAATGAAGGAAGCTCGTGTCAAAAAATCGTCATAACTAATTTCAATTAGCTTAAAATCCATCAAGACTAATTAAACTTCACGTGTTTAACATAATTTTTGAGATTAAATTTACCCGCTGGGTCCTCCCCCTTTTAGCTCGCGTCGTTCTTGGTTATGGTAGTGAAAGTCTAGATACTTCGTGAGAATATTGCATAAAAAGTTTTCCGTTATTAACTCTGTAACGATTGTTCTCGGGATACTGCTTATTGTCATAGCAACGACGTTTAGGTGACGTTTTAATGAAGCGACGGGCTAGCGCCACGTCACCTTTAAGAGACGTGTGTTTGTTTTGTTGGAGCTACTTAAGCTGAAATTGCTGATGTGTCTTTGATTTCGGTGAATTTAGCTGATACACGTAACTAGGAAAATGTTGGCGACTGAGGAGTTTACGCGATTCCCCCTCTTGATGTGGGAGAAGGTGCTGTCGAAGGTAAAGAAATCGGTTGTTTTCATGGATGACAAATGTGCAGAGGCTCTCCACTGGAGTGGAGGAGCTGCCACCTTATTGGAAGCTGGAGCCAGGAATTTAAAGCAGTTTTCGAGTTTCGAAGCGTGCGGTGTCAATGAGCCTAAAGCCGTGTTTGTAGTGAGCACACTGTTGAAAGGGAGGACAGTTGACATTATTAAAGACATCATATCCCTCAGTCACTTTCAATACTGCGTTGTCTTTACCACCGTTGCTCACTCCGTGCACCTGCTCGCCAACAAAGTTACGACAGAAATAGAAGGAAGCCCTGTGTTTGAGCAGTTTGAAGAGAAATTGTGCGAGTGGATGGGAAATATGAACTACACGGCGGAGGTCATGCATGTTCCAGTTGTCTTCGCCCCTGTGTCACAGCAGTTGATAGTTGCACCCCCGTTTGCGCACCTGTTCCCTCTTCTCTCGCCAGACCTGGAGGCCATCAATGAAAAACGACCAGAGAAGAGAAGATTTGCAAGCCTGAATGATATAGACATGCACTGTCTCCCTGCTGAACTGCAAATTGAAGTCAAATCCTTAGCTTCAGCGTTAAATTCAATGTTTGAGGCTACAGGTACGAGAGAGGAGAGTTTTGCTCTGGGTCCAATGAGCCGCATCATAGCAGGGGAACTCGCCAATCTTCCTCAAGCAAAAAACCGAAGGAAGACAGCCCCTAATAAAGCATCAATCATCTTTGTAGACCGAACGATGGATCTTACAGGTAATATTTGTGACCATGTTGTGTTTGACCATTCTGCATGCTGCATAAGCCCAATCACACCAGAATCATAACAATGACAGTGGTAAGAGTCAAGTAAATGTCTAGCACAAAGATAAGCAGTTCATTTTCCCAAGAGGGTTTCATCTAAAGAAAGTTGGGTCTAATGAATCACCTTTACCTTCACTTGCCTGGCTTGGTGTGTGTGGGTCATTTAGCTGGAGGACACCTGGAACCAGAATGCACATTGGGAATATGGAAAGCCAATGGAGGCAATGTGATGCTTTACTCGGCTAGGAAACCTTGGGTCCTGCCATCCATTTAGATGTTAGTTTGATGTGCACCACTTATAAGCATTGTTGCAGACCATGTACATCTTTTCAAGGAAACTGTATTCTCTGATGGCTGTGGACTCTTTCAGCAGGATATTGAGCCCTGCCACAAAGCAAAAATGGTTTAGGAATGGTTTGAGGAGCACAACAACAGGTTCAAGATGTTGACTTGGCTTCCCCAGAGCTCAGTCCACTAAAACATCTGTTGGATCTGCTGGACAAACAAGTTTGATTTATGTAGGCCCACCTCAAAACTTACAGAATTTAAACTGTCTGTTACTAAAATCTTGGTGCCAGATACCACAGCACAACTTCAGGGGTCTAGTGCAGACCATGCCTTGATGGGTCAGGGCCATTTTGGCAAGAAAAGGGGAACCAACACAATATTAGACAGGTGGTCATAATGTTATGCCTGATTGGTGGATATACTTTTGTTTACTGGCAGCAGTCTCTTTCTTACTGTGAAACTATATGATTCTTCATGTAAAAGCAAAAATGTAATTTAAAAATGTAAAAGGAAAAAAAATGCCTCACAAATTAGGTTGATATCCTATAGATAAACTGAAATTAAAGAAGAATAACAGATATGCTTGGGTTTGGGCATCCCCACCAATTAGGAACTTTCTGTGTCGAGTTTCTATGATCTTTCTGTCTTTCTGAGTATACATTTATATTGTTGCCTCTTTTTACATTCCTGTCTACTGTAATTCGGCAATCATTAAAATTAAATACCACCCACGATGAGATTAGTTATTGCAGAGCACTGCAGATATTACCTTAGCCACCTCCCAACGAATATTTATATCAAGTTGTCCTCTGATGCACATATATTTTTCCATACTTTTCTCCCCAAGACCAACATACATATGTACAACCGTACACTCACCAGCCAGAGCTACCTATTACACCAAGTAACCCAAGTAGCCAGGGAATGTTCAGCTTATTGATGTGGCCTTCCACAACAGTCCCAGTTTTCTTTGTGGCTCCTTGGGAAAATTAATTGCTTACCTTTTATGTTGTATAGAAGGCACATATTTTTGTTGCGTTACCAACGACTGTTGCTACATACTCAACACATATTTGTTCTTGTTTTAAATCCCCAATTTATTCATTTACAGGGGCTGTTGGTCATCATGGTGACAACCTAGTAGAGAAAGTTTTGACTGTGCTAAAACTCTTACCGGGTCATGTGACAGACGTGCAGGTGGACATGCTGGAGCTCACAAGTCTGCATAAAACCCCTCACTCCAAGAATATCCTGGCCCCTGGCTGTCTTGCACAGATTCAGTGAGTGTATTTAATTTCTCTATTGATTTAGAGCATTCCCCGTCATGTAGAATCTAATAAGGGTGACTTGGCAATAGCACATCATAAAGGCAACATCCAAGTGTTGCTACAGCAATGACCAGCTTGGGGTGTTAGTTTTTGCCACAGGGCTACTCTGACCCCATTATTTACAATACTTGCAGAAGTACCACATATCACTTGTATACATTACATACATCATAGTACATATTGAAGACATATGTAGCACTTTGATATTGTTTTTGCTGTCTGATTTATTATAACCATTTGATCATTCATTTCACCTAATTTCAGCCAATTGTTAAAACAATAAATGTCAGTATTAGTGCAGTATTGCCGTGTGCTGTACCCTCATAGCCATAACCTACCTGCAACAATATTTCTCAAGTGAAGATCTGAAATATTTTATTTTGGCATTTCATACAATGTGTTTGCATACAACGGTTCTCTGGCATAAGACGGTGGTTTATTCAATCTTTGCTGGCAATGAGTTGCTGCCCCGAGTTAATGAGTTTAAGTATCTAAAGTTTTTGTTCGCAAGTGGAGTTGGAGACTTACAGCTGCTGTGGCTGTACCAGTCCAAATCAATAAACTGGTACACAAAGGTAAAGCTGTCCGTTTACTGGTTGCTCTACATGCAGTGGTATAGTGACCAAAGAAATAAGTGAGAAGTGGCAGAAATGTGCTTCCTCTGATGTCTGTGTGTGCTCAACCTCGGTAGTAGGGTAAGGAGCTCAGTCATTGAGGAGAGGTTGACAGTAGAGCTGCTACATCCTTTTTATGTAGAGGTTGTTCCACTGAGGTGGTTTGGGGATATAACCAGAATGCCTCCTAGGTGATGTGTTTCAGGCATGTCAAACTGGGATGAGATCCCAGTGCAGGCTCACGACATGCTAGATTACGTCTGTCCGCTGGCTTTGGAACACCTTGGTGGTCAGGGAGAGGGAATTTGCTAGTCCTACAACCCAGACCCTGATAAGTGGTTAAAAAAAAGAAAAGAAAGAAGATGGTTGGACGGATAAAATCCTTTTGTCTAAACAGAGTTTAGACAGGTCAGCTCTCTTGCCGCACAAAGCCAGCTTTCCTTTCCTAACTTTATATGTTATGGGAAAAATGTACTTTCTCTATGTACAGAAAGGGCCCTGTTTCTTACAGTGAAAGCATGACTATTCATTTAAGAGAACATTTTTTAAGAAAATAAATTAAGCTGATATCCCACAAGTAAGTTAAATTGAAATAGAGTAACAGCTATGTTTGGATTTGAACTCTACACCGTTTAGGGCCTTTCTGTGTTTCCAGTTTCCATGATCTTGCTGTCCTAATGTGGTTTTCCTCTTGGTGCTCCAGCTTCCTACCGCAGTTTAGACATGCAGGCTAGATTAATTGGATTAGATCAATTATAATTGTTGTTTCTTTTTACATTACTGTCTTCTATAAATTGGCAATGAGTAAAAAGGCATCCTTTAACACAACCTAAAAATAGATTTCTCCCCAAGCCAGGCATACTTATGGACAAATGCACACTTACCAGCCAGAGCTACCCACTCCATCAAGTGGCCTAAGTAGCACATGATCAACATTAGTGCCAATAGTTGAGTGAAACCTGCCTCTGGTCTTAGCTCTGCAGATGCACATGCTAGGCGCCTGCGGTGGTGCTGTTATCCATGGCAAGGATTAGTCCTACATCAAGTGTTCCATCCTGGATTTGCCCCTTTATGTGGTTGCTGGAGGAAAAGACTTTGACTGAGAAGAAGAGTTTAGTGGACTGAGCTGTCATGCAGCATGTCTGACTCCATTTCATGAATGGACTCACACATATACTGAATGCAGCAAGGGCTGTTTTGAGCTATGGTAAAGATTCTCTTGTAAGAGAACCCGTTTTTCTAGTTGGTGTTCCCCTTGTAATTATTTAAGGACATCTAGGCAGGGTTACCCCAACATGTGGTTGGATGTACATTTCAAGTTTGGATTCCTATCTACCAAATAACTACGGTATACCCACAAATTACTGTAGTTGCTCTGAATAGCTGCACATCAGAATTAAATCTGGATAATTACAAGTACAGCATCAACAAGGTTGCCCTCTCATTGGTAATTTTATGATGGTATAAATGGGCCACCCCAAGGAAAACTGATAACAGAAACAAAGGTACCAACCACAATCACTGTTCCTGAGCTTTTCACCAAATATGACCAGACTCCCAGCCTAACACCAGATCTCAAAACATTTAGATGATCCATTCAGATATTGTGAACAAGCTCTGCCAAGAAAAAAAAAATGCAGATAAGTATTGCTGAAAGTAATAAGTAAATGACGACAGTGTCGGTGGAGAATATCTGTGATCAGGGCCAGTTGGATCAGCAGGAGAGTTATTCCCTACACTATCTCTAAGCAGATGATCCAGCTGAGCCTTATCACAGATGTGTAGGAGATTGAAATGCTGCTGAAGCAGAGCAAGGGAGATGCCTAGAATTCCCACTTTCTTTAACTGGCCTCAATGCACAGCTCACTGCAGGAAGTGTTTATGTCAATCATTCTAATATGTTCGAGACAGAGTTCCCTAAATGCATGTTTTTAGAGGTCTACTGTTCTTCCCTCCTACTGGCTGTTTATTTACCCATGATGTTTTTTAGCTATTTTTAGCGTGGGTAACGGAGTGTTTTTATTGGTTTTGTTATGTATGCCATCTCAACCCTTTAAATATTAGGTGTGGATTTAATTTAGACCTTTTGTATGATATTTCCCTCTGTAATTCCAGGATATTTTTATAGATTACTATGTCTTAAACATTCTGTGGGTGGCTGTTGATTCTAGCTCTACAGGCAAGACCCCACACTTACTGTGCAATTACTCTAGTATTGTCTTTCATAACCTGGTGTGAATTTCCATATCCTACAGCCTGACTCTGTGGTTGTAGTAATCATGCCAGAAAGAAAGCATACAGCGTGTGGGTGAGTGCACATGCAAACCTAGGCTCTTCGTGCAGTGTTTTTGTATATTTGCTATTGCTATGCTGCTACTGTCCTTTTTTTCAGCCATTAAACGGCACCAGGGTGCGCCACTTCGTGTATATAGAAATATGATGAGTGAAAGTGGCAGTCAAAGTGTTGTTTTATATGCGTGTGTGTGTGTGTTTGTGGTCAAGTACCAGTCCCGTCTGTATAATTTGCTGTGCTTGGATTCACAGCCCTTTTGATCCTGAGTAGGACATTTGAACCCCATTGGCAGAAGGCACAGAGTTTTCCTCAGTCTCAGACTGAACCCTGCACCCCCGTCATCTGGCCGCCTTGGACCTTGATGCTGTGGCGGGAGTGTGTGCAGTGTGGGCAGAAGCAAGTATGGGTGGCCAAGGTGAACTGGGCCTGCCTTGGGAGCTGTAGAGATTGAGCCAAGCAGTGTTACTGACCGCACCCTGCCATGAGAAAACACTACATGGCTGCCATCTCCACAAATCTGGCCTGCAGATCCCTCATGCATACCACCAGAAAAGAGGGAAAACACCTATTTCTGTCCCAGCTGGGAAGTATGAGCATGAATAAAAGCCATGAACACTGATTTCGAACAGTATGAGAAAAGTAACAAAAACAGCCTAGATAGTAAAGGGTGGAGAGGATAAAGCAAATGACAGGCAGTTGAGGATAGCTAAGCCTGTTTTTACTCTACCAAGAATAAGAGTAGAGTATGAAAAGTCGCCACGTTTCTTCTACGGTTTCTCCTTAAAGGTTTGCGATTGTTTTGTTATTCTATACTTAGACAGTGAATAGTGGCATGAACAGCTGAATGAGTCTTTCAGTGATTTATAAGCTTAGCAACCATTCTGCTCCTTGCCAACAGTATAGTATGAGTTCCTATACAGTCCTGCATAAGGTAGACACACAAGAAGAAGGTTCAAGCATAAATGAACTATGCTGCATAGGATGTGGCTTCTGGTCAAATGTGAGGTTTTTGCCTTTGTATTTGAATGAACATTTATAGTAACTGGTTTCAGTGTTGGCTGATTTTACAACTAATGATAAATGCTTCGTATATAGAAAGTGTGCCCAAAGGAAAAGACACAAAAAGGGAAAATGACTTTTTCATTTCTTAAAAATAATAGTCATTCCAAAGTAAGAACCAGTTTTGCTTTGTATCTTTTGATTATTGCATTAAATTGTGAAAATAATTTCTTATCCTTTAATAAAATTGAGCCCGTTTTCAATCTGATTTTATTCACTTTTCCTAAAGGTTAATGACAGGTACAGCTGATTTGGAAACTAAAGTTTATATCAGTGTCAGAGATGCAAGGTTTTAGCCATAATAATACATTTAAGGATGGAGTAAGCTGATGTGTCTTGTGGTTCTCCTCTTAAGTTGTTTCTGTTTCATTCACTCCCTAATTCTGCTTACTCTTCTGAAGAAGGTATCTCAAGCTGAAACTCAGAGTACATCAATCAAATAGATTACGTGCACCTGAACAACATGTACTCTGTGTTCCCATCAAGACTGAGATAACATAACCTTTTCAGTCCTGTATGCTGTCTTCTACTCTGTGGTTTAATTTTCGCTGCAGAACACAAGAGCTGTTCAGGAAACTTTGTGTGTATTTGTTAACTGAGTTGATAAAACATCTCCCTAAAATGGTACTTTACTTCCTCCAGGCCCATTCCTTCAAAGAGCCCCTACTGCTGGCTTTTATTTGAAATGTGAATGTAGCCAAGACAGAGGAGGAGAGGAAGACTCCTTCATTTCCATTTCCCCCCATCAAGATCCTTTAATTTTTCACCTTCTCCCACATTTTACCATTCTGTCAGTGCTGCAAAAAAGACACTTTTTAACATGTCTTTACTATAACTCTGTTCAGAAGACATGACTTTCTTTCACTTATGCATAAAAGATGTCAATTAAATCTTTATGTCTGTTTTAATGTTAATGTGATTATTTATTTATTTTTTTTGTTAAATGGAAAGCTCAAACTGCCACTCTATTTGGCTTTTGTAGCATCATTAAATAATTAATTCATAAATAATACGATAAATGCATTTCTCTTCTTGCAAAAGAAATAAATGGAGGAAGCAGCAATGCCAAATAGAGATGTAAATATGGAAACTAACCACGAAAAATGAATGAAATCATGAATACAAATAAAAATTACACGTGAAAGTAGATAAATAGAAGTATCAGTACAAAAGTAAATAAAACAGTGTGAAACGGACAACAAATGGGCAGGCTGTCTATGTTGATTTTCCTTTATTTCAGTGACACACTATTGATAGTTTCTTTTTCACTTTTGCCTCTCCACCTACGCATGCAGATTTCTACCTCTGACACACACTCTCTACTCTCCGGCCTCACAAATTACAAATCACAGAAAATGATCATGAGCTTGTTAGCTAAAAATCACCCCCACATCCCACCAACCTCCCTGGCATCCCCCTTTGTGTTCACTACACCACACCTCCCCTGAAGCTGAGCCCAGGACCACACCTCTGCCACAGAAGCACCCATTTATTTATTATCATGTTATTTATTTGCTGTAGCAGTTTATAGTTGTCTTTGACGTGTTAAATTGAATGTACATTATTTCTATGAATGAAATTACTCAGACATTTCTTTACTCCGTGCATTTTATTTTATGTCAAAGCCTCGAACCTACATTATCCACAATGACTGATTCAATTCAGATTCAGAAATTTTAGACTAGCAGTGGCTTATGTAAACACAAGGACCAGGATCTATAGGTTATATTAACATTTTAGTTTTTAGCTCCAATCAGGACAGATTTAAGCAACATCACTTGAGGACATTTCATTCTATTTGACTTCATGTGCAGCCAACACCTATAGGGAGATGACTTTTGTGCAAAATTTCTTAAGCTTCCTTTCCTTTAACGATTGCATATTTTACTGTTTTATTTGGAGTAGTAAAAGGAAAAACCTTTTACTCATTATTAAAGAAGTGCAGTTTTAAGACACATAGAACTGACCCTCAAATTCACATCAGTTTGTTTTATTTTACTGTTTTTTTTATTATTATTTATTTATCTGTTTGTGGTGTGCCTCTCCCATCATTTCCTCGCTTCCTGCAAAACTCCTCTCCCCATAAATTCACTGGGTCATTTGTCCCTCTCGCCAGAACACACAGACACTCAAGGCCAGGTCTGGTTTTACTCCCCCGCCCTCTTTCTCTCTCGTGTCATGTCCTGTGCTAGATGGGGATGTTTACAGAAAACCAACAGTGTTTTTTACCCCATTAAACACACTCCATAAATTAACTCACCAAGGAATGGGTATGACCTTGCACAATTCTGTTAGTCCATGTGTATTACGTGCAGTTCTACTGGAAAATACACAGATCATCTAAATCAGGTGTGATGGGAAATGGATTACTCTCTGGGTTTGCAGTCTGCCGAGTGTGAAACTTCAATACTCTTTAACACATTGGGATTAGTAATGTTGGTTTGCACTAGAGCGTTTGTTAATGTCACTTTTTGCAGAGATGCCAGCGTACTCTATGGAGTAGTTTCATCTTATCTTATATAAAAGATCGGCATACCGTTTAGGACTGATAAGGGAAGTCTGTGTTTGGTTGCCTTAGTCTTCAGTCACACAAGCCTGGAGACTGGCCTATGACCCGCCTGACAATCTCTGGGAACTAGAGAAAAATCTATATTCCAGCGGTTGATGAGTGGTCTATAGAGCTTACTGGCTGGTGTTTGGTTAAAATCAGTCTCTAAGAGAGTGCTGCACCAGAACTCTTGCTGTGATTGCTTTGGTTGCCTGTATTTTGTATGAAAGATGGAGTCAGAAGTGGAAACTGTTGCTTTCAAAGTAAAAATTATGCCTCACCACTGCAACCAGCATTTCAAAATACAAATGCAAAACATTTCTACCGCATGGCAAGTAGTTTGCAAGTATTTGCTGTGAAGTTGATGGCTTCCATGCAAACTGTGGGTGACTGTGGGAAACTGCTAGCAATCACAACAATTCCGGAAAGGATTTTGGTGCAGAAATGTATAATGCATTGTGGTCAATTTTAGACTAGCAACTGCAGCAACCTCCAGAAAACACAGTTCCGGAATACACACTTTTCACAGTATGCTTGGTAGTTGGACACTAACGGGTCTAAGCCTGTGTGAAGGAGGCCTAACTTGCACTCTGTTAATAGCTACTGAGGGGTCCAGTTCAGTAGAAGTCTGTGATTATAAAATCTCATTGCTCACTTAGCTAAAACCTCAGTAAAACCTTACCTAATGAGTTCATTGTGTCAGTCGTTAGTTTTAAGTCACTACATACTCACTACATGTAATCCTGTAACTGTTAGATACCAGTGAAGGTAAGTGAGGAATTAAGGGTGTTTTGGTTTTGATGTGGGGGGAGTTTCCAGGTGGCGAATGAAATGACCATCTAATACTTTTCCTTCAGGCTTTATCAGTCACGTGTATCAGTAGTATGACTCCTTTCTGAATCATAAACACTGAATTTTGTGGCAAACATGCACATACATGTTTGACAAAATAATGAACTGGGGGGGGGGCTCATGAAATCCTGAGTCACCATGGTTTAAACTGTCCTATTATGCTGCATCATACTTCCAGGAATGTTACCCAACCACACGCACACCCACCCCACTTTCTTTAATGGGTTCGATGTGGTAGGAAGAACATTAACAGACATTTACATGGCCATTATTTAAAATAGTACACAGATTTTTCTTCAAGCAAGTATTTGATGTTTAGCTATTTTTAAATGTTATAAAACTCATTACTAATGGAATTTACTTTGGGTACAAACACCCATACACTTTAAACCCCCACTCAACATATCCAAGCAAGCTAGACAGGGCGTTCAACGTGATGTACACAAGTCAGGTGCAAGAGTGCCCCCTTCAGTCTCTGTGTGAGCAGCCTTTCAACTAAGAGAGCCTTCACTCTGCACTTCGCACTCAGGAAAAAAACCAGATGACCAAACACGCGAACCCCAGTTTCCCAGCACCCCACCTCCTACCCCTTTCCATAGTAGACTAGTTACTCAATAAGGTTTCTGGCTGATTCTGTCTCGCACCCTGCCAATATAAACTTCACCCCCGGGGGGATTATTCTAGCTCAAACCCCCACCTTCGTCTGACCAAATGGCCTGAGGAAAGCATCAGGGGAGTGGGACGTCTGTGGTTTTTGGGGGGTTGGGTGGGCAATAAGCCAAATGAGAACCATATTTCATTCGTACTCTGCCGAGGCCCTCCAACTTACAAGAACACATGCAGATGTGCAAGGTTGTGCACAGACATATACATGCACACACCCTCAAACAAACTTGTGGTTACTTACATATGGCCCGGTCAAGTCACAATATTGGTATTTCAGCCATGACAAGCATGTGGGACATGATTTGATTAGTCTTAGCAGTTTTAATGCATCATCGAGTTTTCAGGGAATGGGCCCCTGCCATGACTCTTCATTAACCAGAAAAATCTGCAAAGAATTCAGAAAATCAGGTAATTATTATGATTCTATCTGATTCGTCTTTCCTTATTTTCCCAAAGTTTTTACTGTATCAGTCTTTTTGTATTTAACACTTGTCGTCGGCTGAGTCGTACTTGCTGGTCTTTGTCTCTAGCTCTAGTGTGAAGATGGCGGCTGTCCCGTTGTGAGCCCCTCTTCTCCCCATCTAGCCCCTGCCCAAGGTCTGGAACAGATTACATCTGATATTAAACACATGGCAGCAGTTAGAAAGGAGAAAAGGCGAGCGAAGAAAAAAGTTCTTAAAAAAGACGAAAGAAAAGAAAAACAGAGTGGATTTGTCAACTAGGTCCCTCCTACCTTCTCTCTGTCCTCTGTTCATTTTCTCAGTGTAGTCTCTTTCTCTACTTTGTTTCTGGGCACTCCTGAGTATGTGGAAGATCATGACCGCTTGTCTGAATAGCTGTCAAAAGCACAGACAATGATGTAAGCTTTTTATGGCCTTTTATTCAACCAGCAAAGCTTAAGTTTTCTTATCATGAGGGGGGGAAAAAAGAAAAGAAACTAGACGAAGGTCTGAAATTCTTATATAGAGGATGTTTTGTAAGAAAAATGTCACTTTCTATTCATTTAATGATGATGAGGCTCCTCAGTGACACTCTTAGATTATTTTAGGGAAAGATTTGAATCCGTTTCTGCTTGCAAGCAGATGGTAATGGTCTTAAACGCATGCCTTGTCACCAGTCTCCCATTAGAGTGTGTTAAGTAATAGCGTATAAAAAAAAAAAAAAAAACACTAGGGCCTGAGATGGCACAAAGACGAGTCTCAGTCTCCAGACTTACTTTTGTAAGGACGGTGGTTATCAGTCCAGAGGAATGTTGGCACATAGATCTTTAAGGTGGATGCAAAACATTCCTAATGTTCCCTCTGTTGAGTTCAGTTTTTTCCTGTGAGGGCTCCCATCGGGGAGTCACCAGTCCCCAACCAGTAGGCTCTCTATCACTGAGGCTTGAGCTCAATCATGCTCATCTTGTTCTGTGTACTCTGAACAAACAAGCAAGAAAAGTAACCATTGCTCAGCTTGTTAGTTCTAAAAAACACAGTTCACTTTCTATTGCAGTGTTATGTTTTCCTCATGACTAAACTTGCCTGTTTTGATTGCTCTACCTATCAGGTCATCTGCAAGGTCACTGTGGGACGTCATGCTGACCACTAAACACAAAGAGGGAGTGATAGAGGTCCGGCGGCAACTAGTGGAAGCAGCCAGTAAAGAGAATCTGCCAATCAAGATGAGCATGGGTAAGAACCACTATGCCGTGGAAGGAGCAGAGCCCATATCATGTTTCACATTAATTAAAGACTAACTTATACAAAACACAGAACAGTCGTATTATATAACGTATGTAGATTTTTTTCTTGCTTATAGAGAATCATGTGCTACTTCTGTCGTGTTTTTCAGCACTCTCAAAAACATTACAAAAGCGCCTCCTATTGAAATCAAGCTTCTTTGCCTTGCTGTGTATTTGCCCATGTGGCCACAGAAGGAAATGTGAACCACATGTTGGCTCTATGACACACACTTACACACACATGCTGCCTGCACACATGCTGCTTTCGAAAACTTTTGTTGTTTGTTAATGAAGCAAAGGGACTGAATCGAGGGATAAAAATATGCGTAGGCACGCAAAAATAAAGTCATTACGTGCACGAGTGCAGAGTGTCCTTGTGCACGTTCACCTTTATGCTACCCTCTGACTTAAAGAGGTAATGGATGCACTACACTCCCACAAACACACATATGCACGCACTCCCGTTCATGGCTAATATGCAAGTTAGCATCTGGCAAAAAAGGGGGTGTAAAAGGGAGGGGCACTGTGGTCCCTTAGCTCCTATAATCTACGAGGTAAAGAAGGTCTTGTCTCTCGTAACAGGCAGGTTGTAATATGCTGGAGGTCGCACACATATGCTCACACCCAAGGTACTCTGTCTGGCGTCCAAATCTACACGTGGCTGTTTCCTTTCGCGCACGGCAGTCCCTCTAATTTCAGATGTGTGCAGGCTTTTAGATTTTATTGAGAGAAATGCGCAACATCAAGTGACGCTAAAAGCAAAATGTATAAAGAAGGTATAGCACTGAAGCTTCTCCCGCTGGTTCACTGACAGCCTGTTGACTTAATGTTTTTGCTGAGAGAGAGAAAACGAGAGAAGCAGTGAGAGAAGGGGGTACTGTAATATCCTTAACACTGAACCTTTATACCCCGCTGGCAGAGGACCAGAATTCACAAAACCCCCTGAGCTCCCATAGCACCCCCCACAGTTCCCATCCTGCCCACCAGCAGAGTTTTCAATCCATCATGCTCTGCTCCTGAGACCAAGCTAAACCGAGTAACACAAAACACTTAGCATTAATACCTATCTGCTCTCTCAGTGCCCACTCGCTCGCTAGGAGAGGAAAATTTTCCCCCTGCACCCAAGAGTGTTCTCACTCTGGAGAGGTTATGCAGATCAGAGGAGAAAAGAGGATATCGCTGTATTCCAGGCCCTAAATTTTCACAAACAGACTGACCCAACTTGGCTTCTTTTCATCTCAGCAGGATAAGATCATCCTGTGAGAAACAGAGAAAATAATAAATTTCTCAGCGCCTGATATAACCCGTCAGGTTTCTCACAGCACAATAGAATGATGAAATTCCCCTGCTCTGTGTAGGGATATGTACAGTATGTGGTTTCGCAGAGTCCAGTGTTTATCTTTGGTGTTTTTGCTCTTTGCAGGGAATTAGCTGGACAGCTTCGGTTTCATCTTCCGTAAACGTGCGTTCATCTCATCCATCTGCTTGTGTTTGTATATATGCGTGGATGTGCGTGCGTCACAAGTTTATACCCTCTGTGTATGTGCCGCGTGCACGGACACCGCGCGGTAAATGGGATGTGTTGACAGGACCTTTCTTCCTGTGGCACAGTCCGGCCTTTTAACGACAGAGGAGCGTGAGTCAAGCGGACAGTTGATTTGGGGAAAAATAAATTTTTGTAACAGCAAAGATGTGTTTATGTTTAGCAGTGTAATTTCTCCCTTTTGAAAACTAAATTTATATACTCACATGTATACATGTGAGTAAGAGGAAAAATGTTATATTTTATCTAGTAATTAAGGCAGGCCTATTCATTTCTTGTTTTGTTTTTGTTGAATTGGATTCTCTGTCACCATAAAGGAGCAATTTATTTATTTTTTTGTCTGTTTAACAAATGTTCGTCGGATTTATTTAAGACTTGGCAGGTGAATTGTCAAGTGTTAAATCACTTCAAACGTTTGAAGTGATTTGGGATTCTCTCCAGTGTCTATTTTTCTGCTTTTCTGCATTTATACCAGGGTTCCCATACCAATGTAGATGCTTATGATTGATTTGATCGATTTGTCTGTATCCCAACGGTGTCACCAGCTCGCGTAGCATAATTCATAAATTAACCTTAAGAAGGGAATTTTAAAGAGTTAAACACGCAGAACAAGGAACCTTTTAAATTGCATGTTACCTTTTAAAGCAAATGAAATGAAGACCTGATCGTAGCATTTTTTTTTAGTCGTATTTGCTTCTGTTTCTATGAAAAATTGTTGAATTTTATATTGAATGTATTTGTGAAATTTTGTGAAGACGTGGACCATGGCGGATACAAGCCAAAATATAGATAGAAATCTCTTTCTTCAAAATTACAAGATTGCACCTTTGTGAATGACTCGTCCTAGGAAATGCCCTTCTAATTTCTGTATATCATCTCTTTTCTGCTCTTGTAGGTCTGCATTATGTTACTACCAGTCACATCCACACAAACTGTTTAACTTGGCCAGAGCCTGCTGTGTTGTCTTGCAGCTTCATGATAGACGGGGCCAGTCTACCTGGAGCATTTAAGAGCTGGCTTTCTTAGCTCTTCCATCCCTTTTCTCCATTTACCCAGCACCATGTTATTTATATGGTTGGTTTTGGGTTTGTCATTTTAGGTTTTTAAAATGCACAACACTATGTATACTTAACATTCAATCATCCAACTACTGACACACTGATTAGAACACCTCATTGAGTACTATAGTTTTCTACTTAATTAAGTTAATAAATTGGTAGATTTTGTTTCAAGTGATTTCTTCCTATTATATGTCATGGCCCTTGAGCCATATTGTGACACTCAGATCTTTTAAAATTTCAAAGCATCTTAGTTAACGTTTAAGGAATGAGAATCATTTCATTTGTAAACATACAGTGGGGCAAAAAAGTATTTAGTCAGCCACCGATTGTGCAAGTTCCCCCACTTAAAATGATGACAGAGGTCAGTAATTTGCACCAGAGGTACACTTCAACTGTGAGAGACAGAATGTGAAAAAAAAATCCATGAATTCACATGGTAGGATTTGTAAAGAATTTATTCGTAAATCAGGGTGGAAAATAAGTATTTGGTCAATAACAAAAATACAACTCAATACTTTGTAACATAACCTTTGTTGGCAATAACAGAGGTCAAACGTTTACTATAGGTCTTTACCAGGTTTGCACACACAGTAGCTGGTATTTTGGCCCATTCCTCCATGCAGATCTTCTCAAGAGCAGTGATGTTTTGGGGCTGTCGCCGAGCAACACGGACTTTCAACTCCCGCCACAGATTTTCTATGGGGTTGAGGTCTGGAGACTGGCTAGGCCACTCCAGGACTTTCAAATGCTTCTTACGGAGTCACTCCTTTGTTGCCCGGGCGGTGTGTTTTGGATCATTGTCATGTTGGAAGACCCAGCCTCGTTTCATCTTCAAAGTTCTCACTGATGGAAGGAGGTTTTGGCTCAAAATCTCACGATACTTGGCCCCATTCATTCTGTCCTTAACACGGATCAGTCGTCCTGTCCCCTTGGCAGAAAAACAGCCCCATAGCATGATGTTTCCACCCCCATGCTTCACAGTAGGTATGGTGTTCTTGGGATGCAACTCAGTATTCTTCTTCCTCCAAACACGACGAGTTGAGTTTATACCAAAAAGTTCTACTTTGGTTTCATCTGACCACATGACATTCTCCCAATCCTCTGCTGTATCATCCATGTGCTCTCTGGCAAACTTCAGACGGGCCTGGACATGCACTGGCTTCAGCAGCGGAACACGTCTGGCACTGCGGGATTTGATTCCCTGCCGTTGTAGTGTGTTACTGATGGTGACCTTTGTTACTTTGGTCCCAGCTCTCTGCAGGTCATTCACCAGGTCCCCCCGTGTGGTTCTGGGATCTTTGCTCACCGTTCTCATGATCATTTTGACCCCACGGGATGAGATCTTGCGTGGAGCCCCAGATCGAGGGAGATTATCAGTGGTCTTGTATGTCTTCCATTTTCTGATGATTGCTCCCACAGTTGATTTTTTTCACACCAAGCTGCTTGCCTATTGTAGATTCACTCTTCCCAGTCTGGTGCAGGTCTACAATTCTTTTCCTGGTGTCCTTCGAAAGCTCTTTGGTCTTGGCCATGGCGGAGTTTGGAGTCTGACTGGTTGAGGCTGTGGACAGGTGTCTTTTATACAGATGATGAGGTCAAACAGGTGCCATTCATACAGGTAACGAGTGGGGGACAGAAAAGCTTCTTACAGAAGATGTTACAGGTCTGTGAGAGCCAGGGATTTTCCTTGTTTGAGGTGACCAAATACTTATTTTCCACCCTGATTTACGAATAAATTCTTTACAAATCCTACCATGTGAATTCATGGATTTTTTTTTTTCACATTCTGTCTCTCACAGTTGAAGTGTACCTCTGGTGCAAATTACTGACCTCTGTCATCATTTTAAGTGGGGGAACTTGCACAATCGGTGGCTGACTAAATACTTTTTTGCCCCACTGTAGATTTGTCTTATCAGTCGTGTTAACCACAGAAATGATACAATCAAAATTTCCAGTGATGCATTTCAAACATCACTCTTGAATTTGAATGAATGAAGTCTCCCACCCCAACAGATTCAGTTTGAAATTGACTTTAAGTTTGAACTAAAGAGAAGCCAGAGATAAAAGCTTTTTTGGAGAGACACTGAAGACACTAAGTGCTGCGACAGTGTAGCTGCCCACTTGTAGCCTCTGCTCTAATGTACAGTAAAATCTTGAAAGGGTCCCTAATATACATCCTCAGATAAAGGCTCCAACATGTTTCTCCTCTTGGAGTACATAAATAAAAATCTCTGAGCCTTCCTGTGTCCTCATCCACACAGAGTTACTTATGAGGCTGTCCAGCTGCTGAGGCAGGCTACCACTCAGCTTCACTCCGACATCAGACATCACTTACCCTCTGAGTAACCCTGTGCACCTAGAACTCAAGTCATCTTCCAGTAACCGGACTAAATCATTGTTGGCCCTTGCCCCTTCTTACATTGTTGAAGACTTTGATCATAGCCAAGTCTCAATCGCCACTTCTGCACATCAGGCTGAAATGCGCAGAAAATCCAGATGTTTATAGCAAGAGACTAAAAATGTGATTTGCTTTATGGTCGACTTTGCAATAAATGCACCCAAAAGATTCTTGCAATGCCCAAAAGCTTCAGGTTTCTCTACCATCTTGTGTGGAAAAGCTACAGAAACTGCAGTACTGCTGATTTATATGTATGTAGGGTTCTTCTTAACAAAACTGACATTCTGAAGTACTGATGTTATTTATATTTATTTTGAATAGCTTCTTATTCCATGCACACCCAATGCACTGAAGACTGAATGGAAATATTTCTGTACTTGGCGCTTGTCACCACCAGAAAGGAATGCACGGTTCTTGAAATGCGTTCAAATTTACAGATGCAAACATTTTGTTTTAAAACAGTTCTTCTGTTTTGCTGCGGCTATGGTAGTTAAAATGAGAGCTCAGCTGACAGATCAGATGACAATGAGAAAACGTAAAACAGATTCATTTTGCATCTGGCAACAGGATGCCTGAAGAATCATAGCACTGTTTTGAAGGAAGTTTAGAGACACAGATAAGAGCTAAGGCTGAACCAGGACTGTTTGATTGTGTAATGGAGTGGAGGCTTTTGTGAGGCTTTCTTGGCTAAAGTACTTTCTCCGTGTTTCTTTCCGATGTTTTACGTTTTCTCATTCTCATCTGGTCTGCTGTAGCTGTAAATTCCGATTACCTTTAGCCTACAGGATACCATTCTGGGTGAAATTATTCCCTGGTTCTGTGCTGAATTATGGTTGGCACATGAAGCTTTGTGAACTTTAGTTATACTGCCAGGATTTTTATGGCTGGATATGCTCACAAAAGAGCTTTTCAGTATTCTGTCTGGACTGGAGCTTATTCTTTAAAAATACTTTCAATTCAACAAGAAACTTGATTCGCCTTCGGAGACGCTTGCTCTGTTTTGTCTTTAAATGCCACCCAGTGCACTCAGTCCTTCAGTTCATTTCAGTAGGTGTTTCCCAACACATACATATGGAAATATATGTTCCTGTCGTGTTTACTGATTAGCTGTTGTGAATATAACTTTGGTAGCAGCTTTGTGCGGCTCTCCCAAGTATCCCTCCTGAAAATAGTACAAAGCTACACATTTTATCGTCCAGTTTAACATGTGTCTTTTTGCATTTCTAGTTCTAATGTCTTTTAGATTTCTGTTTCGTTTGTGTCCTGCCTGTCTGTTTCTCTTCTGGTCATATGTTTTGCTTCACTAAAGAAAACACTGGCCATGTAGTCCAACAGGAAATACTCCCACATCTGGTGCTGGTTCAGAACATCAACATAAAGAAGTAGGCTTTATGGCGAGTTAATGTGTGCCCTTTGTCTATCCCAGCCCCTGACACAACCTCTCATACCTCTAAGCCGCGCTTCATACCACCCCTGGACTTTACACCCTTTGCACTGCTTTTCCTGTGTCTCTTTAAATGGGAGAAGTTGGGGGAGATTCAGAGGTTCCTAAACAGTAAAAGGAGTCTGGACTCTTTCTGCTACCTCTATAAATAATCAGTGAAAACTTCTGATTTACAGTTATTAGTCATACTCAACACGGGTTCAGTGCCTCTTGTCAGTGTTGCTGCACCTCAGCTATATGTAGACATGCTTAAGCACCTACACACATGCTTACATAGTGCAACATTTATGAGTCACTGACTAACAACAATCACAGAAGCTCTATGCAGGAACAAGCACATATAGAGAATATTCCTTTGTGACTGTCACACGGCAACACTCATGCAAGCCGTGCAGCCTGCTTTCTCTCACCCTGTGGAGTTTTTGCCTGTTAAGATAAAGTTATGCTCGACTTTAGTCTCAGTCATTCCCCTCTGCCCCAAGATAAGTGTATGATTTTTTTTTTTAATGCTGTTATGCTTGGTAAAAGGTTATCTATTGTTGTTTCTGCTTTTGGCTCTTCCCTTCTATGTGTGTGCAGTGTTCCCTCGTTAATCGTTACGTTCTAAAAATAACCCGCAATAGGCGAAATCTGCAAAGTAGTCAGCTTTATTTTTTACAATTGTTATAGATGTTTTAAGGCTGTAAAACCTCTCACTATACACTTTATACACTTTTCTCAGACAGGCACAGTGTTGGGGAGTAACGGAATACATGTACCGCCGTTACGTATTTAAAATGCAAAATATGAGTAACTGTATTCCGTTACAGTTACCGTTTAAAAAGGTGGTATTTAGAATACAGTTACTTTGTCGAAATAAATGGATTACACGGCGGTACTTTCCTGTTTCATATTGTAGCGGGTCAGGACTGTTTGGGTTTTGTTTGACAGCTACCTTCTGTTGTTCCAGGTGGCAGCGTTACGGTTGCCATGGTTACAGGGTGACGCTCTCTCTGCTGTTTCCTGGGTGAGAGAGCGCCTGTTGTTGTTGTTGTGCTAAGCTAATAGACAGAATGCTACAGGTATAGCTCTAAAGAATGTAGCATCATAGGCAGTGTAGTCCGTGCTGCAGGGAGAATGGACTGCCATACCCGTTATGTGTCTGTGAGCGAGGGAGGAAGAAAAAGGAAAAGTACGAGCTGTCATCGAGCAAAAACGGGAGCTGGAAGCATGTAAATATAATAATAACCACTGCAGCCAAGAAGAGTGCCTGACGAGCCCAGTTGTAAGTAAGCTATTAAGCTATTAAAGCTAGTTTTCGGCTACGAGCCCGACACAGAACCCACCGTATTAGCCAGAGGTCCCTTTACTACGGTTCGGAGCCGCGGACCTTCAGTACTAAAGTAATTACTTCAGTAATAAATCACAGCAATAGTACATTCATGTAGTTGTAAACAGCATGATAATATATTAAGTAATCCAAAGTATTCAGAATACGTTACTCTCATTGAGTAACGTAACGGAATACGTTACAGAATACATTTTGGGGCATGTATTCTGTAATGGAATACATTTTAAAAGTAACCTTCCCAACACTGGACAGGCATGAACATTTTCACACTTTTCTCTCTTGTTTAAACACTCTCAAAGTTCAAACCTTCTTAGAAAAATAACTCCAGTATTATAGAATGAAACCAACTTCAGAGTCACAGTGCTAGCAATCGAAGATTTATGTAAATTTGACAAGGCCAGCGCATTCTGTAATGGACAGGAGACATGGCACAGAAGAAATTGATTGACAATGGTCTACAGCCGATCAGGACACAGAACACAATGAACACACACACACAAAAGCACGCGAAACAAAATTGCATTAAAAAAATCAGCGAAACGGCGAGGTGAACCGCATTATAGCGAGGGACGACTGTATAGTCTAATCGTTTTCCCTTAATATAATTCTTAAAATGCTGTATGTATAGAATATGTTTGCAAACCCGAAAAAGTTTGCAGAACTTAAACAAAATTAAGGTAACCAACTGCCTTAAGTTTTTAGAAGTTGATGAATTTCAAAATTGAAGCTTATCAGTACTCCAGTATTTCAGTTACATTTGGTATGTATCTTTTGACTAAAATAAAAGTAAAATGTTTAGTAATTAAATGAAAAAAAAAGTAACTAGAACTTAAAGTTTTCATTCATGTTTTCATGGGAATTAGTTGACATAACTTCAGTTCGACTCAGTATTTAATGATTTGGATGATTTTATGACAAATTGTGTCTCCAATTCATCGTCGTCATCATCAATCATCATCAGAAAGGTATATAGTAGTTGTGACCCAGAAGAAAGTGGGCTAATGCTAGAATTCAAAGTCTCAGTTTGAGGTTCATGATAAAGACAAGGAGAATTTATAAATGGTGGAATGTTGGGGGTTTTTTACGCCCTAAAAATCGATAACCACGGGGCTCCAAAGTTTTGTTGCTTAGAGTGTGAGATTCCTTTCATTCCTTTTTATTGTAAAATACAATCCAGCTTTGACGCATCTTTTACTGAGCAGAGGGTCCACTCTGCCATAAAGTTGAGTGCTTCAAAGGTGGTTGACCTTTCAAAAGTTTCTCCCATCTTCACCCCAAATCTTTGTAGCTCAGTGTGAGTAACCACCAGGTTTAGGTCTCCTTCCTTCCACCTAAAACATCAGGAAGGAGGGAATTTGATCAAAGTTGATCCCTTCATGTTCTGAGGCTCCTGAGCTAAATACAGCAAGCGCTCTGAATACTTATGTCAATGTAATATTTCAGATTTTTCTTTTTAATGAATTGGCAAAACTTTCAACAATTCTGTTTTCACTTTGTTATTATGTTTGGATGAAATTAATTTTGAACAATTTCATCCTAAGGCTGTAAAGGGAAAAGTCAAGGCGTCTGTAAACCTTCTGATTGCACTGTATACAACGATCTTTGCCAGATTTTGATTGATTCATTTCTTACGGCTCCAAATTGCTTGCTAGATGATAACTGTATCATCTTCCCTCCTTTCAGGCCGTGTGACCCCCGAACAGCTTTGCTCCTACATCCAGCTGTTCCGGAGCAGTCGAGGGGCGCTAGAGAGTCACTGTGGGGTACTCCAGCTGGGCCTGGCCACGGCCCAGACTCTCCGACACCCAAGCCTGCCTCGCTGGGATTCCTGTCTGGCCTTCGAGAGGCTGCTGCTGCAGGTGGGCGCTCATCTTACACGGCCCTATTATCCATATGTGCTAGAGCCGATGAAAACTTGATGTTTTCCTTTTTAAATGGGACGTGAACATCTTAAAAATGCGATACCACCTATGACAGATTGACACATTTTTGAGCTCTTCAACTGCAACAAAGTAGCCTATTTCAGATGAAAGTACTTTTCAGAAGTGTGACTGAAATAACTTCAACAACACATATCGATGTTAGATAATAACTTGAAATAAAGCGACACTGATAGTTTTAACTAAACTGGAAAACTGCATATTCTCTGGCATTTTTAATTAACATTGCTCCTGTTAGTAAATATGTTATTACCAGTGCACAGGAGGTAGGTGTGTGTTTGTGGTTCGCAAGATGGCGGCAAGAATGTTGTGTTAAACTGACAGCGACAGGAAAAAACAGATTCCTCTCTGTCATAAACAAGGTCAGTTTTGCTTGTAGGGAAAACATTCCGATCAAGTAAACACGGAGAAAACGCTAGATTGCCACGATTTCGTGTAGAGCCTTTGAATCTACAGGAGGTCTTTTATGGGGGATGGTGCAGGCACATGTACATGTGTCTTTGAGCTTTTAAAGGTCGCAGGATAAGTCGGGGGGAGGAGGCGGAGTATAACGAATAAATCAAAAAATGAGAGCGCAGTCAGTCATCACTCATTCACCTCCACAGCAGTGATTAGTACATGTTCTGTACTTTCTAACACACAATCTTAATGGCGCCAAGCTATGAGCTCACTAATACAAAGCCATTTCCTGCTTCTCTTACCTTGGTATTTTCATTGAGTCGCTCTATACTCCTGAAGCTGTAAAGCAAGCAGTAAGACGGCCGAGTATTTAGGAACTTATTAAACTAAAGCACGGAAAAACAAAACAAGCTCTTAGCCATGCCCCATGCCAAATTAGAATTTGAAAACAACCTCATAAACCTTCATCCTCAGCTGGGGCCATCCCTGTTTTACTTAATAAAGGAAGAAGACTTTAGGGCTTACTGTTCCAATATCCATTTACTTCATGAACCCACTTTGATCCACTGCTATACCTGGATAATTCTAAACGACTTTCTCACCACACTTCTTTTTAGTTTTAGTTGTAGAGAACTAACTTCATTAAAGTGACTGTGTCTCATTAAGCTGATGGTGACTATGTTAGTAACAGTGTAGGATACGTGGCACTTGCCCCAAGTTCAAAATTGCATTCTTCAAGAATCATATCTCACAAGCAGGCCTTGAGCGCGATTTGAGGGTTGTTTGCAATCAAAACTGGCTTGAGTTTTATTGAGGAATTAAGGGAAATGAGTTGTGTGTCCTCTGTGCCCCCTCTGTTTATTTAATCTCCATATGAGTCCGTTTTTCCCCCCCCCTCTGCTCAACATGGACAGAGAGAAGTTAATTACTCTATAAAATGGCGGGATGAAATGCCTTTCAGCTCTGCCTGGCAGTCTGGATGTGTTTGCTCTGCCTGAGTGTGTGAGGGCTGCTGTGGGTATGACCGACCAGAGCTGGACGCTCCATTGCTGGTGGACAGTGTGACTTCATTCAGGCCAACACCTCTGTGGTTCACTGGGGCTTTGGATGGGCAGTGACCGAACTGAGGCAAAGGACCAATGAGTTCAAGGCCTAGTCTAGTTCATGCCTTTCCCAAAAGTTGGCTACAAACACAGAAGCACACAAAAGAGATTCGAATATCTCAAATATATCAATTTCTGGTGAAATGAAGGTTCAAAAACACACGTTGTGTAAGATGCTGCGTAATATCCACTATGTGACCTGAGCTGCTGTAGAATAGTGTTTTGGTCCAGTCATGCTTGAGTACTTGTGAGGGTCTTGCTGCTTGGAGGTTAATCAGAAAAGGGTACAGATGTGGTTTTGGAGGTCAGCATGTTAGTGGGACTGTGAAATAAATGTGGTTAGTGTGATACTTAGTATTTATACTGCCACCAGATTTATTACCTCCTTAATAGAGTTGTTACGTGTGTGTGAGCCAGATATCGTCTTGGCTGGCAGCGCCACCCTGCCTGCTCTTATACCTCCCTCACTTTTCTTGGCCCTGGCTGTCTGACATAAGACTGGGGTTTCATCTGAATGGTTCAGATTGAACAGGCTTGGTTGCTCTCCAGTCCACAGAATGTGTAATACTAGGCAAGCTAGAAGGGGTGGGGCAGCTAAGGCAAAACTCAACAGACTCACTCTTTCACCACTTCCAGGAACACTCACTGCTTTACCTTCCCATCACCATCCCAGCCTGGACCTCAGCCTTCCCAAACTAAACATGCACACTTCTACTGTACATCCCTCCCACGGAGAGTAGACTTTGCAAGTTCAGTATTTTAAAAGACAGATTTTTATTAAGGTGCGTAGTGTCTCTATACAGCGTGCTGTCCAGCCTACTGTTGATTAGTCTGTCACATCACTGAACTTGGAAGTGATGACAGCAGTGCAACAGAGAGGAGCTAACCTCTTTCACCCCGGCCTGTTGCTTTACTCTGCTGGGATTACCAGGGCATGCCTCTGCAAACATTCAAACTCAGAGTTATTGCTGGTCACAGCGCTGCTCAGACAGAAAGCTGCACTCGGCTGTATGTCCCCATCTCCCAAGGGTAACTCAAACTGGTCGCCTGGTTCTTATCGCTGTCTCTGCTTTAGCTGCATGTTTGTGTTGTAGTCTGAAATGGTGTTTATATGACTAAAACTGAGCTATGAATCCAAAACCTGTACCCTTAACATTACTTTATGGTAGATAGATAACATTGTAAAACCTCTTCTATGTACAGGATATGAAAAAAAAAAACAAAACTATTATTTCATTAGTTCAGATAAAATGTAAGTATCTTTTGGTTTTTGTTGGCAGGATCTGAGTAACTACAAATATGAACGGAATTGGTCCGACTTAATACTAGATATCCCTCACAAGTTGCACCATTCCCACCATACTGACTTCAGTCTCAGGTGTGAGTGTCAGTGTATGTGCCTCAGTGGGATGTCAGCCTTCATTTTCTTTATCATAATCATTTGGAAAAAATCCATCCATCCATTCGCTTCCACTTGTCCTTTTTCACGGTCGTGGTGGGCGCTGGAGCCTAACCCAGCTGTCATAGGGCAAGAGGCAGGGTACCACCCTGGACAGGTCGCCAGTCTGTCACAGGGCTAACACATAGACAGGAGACAACCAGTCGCACTCACATTCACTCCCACATTCACACCTATGGGCAATTTAGTGTTTCTAATTAACCTAACCCCACTAACTGCATGTCTTTGGACTATGGGAGGAAGCCGGAGTACCTGGGGAGAACCCACGCAAACACGGGGAGAACATGCAAACTCCACACAGAAAGACCCCGGCCTGATGGTGGAATTGAACTCAGGACCTTCTAGCTGTGAGGCAACAGTGCTAACCACCAGGATGAAGTGTAATTTTTTTCTGTCATCAAGATTAGACAGTGTTTGACCTGCAAATTTCAGGAAAAATTACATGAAATTTTACTTTTTGATTGCAGCTGCTCCCTAGTTGGGTCTTTTGAGCTGACAGAGTGTTGAATCAGTCTTATCCTAAAATCTGTTTAAATGGGGCTTTTGTGCAATATTTCCACAGAAACTATTTAGTTAAAAATGCTCAACCTGTGAGACCCTCTTTCATAATCGTCCACAAATTATTCTGCAAGCAGACTGAAAACCAACAGTTCACCATGAAGCATGGTTAATTCATCAAGATAAGTCCAGAATTGTTTTTTTTTAATTATTTGTTTATGCATTTGGTGACGTCTGTGTTATAAATTATTATACAGCCAGGGTGGAGCCTGGTGACCCTAACACTCCATTAATAACCCCCAGGACAGTGTCAGTGGGCTCTGCCCTAAAGACTCGTGACCCTCAACCTTTATCCCTTGACACTCTTGGATGTACAATGATCTGCAGAGAATCAAACCTGCAGGTCTGCAGTATGTTAGTAGTTTGACAATAAAAACCCATGTCATCTCCTTTTATATAAAGCTGTAAGAAAGTGCACCCACAATACGTATGCTCATGCAGTTATATATGCAACATCTGGATTGCATCATTTCCTATGGTGACAGAGGGGAAAAATGTTGATATTGGTCCCAAGTAACTTTCATCTTATCTGAGCTGCATGCCAGAGACAGGCAGGAGGCTTTAAGCCTGTAATTGGCCTTTCCCCAGGGTATGGAGACTATCCCCACATCCCAGACATTCCCCCTTATGTTCCGTCACCACTGTGTCCCTGCTGTTTGCTCTATTTTCCTCCAGATTGTAACAAAGGGGTGTGAATGACTTCGGGGTGCTGCCCTGAGATGTCCACCATTGACCTCCTCTAGTTCCCTACTGTTTAACAGCCTCACATCTGTACTGACCTGGACTGACCGTCTCCCCATCCATCCACTTTCTGTACCACATTCTCCCTCATCCAGCCCGTGTATTATCCTCTCTGTGAGTTTGTTAGCCCTGGAGCAATGCAGATTTGCTCACAGAAGAAACCACAGGAGGTTCAGGATCAACTCCTGTCTGTTTCTCTACAAAGTGGCCTCTTTGTCTCTCAGCTTCTGTTTCCTTACCCATTTTTTTCTCTAACTTCATCAGGCTTCCTTTTAAATATGTCTTGAGCAGGATTACTGTTTCTCTGTGATGCGTTCCGCAAACATATGGCTCACTACAGCATAAGCTCACATGGCCCATGTGAACTCCTGTACTCCACTAAAGTCCACGCCTCTGTATTTTCAAGCATAACAAGCTTTATAAAAATGTAGAGTGGGAAAGAAATTAGTTTATCGGAAGATCAAGTTATTTACCTATCTCTTCCTTCCTGTGTTTAGTTGGAAAGGATTATAGTAAGGGGGAAGAGCAATGATGATCACTCCCAGGAAGACCCAGGAATAGCCCCCATGTCAAGCCAACACCCCCTCCCCCCTCCCCAGCACCAGTATCCTGAGACGGCTGTGTTTACATTGTTCTGCACAGCTCAGCCTTAATGTACTATCTGTTTAATAGGCAGAGAGAGGTCTGTTTATAGAGGGGGGGCTTTTTAACAGAGGTGATGGGTTGGTAGGCCAGAGGGCAAAATCAACTCATCTCACTTCCTGTTATCATTACCTCTCTTCTTTCAGACAGATAGGTGCTCGACTCACCCGGCTTTCTGCATTACTTATCCTTAATCGCCTCGCCATCCTGCTGGCTATAATTGTGTTCAGTTTGTGCCTCCCCTGGAAAATCAAGTAACACAGGAAGGCTCAATCTAGTTGCCTCATATTAGGCCTTGCTGCATTCACTTCACAGCTCAATAGTCATTTGCATGTGCTGCGTTTTAAGTGCTCTACGTCTTTCTACTAAATCTATATCTCAGCCCACTGAACTGAAATTTTATTGCTTTGATGTTAATAGCTGTAGAATTACAAAGCTGCAGCTCTCTAAAATTTAAAGGTGGGGAATACGACGGTCTCATAAGGTTTTGATACACTGAACATTTTCTCTTCTACTTAAAGCGCCCCTCGCTCTGTATCGAGGCAGAGTTGCACTGTCACACATGTACATCTGCGGATATTTTTTGTTCTGGTTTCTATTGTTTACTGCGCCTGTTAAACTGCAGACTCAAAGCCCTTCATGTCAGGAGGATTTTTCATGTGGCCTTGAGTTTTTTTCCCACCACGAGTGTGTGTGTTTTGAGGTTTCTGCAGAATGTTTTTCACAGCGTTTGCCAAAGGAAACTCGTTTTTCTCACCCTTGCTCAGACCAAACTTTCATCGCGCTGAAATCGTTGATCTTTCTTGAAGATCATTTGCACTGCTCTCTCCACTTAGGCACACTTTTGATATTCCCGAAATCTGTTGCACTGAGGTGCACTGTCATCTTGCAGTGTTTAGGTGAGGTGGTCTAGGGAACATGATCAGAAGGTAAGGGGGGGGGGCGCGCTCATAAAGCTTCCACTAACACTCTCCATCCGTGGTGAATCAGGTTAGTGTGGTCTGCTGACTTGGCCTTCTGGCGTCAGACTTCATTTGAGCATGCTCCAAAAAGACACCACAGACTGGGAAAAATCCCACAATACACAGCATTCATCCTTGGATTGTTAACAGGGAAGACCGTAGAAAAAGCTGACCGTTAGGGAAGATGGCGGGGGTTTGCAAGAGGCCCAACAATGACCCACTGTCCCAGATGGATCCGAGCAACGAACCGCATCGTACCTTTATATTCCTGAGACTGGCACACAGACTCTGCCTTCAGCTTTACGTGTCACTGCTCATTGTTGGTATTCCATTTTGTTTCCCATGGTTTTGTGCATCTGAAACTATAGCCAGATGTTCTCGTAAGCAGGTGCGTGTGTGCACAGCTATGTGTGCGTGCAACCATTCATGCGTGTGCATCCCTTAATGTGCTTATTCTGGTGAGATTGTCTCAACTTCCTGTTGTCACAAACAGGCTCTGTGTTCGCTGTAGAAAAGCTCCACCTCAGGACAGATTTACTATCAGGTCATTTGTCACTACCTGCTGAGCACAGGCCAGGGAAGGTCAGAGCCCACAGGACATACGTCTTTGTGTTAATTTCTCTTATTTGAAATAGAGACAGAAGAACATTCCAGGACCTTTGACTGTCCTCTTTGGATACTGTTTAACTACAAGTAGATGAAAGAGTTTCATCAGATTGAAGATTTATTGTTATTGGTCAGTTAATGGTAAAAATCATATCAGCAATCAGACGATAAACCTTACTGCTAGTTCTTGCATTCTCAGCTTGTCTTTAATCATGCAGGCTTGTGCATAAGTTCACTAAAGGTGAATGCTCTGACTTGTGAGCCATTAAACAAACACAATCTTCCCATTTTGGTCGTGATAAAAATCAAGGCCCAGGACAAACAGGGGTAAATTACACAGTAGCATCTCAATCGCACCCTCAGTATCATAAAAGGAAAAGAAAACAACATGAAACAAAATCAATAAAAGCCAGAGACACTAATAAAACTCAAGGTGAATAACTGAATCTGAATCTACTTAAGTGTCTGGCATTCTTCTTCTGTAGTGACGTGTTACAGATCACAGGTAATGGGTAAACATGCCTGCTCTGTGCTGTGTATTTTAACATTGACATTAAGCCAGATTATGATGAATTTGCAAAGAGATGTGACCAGTTGCTCCCAAAAGGCTTAATGACACAAATTTGTGAGATTGCTTATAAATATCTTATTAGAATCAAAGACTGTATTAAGACAGTATAAAGGATGTATGATAGCAAACAATTATAGTAATTATTAGAGACATAATGGAGGATCATCCAGGATACGATCATTAGCTAACAACTCATCAATCACAAGTCATCAACCAAAGAGTGTAGATCATCCCATCACGTCGTTTTTCATGCACCAAGATGGCCACAGCATAAATACTCATCTTGAGACTTTATTATAGGATATTAGCCAGGGGTTAATGTTACCCTGGCTACATTAATTTTCAAACAAGCAAATAGGAATGAAGGCAAATTAATGTGCTCTGTAGTTGCAAACCATGTTAATGTCTTAATAAGCCACAAATCAGCTGTAGATACAAGAACTTAAGTCAAATAACAAATGTGATGTAGTTTTAGGATGTTTCAGGTTGTATAGTATCACACGATTGAAAGACTATGTTGTCATTCACTCTATTAAAGGGATTATCAATAACAAACTGTAAATAAATGCATAAAAATGAACTTTAAGTTAGCTTAACAATTAAATCTGATACCTGCACACTCTGGACAGATTGCCTGGTGGTGGTCAGAGGGCCCGGTGGCGCCAGTGTCCGGCAGCCTCGCCTCTGTCAGTGCGCCCCAGGGCAGCTGTGGCTACAATGTAGATTGCCATTGCCAGTGTGTGAATGTGTGTGTGAATGGGTGAATGACTGAATGTAGTGTAAAGCGCTTTGGGGTCCTTAGGGACTGAGTAAAGCGCTATACAAATGCAGGTCATTTTACCAATCTGACATAGAGCTAACACAGAGGGACCGACAACCTAATCCAACTAAGTGCGTGTCTTTGGACTGTGGGAGGAAGCTAGAATACCCCGAGAGAACCCACACAAACACTGGGAGATGTAGACTCCATACTGAAAGGCCCCCGTCAGATGATGGAGTCAAATTTAGGACCTTCTTTTTATAGGGCAATGTGCTAACCAACTCACCAACTTATTATAGTGCTGCTGCCCTATTATATTATAATATATAATCTATATTCAGCCTTTAAGCAGATTGTTTTATTTAAGAATAAACCAGCCTGACCTAAAGAACATTTTCAAAATTAAAGTTTTTGGTTTTTGAAACAGGCACCCGGGTTCATTGTAAAGCACTAAATTAACATACATTGAAATTCATGTAGCTTAACAGTACTCAGCATTATGGTTGTCATGTTTCAGTTCACATTTCCATTATGTGGTCTTTCACTTTTTCTTAGCCAGTGTGGCCCTTGAAATGATGTTGCCCACCTTCTCGACTAGAACCTCTCTTTGTTTCAGAGTGTAATTGTACCCATCTGAGACGCCAATCTGCACAATTTTCTTTCCTCTGCCCCCAACACTTTGTTATCTCATGCCCGTTCTGTGGACTACCTTGTGGCCCCAGGGAATTGCCCAGTCACCCATAGGGAACAAGACTGACCAATCACTATGGCAACTAAGCGGTGAGGGTCAAACCAGGTCAATCAGAGACAGACTGTTGCCATCCCTGCTCTGTCATTAATTACTTATACCTCCCCAGGCACTGCTCCATGTGTAATGCAAAGCTGAAAGGTTTGGATCCAAATGGTTTGAGTGGATGGTCAGGTGAAGTTCACCGATTCATTTCATATGTGTATCTGTGACAGGGTCAGACTTGTCTTTATTATGAACCGAGAGAGGGTTTGACTGTGTTTGGAAACGAGTGTGTCAAATAGATATGTCATGTTAGCAATAAGAGCACAAATGACCCGTGTGATGTTACAGAGACCTCTGACTCTAGAGGAAGGCTTTATTTGTTGATTTGATTAAGTCCAGCATCATCTCAGTGTTGTGCGAGCCTGTTCTTTAGAAGTGGGCATTTAGTTTGATTCGAGCAACCAGAGCGTACAGAACCCAGTCCTCTCCAACTTTAAATGGTTCAGTGTTTATAGGTTGTGACAACACTTGCTGTGTCTGGTTTGGAGCTCAGCTTTCAAATTGAGCTGGTATTTGCATTTGTTAGGCGCTATGGAGATGAAAAACTGCATGCTGCACAGCTTCCCTTCTGTGTGTGTGTGCGTGTGTGTGTTTAGGAAAGTTGCCTTTTGTTGTTCTTGGACTGATCTTGTATGAGCTAGAAATGAAACTCATCTGTGGAGGGAAACGATCTCTCTGCTTGTCTTGTAACATGATTGACATAGGGGTGCAAAAAATAGGAAAATACCCCCCAGGCTCTCTGCTGGAGTGGAATCTGGTGATGGTCAAATGTCCTCCTTTCCCCTCATTCCATATCATTAGTGTTCTCTTTCTTAGTTTAGATATTCTGTTTCATCCAAGTGTCCATCTTTTTCCACCTCTAACCCTTTATTTTTCAATCTTTTATACAATTGGACTTCATTCGTACAAATGTGTCTGACGATATCTGGTTCTGCAGTAAAAAGAACTGTAGCCATGTGCTGAAACAGCCTGTAAGACACTGGAACCAGAATGGCCAACTTGAAGAAGTACACGCTGATGAAATATTTGTAAATGAATTAGTTTGAAATGCCTTAGAACATTTGCCAAAACACTGGATATGTTTAGTAGAATTATGACAAATAGAAACCACTGCCCAAATAGCTGCTAGACACAAGTGACACAAAGGTAAGTATAAGTATTTTAAATGAGCTACACATTACATAAATACATTGAATTTGCAGAAATAACTACAACATGTTGGCTATTGGACAACAGTGCATTTCACAATGCCTGCAGAGCGTTCTTGAAAAGTTTCCACTAACTGTCATGGTGTATACCAACCAAGGCCAAAATTAAGCTCTTCCAGGCCTCCACGCTGCATTTTATCCAATACGAGAACTCAATTTGAAAACATGTGAGCGAAAACCTCACTAATTCCTGTGTTTTCCCACTCTAGCTTTCATCTGGAGTGAACTCATACACCCCACTTTTTGTCTACTATTGTTCTCGCTGCATTTAGAGACACATGTGGGTCTGTTTGTCCCACTGCTGTTTTCATGGAAATGGGGTAAGGAATAAAAGTAACCCAAAACGAGCAGCGACGCCGAACCGCTAATTATGAGCGGGGGGAGGGATGAAGGGGCCCGAGGAGGAGGAGAGGACTGCTTATATACATTCCCCCTTCTCACAATCTCCAGCTATAAGCTCCATCTTCTCCACCCTACTGTTTTGTTGTTTTGCTTTTGTTCTGAGTTATTTAAGATGCCGTGTCTTTCATGTGTGCAGTTGTGATCTCTCTGAGCTTTTAGCACCGTGGGTCGTAACACAGCAGAGATGTCTGCACGACGGGTGCCACTGACAGCAACAAGTTTTATGTTCTGTGCTTGTGCGGCATAATAAATCATACCTTTTTATGATTTGATGATTTTGTGTTCTGTTTAGGTGGTCATGTTGGTGTTAAAATTGTCAAAAGCATCTGTCTTTTTAGTTGCTGATTCTGAGTGTGAGGATACGATCATAGAAAAAAAATAAAGCATTTAGTCAAATGACACATTAAGCACATACTGCACATCTGGCTGTGAGGATCTGAAGTTCAGATGTCCTCGTTCACACTGCACTAACCACTTCTCCACATCCTGTCTAAAGCATAACAGTACAGAGGTTAAACTGCAGAATCCAATTTTTATTTTTGCAAGTTTGCATGACTCCAGTCTGCAGTTGGCTGTCTCTGTTTTTCCCCTTACTTTGTTGAGCAGGCAAAACTTTTGCTAGACACATTTGGTGAAATATGTCATAATGCATTCATGAAATAAAGCAATTTTGTACATGACTGAGTTTAGAAAAACACAAAGTCCTTAAGCCAGGCTGTGTTGCCAGTTAGATACACCTATCGAACTATAATCTTTTCCAACACAGAAGCTCTGCAATAAATCTCATTTATAAAGCTTATCATATTCAGTTTGTCTTAAGACTGTGCCAGAGAGGTTCTGACTCAGCTCTTTGGTCATATTGGACGCTATTGTGAGAGACACTCCATTAAATTATAGTAAAGTTGGTTGCAGAAGTTTTTCCACTGCCATTAATGTCAGTAGTGGTGGACAAAATATTATCCCAGTGAGTTTAAAATAATTTGACATCAACTATGAAAACAAAAATGCTTTGTGTGTGTGTGTGTGTGTGTGTGTGTGTGTGTGTGTGTATCGTACTCTTTTTCAACCAGTGATGGAGGTGGAGGTAAAATGTATAAGTATATATTAGTGCTGTCAGCGTTAATCTTGTTAAAATGACGTTAATGCCATAACCGCATAACCGCAAATCTCCGTTAGCGAGTTAACTTAATGAACACGCTTACTGAAATTTATTTAACACTTCTTACAAAAGCCTGTTGGTGATGATAACCATGGCTTCAAGGCACCTCCTGTACCCAAGTTCTGTGGGCCCTTTCTATCTACTCTGAGCTTTAGTTTAGTTTAGTTTAGTCTGAGTAGATTTTGAGTTGGATTCAGGTCAGATGATTGGCTGTGCCATCCTAGCATCTTTATTTTCTTTCCCTGAAACCAATCGAGAGGTTCTTGGCTGTGTGTTTGGGATCATTGCCTTGCTGAAATGTTGTTCGGAAAACTTTAAACACACTTCAACATGCTTTTTCTTCAGGAATGGAGTCTTGCGTGGCAATCGTGCATACAGGCCATGGCGGTTGAGTCTGTTACTTATAGTTTTCTTGAAAACAATTACACCTGCTGTTTCCAGGTCTTTCTGTAACTCTTGGACAACTCGACTGATAATTCTTTTTACTCCTCTGTCTGAAATTTTGCAGGGAGCACCTGGTCATAGTCGATTCATGGTATGTTTATGGTGAAATGATGTTCTTTCCACTTCCACATTATGACCCCAACAATGCTCACTGGAATCTTTAGTAGTTTAGAAAGTTTCTTCTGTAACCAATGCCCTCAGTATGTTTTGCAACAATAAGTTGCAAAGGTCTTGAGAGAGCTCGTTTGTTTTACCCATCATGACATCTTTTTGTGTGACACCTTGGTAATGAGACACCTTCTTATAGTCCATCAGTTGGGACTCAACCAGCTGATATTAATTTGCACTAAGTGGCAGGATTTCTTTCTAATCACTGATGGATTTCAGCGAGCGTCATGACTTTCCATGCCTTTTTGCGCCTCCCTTGCTTCATGTGTTATTATTACACCTAATTTATGGACATCTGTGGTTTGATTTCTTTTCATGTGTGGACTGGATTGGTTGTTACCGACATCTGGTTCATGTCAGTAGCGCTCACAAAATTGGTGACATGTTAAATATTTTACCCGTTGTATACTATGAATACCAGAAAAAAGTGGATATTCTGTCATACATATACTGCTATCGCGATGCTCATATGAAACAAGTACAAGTAATCTCTGTCAGTGCAAGGCTCAGGCTATAGACAGCTCTTAGTGCTCTGTTTAAAACTGGGTTTTTTTCTACTCTTGGATCTGTATGATTTAGCTCTGGCTGTGAGCATAGAAGCAACCGACCTGCTGGTTAAACCTTCCATTTGCAATGAACAACCAATTAGATGGAAGCTGACTCAAAAGGAGGAGAAAAAAGACTATTTTTTGTTATGGCTCATGGACATTGGAGCACCAAAATGGCTCGGTGGCACTCCAAAGTTTCGGGTCAGTCAAGCAGTACTTTTATGTATTTCAGATCCAGATCATCATTTCAGTATTAAATCACTGTAGAAGTGCATTTAGTTGGGGGGAGCAGGAAGTCAACCTAATGTGTCAGAATCATCCGATTTACATTAAATTTACATAGTATATTATTTTTTGCAAGTGTTATAAAGAAAAAGGAAAAAAATAATTACTCTTGTTCTCCAGTGGCACAGAAATCGACATTAACTCTTTTGTCCAATATCATGTGAGACTAAAGACATCTGAATGATAACAATAAAATCCCTCGACTGTTGTGACCTAAGTAGTTAAGGTTTGTACCACATGGATACAAATGCAGCAAACTACAGTTTGGTTTCTGGACAGTTAGGCTTTTACAATTTGTCTTCTTTCAGCCAGCTTTTGTCCTTTATGTCTAAAGATAACTGTGCCATGTAGCACTGGCGCAAAGTGTGAGTTTAATTGTTTAACTTTAATTGCTTTGATACTCATTAATCAGACATTTTTATCAGTCTATTAATTGTTGCATAACTTTTTTAGGAGATTAAATCAAATAATCACCTAAGTATAACAGCATTTTATTAGAATGGAGTAAAACTTTATAATATTTTGATCTACAGATTTATGAAGTCCTGAAGTGGAAATTTGTTAACAAAGTATATCAAAAAGTGTGTGGTGAGTCTACAGACTACTGAATACAGTCGTTATGGTACAAATTGGATAATATTAGCCGAGTGGTATACTTGGGTGCACTTTAGTACTTAAGTCATCAAGCACAAAGTGACACTATAGTTCTCACAGTCTTAGTGTTGTTTGGAGAAGATGTACCTCTTTGCCAGTGTGATGTGTTTAGTTCTTGTTTAACAGCGAGGCTCTGCGCAGCGTCACAGGATAGACAAACAGACAGACAAGACATTAGTGATGTGTTTACCATCTGTTCAGGAAGGACAGAGATGATGGGAAGGGATGAAAAAGAGAGACATTTATTTTCACAGCGTATGAAGAGATGAATGGTGTCTGAGGATTTACTGCCAGACATCTACTGTTATCAGTTATCACAGAGGTCAGGCAAACGTCGTGCACCCTGTGACACATTGTCAACTTTAACTTGGAATAAAGGCAAGAGATGGTCAGTGATTGTGGGCCCAAGAGGTGCAAGGGATATAGTCGAATTTGAAACAGCTGAAAACATTTTAAGCCTTTTCCTTAGTTGAGAAATTATCCACCCAAATAGAATGTGTGAGAAACACCAGCAAGCTGCTGTCTTTAAGTTGTTGTGAGGGATGTGTGATGCGTGAGGGGAGCGCAGCACGTGACCCAAGAATTCTGGGAAGTGAAGAAGAGCCATAAGAACCCTAGGAGGAGTATGATAAGGATTTGGGTATAATGTATGAAGGGGAGTTCAGTGTTCAAGTTTAGTGAATCACTTGGACTCATTTGTCCAACACCATCTTGATCCTCTGGAGCTGTTACTTGATTAATGCTATAATACTTGTTAGTGTTGGCAGTTGTGATTTCACCATTTGTGATTTGTAATTGAATCGTGTGCGTCAGTACACCAATCATATTAGTACAAGTCATCTCTGTGCTATGTTGCATATTTATGGAAGTACGAGATCTATCCAGAAATCATCATAACTTGCTGAATTTTCAACCAGTTTTTCACAGGTTTCTAGCCAATGTAGGATGTGTTTATATAATACTTGATGTTTGGTTTAATTGGAATGTGAGCTTTGGTACTTCTTTTGTAGATTAAATTTCTATTTTCATTAGTTTTAAAGTACATTCATTTTCTCTCAGCATAGTTGCCATGTCATTTTGTATATGCATTTGGAAGTCAATTAAAAATTACTCAATTTATAATTTCTACATACGAATATATTATTAATTAATCACAACAAACACAATTAATTTCCAGCAGGCTTCACACAGTTGTGGAGTTATTCATACACTTCTTTATACACTTAATGAGGTCTTCTAAAAGAACCTCAAAGGATTGCTTTAGAGAATTTTTGTCTGTTTAAATGGTAAAATAAAAATGCTATTTGGAACAATGCAAATATCTAACTATGCAGTCTGTATTAGGACATGGGAATTCTCAGATTCATTGCGCCACTGACTGTTCCTGTTTTTAAAAAATCCCTGATACACTATGTGATGGATTCATAAATCTTGGAATGGGGAGAGAATAATGGGGATGAGGATGTGTTGTGTCTAAAACCAGGTTTGGCGGGAAAAAGGTGTTAGCCAGTATTAATGGTTTAAGCTTGCTTCAGTACTTCTCCTGTTAGTGTTTTTAGCTGAGCCATGAGCTTAAAGCTCTGGGAATGTTTGCGCAGTAGAAATCCTGGCTGATTTTGTTTGTATTGTTCCATTTCAGAATGTGTTTTGAACCAGAGTCAGCAGACCAGGACTGTTTCGTTTTCACACAAACACACACACACACACACATATATTCATACATACAGAGAAGTCAGCCATGCACTCATCACCCTGCCTGTCTCCATCCTGACCCCAACTTCTGTCTCCTTCAGCCCCTGTACTTGTTTGTGGCTATCAGTCTTTGCCACTTTTCATGAAATGTGGGTCAGGCTCAAATGAATTGCCAAAAAGAGATCCTGTTAAGCCCTCTGATACTCAGAGTGTTATAACAGATGGAATTCATGGAGGGTGATGGGTGTTAATGTGCAGACACGTAGTCTGCAAACAAATCGCTGTATGTCTGTGCTCACACTCTTGCCTGCATGTTATGTTGTGTATAGCTTCTCCTGTGACACTTCACATAAGCATGGCACAAAATGCTTCTGTTGCTCTAATTTGGTGTATGTTTGCATTAGTAAGACAAAGTTAAACTTGTATTAGTGGTGACATGCTAGTCTGTGTGTGTGACAGAGGACTGTTGTGTGTGCAGAATGCAACCCGGACACAGGACTTGGGTTACTCACAGAAAAAGCTTTCTTTTTAGGGTCCGCTGCTCTGACATGCTGAGCACAGAGAGACAAGTTACTGTGTTTAAAAAAACGTCTTGCAAAGATGTGTTTGTCAGTAACGCTTTCAAATTTTGGAAGTTCGAAATAAACATTTTATCTCTTCTCAGCTTTTATTTTGAAAGTTCCTTTCATCACTAGCCCTCACTGTGGCTCCAGTTTCCTAACTCGATTTTCTCTTCTCCTTTATGTGTGAACCATGGCTTTCCAATAAAAAACGGATAGAAGAATCTGCCTGTAGCTCTTTATTATGCGGTCATTCAAATTTTTAATTGAAGTGTTTGTATGCACACACTTCTGAAATTCAGGTCTTCTTTCACAATCTGCTGATTTTTACTCAAATACTCAGACATCTAAAGTTAGCCTCAGCTCATACAGTAAAATGGCCTGGTTAATCATAATTGACTCATCACCAAATAGATCATCAGAGAGCATCATGGGATCTAGCTCACTCACTAATAGCATCTCTTAGAGGAGGTCTTTCTTCAGTCACTTCCCATAATTCCAAACTTTTCCTCTGTCTGTCTTTGGATCTATATTTATGCTTATTGTATATTCTTTCCAGATTGTTTTGTTTGTTGTTAAAGTCTTCCAGTACACATCAACATCCAGCCAGGTGTGTGTATGAGAGTGCTTTTACAGTGGGATGAAGGGAGATTAGTTGTTTTCCATTTCCCGTTGCAGTAATGAGTGTTCTATAAATGTTTAGGGAAGAGCTGCCACGCGTAGGCGTGTTTGTCTGTGTCTATCTGAGATATGCACAGGTTGGCTAGACAGTCCAGATTATGATGTAGACCTTATTTACACACACACAAAAAAACCCACACGCATCACTCACATTTCCTTGGCAAGCCTTGAAACCCACTGCTTTAAAACAGATGTGTGCATAACCATTTTTTTTCTCATTTTGAAGTCCTCTCTAGTAAGTACAGTGTTGCCTCTGACCTCTGTGTTAATGTGAGGTCAGAAAAGAAGCCCTGCCTACTGCCAATATGCGGCTCACGATATAGTTCCTCAACACACACACATTAGCTCCGTCCATTGAGAGACTGAGAGCACACTAGCTGCGTCATAGTACACCAGTGTGTGATGCAGCTCTTAGTTTAGTCATAATGAATTCCATGTTTTATTCAAACGTTACTACAAACTAATTGATGACAGAGTTCTGCCAAAGCTAGTGATGACACGCTGCTGAATTTAGAAGTTACTGCACGGACAGACTTAAGGTCAGATATGCAGGATTCACGGTCACACAGCTCTGACCGGCAGTATGCAGCATATAGTTTAAAAATATTCATTTCAACTGTCGCACATTTCCTGTCTTTTGAAGCCTTTTCCAGAATGGAGTTTTGGAGGGAAAGAAAACAGACAGACACAGTTCAGTCCATGCAGGGTGCATTCATGGATGGGATTTGTCATGGTGCAGCAGTGCCCCCTAATGTTTGTGATTTTCCTCAAGCCCTGGATCTGAATCGAAGTGCAACATCTCTCAGAGGCAGCAACTTTAGCCTCCCCTTATACAAACAGACTCATTAACTTAAAAATGTATTTTTCTTATCACAAATCAAGCTTAAACATATTGAAGGATCATGCTTAAAAGCAAGTAAGAATTTACACATTTGAATTTTGCCTACTCCTTCCATATTAGTATAAGCCAAGCTCTTATTTTGAAATAACCTCCTGGTTAACTATACTCAAACCCCCAACTATTCTGCCCCCACCAACTATGCAACTTCTCATCCATGTGTGAGACAGACCCTGGATTCAGAGGGGCTGTTTTAATCATGTTTCTTTGATTTTAAAAAAGAAAAGAAAAGGAGATGCGTGAAAAGAAAAGTGAATATGTATATTGTGTCCGTTCTGAATGGATGCACGGAAAAGTGAAACTGAGCAACAGTAAAATGTCAAACGCAGTTGTTTTGCTTTGAATCCCATCGGACGAATTGTGGCCGTTTCATTCTGCTTCGTGTAGAAACCGTGTGTTTACCTCAGGATGTTTTCTCCCTGCTGGAGCCTCCTGAGTCAATTAGTAGTGGATGTAATGTACTATCCTTGGCAGTATTAGGGGGATGTTTGTGTGTTTCTGTGTGCATGTGTCTTTGTATGATTTGGTTTTCCTCAGTGTGAGAAAAGTGCGGGAGGTTTTACATGGCCCTGGGGTTTGTGGCTGCAGTTCTCTCATCTGGAGAATTGCGCCATAATCTGTTGCAGCCCGTGCAGCAAAAAAAAAAAGAAGCCTTGTTAATTTCCTTATGTTTCCAACCATAAGAGAGTATACTACCTTAAAAGCTTGCGCGACTTCTGTCTTCCGTATTTTTCCAGCACCGCAAACGAACTGCAGGTCTTAGCCTAAGTGAGATAAGCAGGCATGGTGTCGTGTGCCGGGCAGACAGAATCCAGCCACATTGACCAGCATGTGGCTGACTGGCGGTGACAGGGTGGAGTGCGGGGACTGTGTTTGTTTCTGTGATTGGGTCTCATGTCTCCTCTAAATTATAGTCCTCAAGCTCTGTGCCAAACCAACTTTTGACACACAGGGAGCTAAAGAGGAAAAGATAAAAGACCGAGAGTTGCATGGGGAGACAGACGATTAAAGGGGATAAAAAGGTGAAAGAGACGAAAACTGATGTAAAAACTACTGAAAGTTTTTACTTGTACAGACAGAGAGGCAGCTGACCATCCATCTCTCTCTGTGCAGATGTTCATTGATTTCTCCCCCAACAGTGTAGCGTGCAGTTCAGCATCCGGGCTACTTGGCTGGGCAGAACGGAATCACACACATCTCAAACACTGTGGTAATTCAGACCTCATTTAAAACAAAAGTTTTATGTGTCTGTCATCCAGCAAGCATTACAGGCAAGCTGCTGGACCCCACCTTACAAATAAGAGCTTACTAAGCTCACTTTCTGTACAGCAGCCTAAGAACTCAGTACATCCAACTTGATGAAATGCATACGAATCCAAGAAATGTTAAGAAAACATTTGCACCAATTTGATATTGCAGGTGCAGCATTCAGGAAAAAATTTAAACTAATACAGGAATGAACTGTAATACAAAAAACAATTTCCAGCGTCTTGAGCTGCCAGGCAGCTGTACATTTATCCCATCAGGCAATCAATAAAGTACTCATGTCTTTCTCCTTTACTTCTTTTTTCTATTTATTTTCCCCCCAGTCAGAGACATGTATGAGTTGGCCCACTGATAGACAACGTGCATGTTTGCGATCAGGGTGTACGTTCCATAATCCACCCTGTACAGGTGGAGTTGCGCGAAAGAAAATCTCGGTCTGCTTTCCCCTCAAACATTTTTGTTACATTACCAGGTCACCTGGATGATGATGCTACGTCTAGAGAAGAGAGAAGTGACAATTGTAATCCTTAAAATTTCAGCCCTGGTGTATGTGGCAATACCTGTAGTTGTATGTAGTACCTGAGTACACAAAACATTCAGAAGCTACTTGTTTTTCAATTTACATTTGTACATCAGAGTCATGACTTGCATCAAAGTCAGCCAGCAGCAAAAGTAAGATGTATTTGTAATTTCGTACAGCTTCTGAACAGCTGAAGCCTCACACTTTAGAAGGTAGGGAACCGCTCAGGCTTTCGGATGTTGTAGTTAGCACAATCCACGTCTTTGGCCTGTCTCAACCTCTGAAAAATTAGCCAAACTGAATGATGTTTTGTGAAAACAAAAAATGGACAAATACAAATAAACTCTGCAAATGTTTGCTGATAAAAATCTTACTGTAAAATGTGGTTTTAAATGTCTTGTATATAAACAAACACAATCAGACTTAATTTCTATGGCTAATTTATTACTCGTTTCCTGAGTAGGAATACAAGGATGGGATGAATAAATAAAATTCAACCTCATTTTGCAGAAAACCGAGTGATTTAAGTTGATCTTCCACTGTTCAGTATGTCTATGATCTTATGTGCACACTTGCTCTTCTTTGTGTTTAAAGTCCTGTTTCCGTTGTTCTGGTTAAAAATCGGATACAATGTCCACAACCTTTCACACAAGACAGAATAATGGCTGTTAAGAGATCCAGAGATAAACTATATTTTTCCATTCCTCCTTAACTTGAGGCAAATTTCTGCTTTTTAATAAACGGTAAACCCATTCTCGGATCCGTCATTGTCATCACAGCAGGTTACAATGACCAGGTGTCTCTGCTGAGATACTGCACACGTGCACTCGTGCCAGCAGGCTTGGATAAGGCATGCTCATTAACAGAATGTGAGTTTGCATTCATTTTTGGTGTTGTTTACATGTGCAGAATCCAGGGTAAAGCCTTTGTTTGTCTTCCAGCTGTTCTATTACAAATCAATGGTAAGCTTGCATTACATAATTTAGAGGCAAACTTTAGTTGCTGTCTTCTTTCCCCGAGGATTTATGTGTTTTGTTTTTAGAAGTTTGCTTGTATCCCTTCCAGCTTTGCGTGTTATTTGTGAATGCAAATTGGTTGTGATTATATATTTGCAAATGAAGCACATGTGTGCTTTTCCAAAAGAATTCAAATTAGTTTTTTTCCTGGTTCCTATGGTAATGATAAACCGTCTGAAAGCCCTTTGAGGTGAGTTCTGGCCAGAGAGTCTTTGGTCCACTAGAACAACTGACCTATAGCCAACTTGGTTCATGCTCCCACAAGGACCCACACCTCCAACACCCACCCCCTCCCCCTGCCCTCAGGCCCAGAAAAAGGTTCATTGTGCAGGCAGGGAGCAATGCAAGTGAGGCCTGGTTCTGGTTAGTGCACTGCACTGCATCTGAAACACTCACCTTCCTCCAGGGGCTGCATCTGGAGCTGGTTTCCTGTGCAGGCAGCACTAGGCTTGGGCGGAGTTTGGCCCGACTCTGTGATTGGACGAGATTGAGCCTTTATGGACTCCAGGATTGTTGGAGTTGCCAAACAGTAATCTGTCAATCACTGGCAGACATATTTAAACCAGAACATAAGCAAGAGCGAGCTAATGATTGGTGCAAAGGTCTGAGCAAGATGCCAGTGATGTTTCAGCTTTCTACCAATAGCCTCACTGGCAAACTTTGCATTAGCCAATGTCCTGAGTCCATTTGGAGAACAAAGACAATTCCTATATTTTTATCCAAAGTCAGCTTTTCTTAGGGAAATACTATGTCATGATAAGAAACTAGAGTAATTTAAAGTAATGGCTTTCTCTGAGTAATTGCAAAACCTAAAATTAGCTTTGTTTTGACAGAGTAATGCCATTGTTATTCTATAATTGTATATAATGGTCACATTAGAGCATGGCAGCAGAGGCCGTGGATTCAGTAATTGTCTTTAATAATGATAATAATAATGCTAGTTTCCTGCTATTACGGTAGTAAGACTGCACCTAGATCTACACTCTTTCACAGACATGCGTGTCACAGATTTAGCCATCTTTCTGTCATTGGGTGTATATCTTGCAGGATTTCCTGGGAAGGTGCTGGGGTTTTTTTTCTAACTGAGTTTAGATAAGTACTGGGCTCTTATGACCCATATGCTGGATAATTGCACTTAAATTAAATACACCTTTGCATAAAATGAGCTTAGGTGGTCATTTTTAGAGCGTTAGATTGCTGATGCTGTGATTATGAGATCCAGAACTTGGAGCTTGCACTGCTCACCGTCTTTGCATTTTAATCTACCTTTGTGGTTAAATTATCTTCTGGAATAATCTGAGGGAAACACTTCTGTCTGACCCAAACTTCTACTGAAAGCATGGTTTACGCCACTCCATCATGTTTACAGGGGTGTACAGTTCACCACCACATTTCCACTTATCCCGTGTGCCAGAGCTGTGAGTCGGCCATTGTTGAATTTAACTTGGAGAAAGTTTTACTCAGAGGTCCCACTCAGCTTCACTCAGCTCAGTCCCAATTCTGTACCAAGACTTCTATTTCCTATCTGGCGCCATGGTATGCAGCTGACAGCAGCTTTTATAGAGCGCTTGAAAGGACTCAGTTGAAGTGCACACTTGTCTTGCATGTAAAAACACATGCACATAGCAGTACACAGTTTATACTATTATTTATGGTTAGGGAACGAATACTTGGTTGATTCGTACAAATTTAAAAAATGGGGCAAGTTTAGACGGCACAAGTTTTGATGTCTCGTAGTTGCTGTTCTGCTTATGTAGCAAAACATGTTTTGTCCCTTACTGTCCATAGGTGATCTATGCCACTGTGTTAATTCCAATAAGATGTGTCAAAAGTCCATGATATCAATGGGTATCTAAAAATCAGAGGCTCATTGGATGAATACACAGTGTGCATTTCATTTGACTTTCTAAATCATCATGTGTAATTCTTGTGAGCTAATAGAGATCCAAATAGGGAATCAGGACATCTTTTCATTTTCTACAGCAGGGGGCAGCAGTCTAAGTAAAAATGCCCGGCCCTCCCTACCTGCCTTCAGCACTTCTGTAGAAATACCAAGGTGTTCCCAAGCCAGTTAAAAGCTACAATCCTTTGGGCTACTTCCGGGTTGCACATGCCAGAAACACCTGTAACACCACCCCAACTGACTCATTTGATGCCCAGCGGGTTTACTTTGAGTCACTCCTGAATGACTGAGGTCCTTGCCCTTTCTCTAAGGGAGAGCTCACATATGAGTATGAATGGTTCTCTCTCTCTCTCTCTCTCTCTCTGTTAGCCCAGACAGACTGGCGATCTGTCCTGGGTATACCCTGCCTCTTACTCCATGCCAGCTGGGATAGGCTCCCACATCCCTCACCCACAGCTCCAAACTGGATAAGCGGAAGAAGATGGATGGGGTTTTCAATTTTTTTTATCCAAATATATCAATGTAAGAAACAAAACCTCATTCTTAACTTTAAATGCTCTTAACTCAAACCCATATTGTGGCCAAAACGTATGACGATCTGTCACAGTGGCCATTGCTCCATTTGAAAGGGCCACAAGCCATAAAGGTTGGTAACCGCATGTTCATCTGTCTATCCATTTTTCTCAGCTTTTCCATCTCATGGTGGTTCTGGCCCCTATCCCAACTGTCATGGGATGAGAGACAGGATACACCCTGGTCACCACTCTATTACAGGACTAAACCAGAGAGACAAATAACTATTTTTGCTCAATTTCACACCTATGGAAAATTCATAATCACCAGTTAACCTGACATTCATATCTTTGACATTCATGGACTGTGGGAAGAAGCCAGATGGGAGGACACGCAAACTCCAAACAGAAATACCTTAGCCAGAAAGTCTATTTAAAATGAAGCAAGAGTGCGACATGGGGAACCATATATACATTTAAAAAACTAAATATAATATTATCAAATGCTTTCATCCTCTGTTGTAGTGTAAATACCTAGGGATGGGTACCGGTATCCGGTTCTGACATAAACGGTAGTAACCAGACTGAAAAGCAGCGCATATTTCGGTGCTTTTTTTCCCCCCTGAGATGTCATACACTTTGGATTCCAGCCAATCATTTTACCTTTGCGAGCGTAGAAGGCGGGCCCAGGTACGTACGTTCTTTTAGAGCAGAGCTACAGATTAAAAATGCCCAAAGCGAAGCGGTCAAAGTCTGGCTGTACTTCACAGCAAAAGATGCAAACTCAGCAGCCTGCAACAAGTACTTTAAGGTGATACTGTGCAAAGGAGGTAACTCCTCGAATCTGATGAAACACCTGATATAGCATTTTGTTAAAAGCCGAGAAATGCGCTGTATTTGATAGCTTGCTGCGAGACCTCACACCATGCACATCTACTGCGGGTGGGTTGCCTGTTATCGGACCCGGAGTTAGCAACATCCCCCAAAAACCCGAAGAATAGAGTCCTGGCCCCTAGCCCTGCCAATGTAGCAGAAATGATGACTGATGATAATGGCAGCAGCAGCAGCCATTCTTCTCTGCATGAGTAGCTTAATGTTGTTCGTGTGTAATTTACGTTGAGTAGGCTAACCACTTTATTACATTAATGCATGTAAGGTGAACTAGCAAACACCGTCGTAGCTACATGCAGCTGTCTTCTTGTTTGATGGCAGATACTTCCTTCACCCTGGCCAAAAAGGCTAAAATGACCAAAGAAAAAGTGGAAAACAGCTAAACATGAGAGGTTTTTGGACAAAGTTTGTTTTTTCCATTGATTAAGCACTGCTTCCAGCCAAGAGTGATGCCATAAATCCCATATAGCTGCAGAACAGGCTAACATTGTGATCTTTTTACAAAAAAACACTTGAACATGAGAGGTTTTTGGACCAATTTTGTGTTGTCCATTCTTTAAGCATCGGTTCGAGCACCGTTTAAGCACCGGCATCGTTTCAAAAGTACCGGTTTGGTACTGGTATCGGATAAAACCTAAACGATACCCATCCCTATAAATACCATAAGTCAGACATTTGTAATGATTATAAGACTGTTTAGCTTGTCAAATTGAAACTTTAACTGCAAGAGCAAACACTAAAAACACTGAATCTTCTACACTTGTAGTACACTGTTTGAGTGAGGTAGTTTTTGTTGGGCCCCAGAAACACTCCAGAGCTCCCCTTTCAGCTTTCTCTGCAGTACCATATGCTGAAAGCTTCTGATGCCAAAGTTACATGACAACAGGTACCTTTTCAAGCCAACTGTGGTCAAAATGAAAATGTAATTTGCTGACAGTGACACGCTTCTTTTCAAACCTAAAAGATCAGGTTGAGCGTCGTGGTATAGACAGAAGTGTTAGAAATCAATATTTGTTCTAAAGTTAGAGAGGAGGGTGAAAGTGCTCAGCAGTGTGCATTTCAACAAGAAAGCCATAATGTTCTTTGTCTGTCTTTCCTCACTGCTGTCCGCAAGTGAAACGAGCGAGGGAAAGATCCCAAGCATTGTTTGGCAGTTCAAATGAGAGCAGCTTGGAGAGGTATTTGATTTCACAATGTTTAAGAAGAAAAATGTGTGGTGGGATTGTGTTTGAACGGTCCCCAGGGCCGAGTGGTTGGCCGGGGAAGGGGGCCTCGTTGGAGTGAAGAGACTTAACAAGAGTGTTTCTGTGATACCTGCACGTTTAAAGGACGTGAACGTTACTGATTAATTCACCTTCAACGTCTTTTCCTGCCACTTTCATTCATATTAATTTATTTATGATGCATGAAATCAAAGACTTCACTGGCGTCATCGTAGGTGACCTTATACTGAGATAATTGTTTGGTGTGACAAGGGACAGTCAGTCAGCTCTGTGGCTTTGGCTTACCATTTTGGGACTGTATTGCATCTTTAGCTCAGTGAGGAGATCTTCTGGGTCAGATACAGGATCCCCCCACTGGGCCCACCACAAAATCGAGAGCTGCTCATTGTGAAGGCCTGTTTGTCTTGGTGAAAGAAACACAAATGTCTTTACAAAAGAATCTCTTGTCAAAATGAAATATATCCATGTGGGCATTTGTAGCTACAGCCAACACAAACATAATATCCTCTGTTAACATTCAGCCCCCCTTTTGTGCTATCATCTGAAGGTTAATTACTCATTTATTACCTTAGTATCTTTCTTAGCCCTTTTTCTGCATTGCTTTTTTGACTTTTCCCTCTGTTGTGAGTCTTTCCTGTCTCTGTTTTCGTCTTTTTGGGCCTTCAGCCCTTTTTTTCCCATTTGAATTTCAAGCTGTTCATCGGACAGATTAGATCCACACCCTTGTTTTATAGGTCTGTGAGCTCACCCTTGTTGTGAGAGTAGCCAGTGTTCTGTAAACGGTCCCGTGATCTGCAGCACGTTGGATCAGAATGCCATCCAACCATCGTGAGGGCCCGATTATTCAGACCTGCTCAGACAGGCTCACAAAAACAGGTCACTGCACCTGAACATTGCTCCAAATGTTGGCTTTGTGAGTGTGTGTCTTTGTATGTGTGCATTTGTGATAGAAAGAGAGGAGAAAAAAAGTAGTTTGGTACCCGAGCAAAACCAAAAAAAGAATAAAACAAAATTAAGCGTTACATCAGCCACCCAGAGTTGTAAAATTAGCAAATGGAACGATGAGCTCACTCACACTGTCCCTGTGATTTTTAAACACTTACAACGCAACACAGTATTTTTACGCTTATGTCAGTCATCAAGAATGTATACTTGTGGTTTAATTAAATCAAATGATCGAAATAGTTTATCTCCCAATGCAGTTTATTCTTGATTTTTGTTTATGTAAAATGTCCACTGGGAGTAGAAATGAGTAACTGGGACATAAGAACAATGGGGGCCTGTCAAAATAGTGACTTTTATATTTTGTTTCCAGGGTGCCAGACTTATTTGTAGTTTTATAGTGGTTTTGAGCAAAGGTTCTTCAAGTTTTCTGAACGTATTTCAAAGTTTTTCTTTTGACATTGGGAGCTTTTTCACTCTGAGAGAGGGAGAAACTTAAATTGTGTGCTCCAGCTACAGGGGAGGTCATACTGTTCAGCCTCCCTAAAAAGGTCTATGCCAAAGTCCTGGAAAGGAGCGCTCATCTGTTAGTCGAATCTTAGATTCAGGAGGAACACGCTGGACCACCTCTTTATCCTCTTCGAGTGTGTGGGTGGCTCGAGACTTTTGCATAGTATTGTATGTGGAAGTAATAAACTGAAACAAAAATAAAATTTAGACTTTATTCTGGAAATTTATTTCATTTGGATATTTAGTTAAAAGAGTAAGGAGGATTCAGTGCAGTTTATTACGACTTGGATGCCTTTGTGACGGTGACTGAATAACCAACATAAACATAAAGGGTCCTGAACTTGTTGAGTTTTGTCTCATATCTATATTAAAATGATAAAAATACTAAAAACAAATATTAGTAAAAAACACATAAAAATCTGCAGTAAATAAACAAAAAAATCCAAAGGTAAGACAGACTGTAAATATTATACAATATTATATTATATTGTATTATATTATAGTGATGGAGTATCCATTACTTCCCATTGTACCATTGAAAAAATTACCCTTAAAACAATACCGTCAAACATATAGTCAGTGTGATCTGTACTTTATTATAAACAGTATTCTCCTTGAAGTACAAATTTCTATTATTCTCTAAATAAAATACATTTCTAAGATGATGTGCTCTACAATGTTCATTCAGCAGTATAATGCATCATAAAACAATATCATTCATTCACAATAAATCAGCAGTCCAATGTAATACAAATCAGTTTAACGAACGTAATCGTTATCACCTTCTTCTAATTCAGGAGAATAATGCAAACTAAAACTACATAATAGCTTCACAATCCTTAATTAGGGGCATAACATGACATAAGATAATATTATCTTCACATTATCTCACACTGTGTAATTTATATAGATATATTGATTATATTGTCCATATTAGCAAGTTTCTTATCAAAGAGATGACTTTGTTTTCTATGCATTTAAATAATATGAAATTTAGCGTTAACTAAAGGATTCTAATGTAACAGTTGAACTGTAAGTTACCTGTCATATCTTAGATTTTTTTGTAAATCTCCTGTTTACACAAATGCTCATTAGAAAAGAAAACGTAAGAACCAGCACATCTTGCAGTAATCACGATTACAGATTAGCGTGGGTGTTGTAATGCTAACTCAGCTACCCTCCATATGACCCTTGCCTTGAAGGCAACAGCTATGCTCTTGCTAAAGCTTATTAGCTTTATAGTTGCCAGTTAGATATAGAATTTAGTTGAGTTTAGTTTAGTATTTACTCTTTGTGTAATGTTTAAATTTGATTATTATACTTTTTCAAAGCACTCTATATGTCCTATCATTAGCCATTTTATGTTCACCACACATTAAAATTTCTTAGTTTCATTTAAAACAAAGAAAATGACTACTTCTTGAAAAGTGTGAAGTAATTGTTTGGTGTTTGGAAGTAATTTATTCTGGAAATATAAGCCTCTGCTAAAGAGTTAAACAGCATTTAATGAAGTCTTGGATTTTTGGCTAAGCTAAACTAACAGGTTAATTGTGGTGGCTTCATATATGGCATGCAAAATGGTATTGATATTTAAATTTCACTTCCAGCAAGAAAATATGTTTTCCAAACATGTCCAATGATTCCTATGACGAACATCCTTAATAAGCCAGTGGTCACTTCTTGGTATGGTCATTAAAAATAATAAAACCAACAAGGTTCAAAAAACTGCATTCCACCGACTAAGCACTTTTTTTATGTGTTTGCGTGCCGTGTCACAGGCTCTCGGAGACGCCGACTTCCCTGCTGTGCTGAGGCAGCTGCTGCCTTTGATGAAGCCCCGTGGAGTCGAGGACACCTCGGCCTCAGGGTCGAGGCTCAGGGAGGACGAGTTGGGTCCCGATGAGCTGATCCTCCTGCTGGTCTATCTCTACTCCCTGGCTGATGAGACCCAGCCTGCAGATCATGATACAGAGGAGGAGGAGGAGCTGGAGAAGCTGGAGAGGGACCTGATAGGAGCGCTCACCCTAGTCATCATCAGTCGAGAAACAGAACTCAGCCCATTGCTTCAGAAACTGACTGGTGAGAGAAAGTTATTGCCATCGCGGTTGTTCAGTTTTGCAGACGCGCTGTAGGAAAATGAGAGCAAATGGTTTGTTTATTGCCGCCCCAGTTCTTGGAATAGGGGTAATTTTATCATTGTCTTGACACTTCATCCTTTTCTCGTGTCACACACTATAGTGCACACACACCTACACGCATTTTCTAGTCAGTTGGCCAAGTGGCTGTGGGAACTTTGTATATTTGGATAGGTGTGAGAGAGAAATTACTTCTACCTTTAACCCCTACAGCTTCCCGTTCCACATTATTAAGATTTACCTGTAATGTGTGCATCTATGGGAGTCCGTGAGAGTATATTGATTTCTGAGTTTCTCTGTACTTTACCAGACATTTCACTGGTTTAGCTGAGCATGTAACCATGTGGCAGAGAAGATCAAGGCCAGCTAATAAGATGAATTAACAGTCTTCCTCCACACCACAGCCGACTGTACCTCCCAGAGTAATGGCGTCTTTAACCTTGAGCCTCTCCTCCCCTACCACATAGTTCATAATTAGCGCTGCTTTTAGTTTTGGCTGTACCTTAGCACACGCCCTGAAATATTACACTGGGATTGGGGTTTTCATCTTATATGGCACACGGGGTCATATGGTGTACATATAGGGTTGGTAAATCTATGTAAAGCAGTAATAAAGATTAGTGACACGTCTTTTGTATTTTTACTCTTTCTCTCTCTCTTTCCCTTTTTATGCTCGGTCTCTCTCTCTTCCTGTTCTACTTGGCCAATGCAGTTTAGAGGCGAGGGGCCTCTTGGCAGGCACAGGCTGTGAGATGTGGCTCATGTTAAAAACCTGACTCTCTGTTATAAACACTTCATTGCAAATTAGCCTGTCATGGTGTGCCAGGTGTGCTTTAGACAGAAAAAAAACAATGTGTGTACGCGCTCACATTGCGCACGTCTCGCCCATTCAGTGTAATTTGGCAGTGTGTGCACGCTTTTAAATTTGAGTGTGAGTGTGTGTGTGTGTGTGTGCATGCACGAATGTCTGTGAGAAAGGCTTTATGGCAGTCGATGAAGTGCTTGGCTGGGGTAACATGAGTCGGGAGGTCGTCTCTTTCAGCATCCAGAGCAAAACATTGATTGTGACATTCTCCCCAATTAAAGGACTCAAATGAAAACCAGACATTCAAAGAAACCTGGTCGCCATGAGAACAATGTTTTTACAAATTCTTTTATTTTGTTCCCCTTGGCTACAGTACACAGCCAGAGCTTAGCTAACACGATGCAGATACACAGAAACACACAGTGCATGCACAAACATAGTGCAGAAACACAAGAATAATATACACAAGCCAGCATGCCAGTAAAAGGGAGTAAGAAATAAGGACAAATAAGTTTGTGATAGTAAGCAGCAACACACCCTAACCCTTCTAACTACCTCCTTCTGGGAACTTAATTAAAGAGCATCTTCAGGAAATGGTGTTCCTCGAGTGGAATTGTTTTCTGTTCGATGTTTGCTGCCAGCCCCCGTGGACTTTTCATGAAACTCTTGTTAACTTTTAAATATATTCAGACAGCATGTGTGTGGCAAGGCTTAGTAAAGCCCCGTTTGAGTAATGTTTCTGTTAGGATAAGGTGGATGTTTGGTGTGTGGGTTTTTTTTTTTTATTAATGCTAATGGGGGTGGTAAAAACTTTCCCCCCATGACTTGAGTGAATTTCAACTCACAAATTTGCATCAGGGACAAATATCAAGCCTTGTAGACAGTGTTAACATTTGAAGAAATTGAGGGCTCGAGAGTCCACGGTGGAGTAAACAAGCTTCCAGACTTTATTCTTGTCTTTTTTGGGGGGGCGGGGCAGCGAGAGACTGTTCTACAGTAGCATATATATGTGTACCTTGAGAAAACTCGGCGTCTTTCAAACAAAAGGGAATTCTAAGCTTGCAGTTAAATCTTCTCATATTAGTCAGCATACATTATCATTTGCCACACTCATTTATTTAGTCCTTGGATAAATACTGAATGATTTTATAGATAAACTGTCAATGATAGATTTGGCATGTTTATATGTTACATCTGATTCTGCAAGGTGAGGTTTCATTCTTGACATGAAAAAGCATAAATATACTTTTTTTTCCCCATTTCTGGATATGAAATACGTTTTTCGTTTTTTTTTTTTTCACTGTTTTTTTTTTTTTTAAACTAGAACACGCTAGCTGTGAAAAAGCTGTTTCATCGGTTTTATTTAGCTTCATATGTTTGAGAATGATGCACTCCAAAAAAGGTGGTTTATCTAATTGTTGTCATCTAAGCAGATAAAGCTAGCCGGCCATAGGCAAGTAACCAGAACCATAATGCTAAAAACGACAGTATTTGTTCTTTATGCATACCAAAATTCTTCGTGAACTGACAGTGCTAGTGCTAGGCAGTACTGCCACGTTAGCTCCCACCCCCCCCCAATCATTGATTAGAAAGGGAGTAAAAGTTAGATGAGCATTTCAACTTGTGAGATCAGCTGTTTTCCATTGGCTAAAACGTTTAATAATGTTATGTAAATGCTTAAGCTAAATTATACCATAGTAGTAATGTTTGAATGCTATTCAGGAACCACCCTAACATTTCAGTCCTGTCAACAAAATATAATCTTTTTTTTTTTTTAATCTTTTTAATTTTAGTGACACAGTAAGGTGAGGTCATGGGTTAAACTCAACTTTAAGGCCAGAAATCAAACGAACTAGCAGTGGGAGTCAAGACTACAGTTTACTGACATACTGTAGCAGTTTGTCAACACATTCAAGGGGTTCTTGCATAACTGGAGTCAGGAATGTCCTTTAGCAGCCAGCTCTGAGTTATAATTGATGCACGATGAGCAAATTACTTTATTTGTGGACATCGTTTAGTGGGTGCCATATAAAATGAACAGAATATCTTCAGTAAGTCTTAAAAGTACTAACCATAAACTCATTGTGGGAAGTGCTTAATATGGTTATAGAGCAAAGAAGCCTTGTGTATAAACAGTTTTCTTGATTGAGGAATTGCAGGTTACCTTATTGGCTTCACTTGTCAGACCCAAAATTTATTTATGCTCACATTTTAATGTGTCATTTTAATAATGAGCACTGCAGCTGCAACAGTTGACCAAGAAGCCCATTAAGGTGTCACGGATTCACAAAGCTCTATGAACCAAAAATTAAAGAAATTAAAAACATTATTATTTTTTTAATTATTTTAATTGTGGTTACCCCATCAAAAATCGCAGAAAATGATTACCAACAATGTGTAATAATTTTTCACTTTTCCATTTAGTCTGTGACACTGAGACCCAAGTTCATATGTCCCAACCCTTTAAAAATAATTGGTTATGAAAATAATAATTTCATTTTGCCAGCGTTGTTTTTAGTAAAACTACTCAAATTAGAGTAAATACTATAATTTTCAGGAGCTATTTTAAGCAAAAGATTTGGCACACTACTAAATATTTATGGCAGCTGGACCATGAATATGGGGCTGGCTCAAAATAAACTGCAGTGTTAATGTTTGTGGTAGTGAGAGAACATGTTGGCCAGTGCAAGGGGATGATTTAAAGCCCTTGAAGACCTTTTAATAGATATAAATTAATATAATGGCTAGAATATCACCAGTAATTTGTTGTAGCAGCGCTTCTTTAAGTTGTAAATTTGGATTTGTGCAAAGAGCGATGCTTTGTTTTCATTGTTAGCATGTGTCTATATACAGTGGGGCAAAAAAGTATTTAGTCAGCCACCGATTGTGCAAGTTCCCCCACTTAAAATGATAACAGAGGTCAGTAATTTGCACCAGAGGTACACTTCAACTGTGAGAGACAGAATGTGAAAAAAAAATCCATGAATTCACATGGTAGGATTTGTAAAGAATTTATTCGTAAATCAGGGTGGAAAATAAGTATTTGGTCACCTCAAACAAGGAAAATCCCTGGCTCTCACAGACCTGTAACGTCTTCTGTAAGAAGCTTTTCTGTCTCCCACTCGTTACCTGTATGAATGGCACCTGTTTGACCTCATCATCTGTATAAAAGACACCTGTCCACAGCCTCAACCAGTCAGACTCCAAACTCCGCCATGGCCAAGACCAAAGAGCTTTCGAAGGACACCAGGAAAAGAATTGTAGACCTGCACCAGACTGGGAAGAGTGAATCTACAATAGGCAAGCAGCTTGGTGTGAAAAAATCAACTGTGGGAGCAATCATCAGAAAATGGAAGACATACAAGACCACTGATAATCTCCCTCGATCTGGGGCTCCACGCAAGATCTCATCCCGTGGGGTCAAAATGATCATGAGAACGGTGAGCAAAGATCCCAGAACCACACGGGGGGACCTGGTGAATGACCTGCAGAGAGCTGGGACCAAAGTAACAAAGGTCACCATCAGTAACACACTACAACGGCAGGGAATCAAATCCCGCAGTGCCAGACGTGTTCCGCTGCTGAAGCCAGTGCATGTCCAGGCCCGTCTGAAGTTTGCCAGAGAGCACATGGATGATACAGCAGAGGATTGGGAGAATGTCATGTGGTCAGATGAAACCAAAGTAGAACTTTTTGGTATAAACTCAACTCGTCGTGTTTGGAGGAAGAAGAATACTGAGTTGCATCCCAAGAACACCATACCTACTGTGAAGCATGGGGGTGGAAACATCATGCTATGGGGCTGTTTTTCTGCCAAGGGGACAGGACGACTGATCCGTGTTAAGGACAGAATGAATGGGGCCAAGTATCGTGAGATTTTGAGCCAAAACCTCCTTCCATCAGTGAGAACTTTGAAGATGAAACGAGGCTGGGTCTTCCAACATGACAATGATCCAAAACACACCGCCCGGGCAACAAAGGAGTGGCTCCGTAAGAAGCATTTGAAAGTCCTGGAGTGGCCTAGCCAGTCTCCAGACCTCAACCCCATAGAAAATCTGTGGCGGGAGTTGAAAGTCCGTGTTGCTCGGCGACAGCCCCAAAACATCACTGCTCTTGAGAAGATCTGCATGGAGGAATGGGCCAAAATACCAGCTACTGTGTGTGCAAACCTGGTAAAGACCTATAGTAAACGTTTGACCTCTGTTATTGCCAACAAAGATTATGTTACAAAGTATTGAGTTGTATTTTTGTTATTGACCAAATACTTATTTTCCACCCTGATTTACGAATAAATTCTTTACAAATCCTACCATGTGAATTCATGGATTTTTTTTTTTCACATTCTGTCTCTCACAGTTGAAGTGTACCTCTGGTGCAAATTACTGACCTCTGTCATCATTTTAAGTGGGGGAACTTGCACAATCGGTGGCTGACTAAATACTTTTTTGCCCCACTGTACTATAGACATATTGCAGTGTGTGTGCAGCATGTATTGTTGTATTAGGGTATGGATTTGATTAAAGAGCTGAACAGTATTCATCCAAGAAAATTGTTCCACTTATTCCAGACTGGGAAATGAGCTCTTAAACCAAATGCTCCGCAGCCAACACCACATCTGGAACGATCTGGATTGGTTGTAGGCAACGCAGCACACACAGAGCAAATGATGGGATTGGAGAAGCAGCCCAGTTTGTCCTGAAGTCTAGAATGTGATTGGCTGCTGGCAGACTGTAGTGTATGTGGATGTGGTGTGTGTGATGTGTGTAGGTTGTAAATAGCTCTGAGCATTTACTGTTAATCCCTCGTTCAGTTGTGGCACAAACTACATTTATGGTGGTAAGAGAGCAAAAAATTTGCATTACTTTGTGCTTTATGGATTTGTTTCCTGTCAGTCCTGGTAAATTTTGGTTTTCTTTGGTTCAGAATCAAACCTACTCCCTCTGTTTTTTCCCTCTTTTCTCTCAGCATCGGGGTGCAGAAGACAAAAAAAGAAATCGGGCCGATTCAAATGTTCTTAATTCCCTTTTGTATGACATCTAGCTGGCTACGGATGATGGATCGTAGTTTGTCTATACTTATGTCAGTGTGGGGGCGTACGGGGCGGGCAGTCCACAATTTGTGCTGATGCTTATGACTTACTCACTGCGATGACAGAAGAAGGAAAGAAAGTCACAGTATTCTAGGGAACTTCTTGGGAAAATCTTAACTGAAATGGTTACACGACATGTTCTTCTCTCTCACTCTGTTTCTCAGTCGCACATTTTGTTTGTTATTCATCCTGTCAGTGGGGTGTGCACAGGGTAAGGAAGAGGGGAGCAGTCGGAGACTCGGACCTCCCCAATGCTGCTGTTTGGGTTGGCACAGCAGCATGGGCCAGTCAAGGGACATGAAAGGGATCTCACATAACTCTGGCCACCAACACGCTCTGCCTACTTTTTAAACTTTACTTCTCTTTGTTTTTATATTTCCTTTTTCCATTTCTCCCCCTTTTCTCTCTTTTCTGCCTCCTTGCATCTCTCCTTTCTCTCTTCTCCTCCCTTAAGCACCTAGCTGGTTGCAGGGGGGAAGCGGAGCATAAGTTAGTCTAATGATTACGCCTGATTAAATATATTCCCCCTGTTGCGCTATGTTTATGAAATTAGTCCCAATTATTTTTAATTGGTGGTCTCTCTTTACTTCCGCTACTGTTATACAAACACATATGCATACATATATGAGGTGAAAACCGTACGCCCCAGGGTGAACAAAGCAGCCTGTGGCGTTGTTCTCTCTAGTTCACTTCATCAGATAAGCTCAAGATTTGGAGTTCAGGCTTTAATTAGCAAAAGCTCATCAGAGTCCTCACTGCCGGGCCAGGCAGGCAGGCCTGGTTAGCAGGCTGGGCCACACACAGAGCTTGATGAGCCCCAGAGTCTCGCACCCAAGAAATCTGTTCCCAAGTCAACACTGCGGTTGCTTCTCAGCACTGCCTCCAGATACTATACCTTTTCTTATTTCCTGCTAGCTATGTAATATACCTGCCATTTGACAGGGCTAAAGGGAAAATGTGTAGATGATGATGAATCACATACTTATAATACTCATAATCAAATCAGCCCAGCATATCTGTCTGTCTTCGCTTCAGTTTCTCACAACATTTTCTTGGCGTGTCCTCCATTGAATTGAAAGGATATGTTGTGTTTCAAGTCTAGGAAGCTGAAAGTGATTATACTTGTTAATGGGAAAAAGAAGAAATATTTTAAAAGTAGACCTTTTCATGGATTTTTATAGAATTTGTTTGTGGTATGTTTAAAGTTTCTACAATCATGCAACTTTCATTCAGGGTTAATCAGCTGCTTTCCTGTTCATATAAACTATTTATTTGATTTTCTTTTCTTGGATTTTTTGGTCTCTATGTTCAAAACTAGTAAACCTTCTTTTCAAAGCTATTAAGTATTTAATCCTGTTTTTGGTGTTTCACTTGCCGCTGCTATCTATGGATGGATGGATGGATGGATCCACATTCAGTTGCATATTGCTGCATATTATACTTTTTGTTATTATTGTACTTATTATACTCAAAGATCCACTATTTTAATCACATCAGAAGACTCAATAAAAAGTCCTTTGGGAGGAGGCATATTTGCATCACAGTTTTAAGACTTTCTTCTGAGACTGCATGAGCTATAAATGATACCTATGATCTGATCACTCGGCAGCAAATCATTTTAGTCAGCAGTAGTTGCTGTTTGTTGGGTGGATTTCACAGAACTGGCCCAGTGTGGAGTTTACACCTCTGTTTGCTTTATGGAGTGTGTTAGCGCTCGTCGGAGAATCCCTCTGCTTCTTATTTATGACAGGAAATGCACATCATAAAAGGCTTGTAAGCACTTATCTCTCTGCTGGGAGTTTGGCTTGATGAAAAAGGAGACTATCGAGATCCCACACAGACTTGCAAATACATACACACATGCTTGCTAAATAAAGCAAAGGAAGAAATACATACCAGAGGCGCATAGAGGCTGGCTCCTGAGGGACTCTAAATGAGACCGCGGCCCATGGCCTCTACGCACGCGTCAGTGCAGGCGTGGGTTGCGCTTTGACCCCTGGACAGCGAGCCGGCTGAGGAGGCTGATCGAAACCTGCGTGCCTCTCTGCACAAACACATCTTTGGGTCTGTACTTGTGTACGTAGGGCTTCTGCTTTACAGCCTGCAGAAGAATTTAAATAAGGCCTCGGAGGATGTTTTTGTTTGAGTCTGCGGAGGTCTCTGTGCGATTTTTCTGCAGTTTCATGGTCATAGCTCAAAAAGCATTCATGAATAAGTGTAGAAGCGTGGTTCACGATGCCTGCATGTGAGTCACCAGTTTTTCACCAGACCCACTCGGTTTTACAGCATATCTGCGTTTTATCTGTTGGTGCGGAAGAACTTGTTTACATTTAGAATTCCAGTCAGCAGTGAAAGATGACCTCTCCTAATGTACCCGCTTTCCTCCCTAAACTGTCCCCTTTCCTCCCTTCCACAACCATCCTAAGTAACTTTTTGAATCAGTGGAGTCTAACTTTCACCTCATTCATGTCACTGAATGTTCAAGTAACCGAATAGCTACATCGAGTACTGATAAAATAAAAGAAGGTGATCTTGATTATCGAGGTCTAGACTGAAAGACCGCAGCCTTGCACTGCTTTTGCCTCATTTGACCTCAAACAACAGGAACAGAATGACAGTGTTTGCAGCAGTGTCCTGTACAAGCCGTGGAATTATTCTCAGCAGTCCTGGATGTGAAACGGTTTCATTCCCTTTTGCTCAGTTCGGGGCTCTCCTGGGTGGAGGACTCAGCCTCGATACCAGATGGAAGCTCTCCTGGCGCTGAACTGGCCGGGTTATTTCCTGTCAGGCCTGGTGTTAATCAAGCGCTGAGCCAACAGGAACGCCCCCACCACCTCCTCCTTTTCTTTTTTACAGCCCCTCTCCTCTTACACCCCCTCATCATGCAGAGAGACTTGAAAATACACTTTTTTCTCTCTCCTCCCCCATTTTTCCACTTTAGTTTCTGTTCTTTTGTCTTCCATGCTATGCCCCAGCTTTGTTTAGTTTATGACATACTACAATCGGGGTGTATTTAGTTGGTCTTCAATCATGGTCCATGTTATCAAAGTGTCCCTACTGAGAACTGCAGGTCCAGCCAATAGATAGAAGGAGATAGTAAGGAATGAGTAAAAAGGAGTCTTTCTTTACTTGCCATCTGGTGTCTGGTCATTTTCTGTTGTGTCTGTTGGTGTCTTCAGGAGTGTGATGGACACAGTCACAGATAGGCTTATCTCCTGCTCCACCTACTCAGCTGACCTCTCGACTGAGCAGACACAGGCCTTAGAAATGAGAGGGGGCCTCAGTTTTAGGGAACATTTGAACTCCGTCTCTCCTTATATTCCTGCTATGTTTTCCTCAATTGCTTAATGGTCCACGTGCCTTGTCTTGTGACACATCGGCTAAGATGTGATTATTTTTCATGGAAATTATTTAACAGTACATGCGCTAAGAGCCTAGATACATGGTTCTCATGTGTGGCTCACATATCCTAGTTTTGATTCAAGATAAAAACATAATCCAGTAAGAGAAAATTCAGTTAAGCTAAATATGAAAAACAATTTAAATTTAAAATTTGCTAGACACGTAATAATCGATTAATTTTTCCTTATCATTGGGATAGAACTGACTGCCCTTAAGGATCACTCAAAGCAATTTAGTTTTTCATATAGCACATCTTCCACACACTTAAGCACTATAGGTACTTTACCTACAGCCTAATTAGAGGCATCAGTTAACTTAAATTGTATACTTTTAAACTAGGAGAAAGCTGTATTATCAGATAAGTGATTTAGTTCTCATGACCAGTTCAGACTTGTAGTTAAAAACACAAGAGCCAGCAAGTTGCTAGGAAACCAAGCAATTGGTGGCACTAACAAATTCAAGCACCATTTGAAAAGTGTTTATTTGGACACTTGCTTCATGTTCACACTTCATTTCAATACGTACTTAATGTTTTAAAACAAATCCGAAAATGTGAAGTGTTCCAGTTGTTTGCCTTTGGTAGATTAGTGTCGGGCAGAGTCTGGTAAAGTAAATGGCATTGGTGGAAGATATCTTATGTCTTTTAAATCCTATTGTCAGTAGAGCGTTATTCCATCATCACATCTTATGTCTGCCTCTCCATCATTGGATCTAATCTTCTCTTAGTTCAGTCTGCTTCTTGGTCCCCTCTTACTGATTCTTATTCTGTTTTGCTTGCAGACATTTAAACATACACTACTGGACTTGTGTTAACTTCTCTGTTGCCGACAGCCTTTTGGCATCTGCGCTGTGTCTGCGAGCCCAGCGCTATCACATCCGACTCTCTGTCCAGGTAAACGTCTCATTCTGACTGGCAGAGATGGAAGGAGGAATGAACTGGTTCTTTTAGCATTTTCTGTGTAGTCTCTTCACAAAGCGAGTACCGTTTTGGCAGAGAGCACTGCCACCGCCATTAATCATGGTCATCCACGTCATGTAGGCGTATAGACAGCGATAAGGACCTTCTGCAGCCAGTATTGCTGCAGTAAGGCCAGTATAAACTCAGCGCCCCCCCAGAATAAACACATTAGAACACACACATACACACACACACCTTCTTTATAATTGTCGCACTCTTGAGTTAAAGCCAAGACAGCCCACCTACTCCTATTTTACACTATTCCTGTAATACAGCTCTTTCTCATCCCTGACCCAGAACATACAAACTACTGCTTCCACTTTGAAAGAACTCACTATTTCTGACTGTGCTTTAATTTTCCTCTCCATACAGTAGCAAAAACAAATTCTAAGAAAATCTTCTGAAAGGGGTGTAATATTTCCAGGAAGGGATATAGAGTATGGTTTTAATTTTCTCCTTTTCCTGTTTTCTTCTCCACACCTCCTCCCTCTTTAGACTTTCTCCTTGCATTGCTGCTGGAAGCGTACACAACTTTTAGTAGCATCTCTCCAGGGTTTCACAGTTGTACGCAACCTCTCCTCTCCAATGAAACGCTCATTCACTTAGCTACACGTGTTGACAAAGTGATATTAATGCAGCATGTTGGTGTATTAAACAGACTCAGAATTACGACTGAAATAAAGCACAATCGCAAAAGAATTCTTTTCAGATAGTCTTAAAATGAAAATAATTCATAAATGGCCAGCTCATTTCTGCCTCAAAGCACAAATACTTCAGTTGTTATTGTAACATACAACTGCAATGAACTGCTAATTCACTGAATCTGCATTTGGATTCAGCTCTATGCCCTGGACAAGTTCTTAAAAATAACTTCTGTGAAAAGGAACCCCAGTCTGTTCACTTTGTTGCAAATGGTACGAATTATGAGAGCATGACTTATCAGAGGTCCTAACTGACAGAGAGGAAGATAAGAAACTTTTTTGGGTGATGCAACCAAAAACTAACTACCACTTCAGTTAATCAACAATCTTACTCATTAAAGAGTATGCAGAAGCTCCCTGTGTGTGACTATGAGTGGACCTGGGATGTCTGCATTACTCAGATCAAGTGTGTAATCTGTTGGGACAAGGTGGTTAATGCTAACATGGTTCCAAGCAAGCTCAATAGTCACTTGGAAACCGAACATTCCCCCTCAAAGAAACCACAAAAGAGGTCATGATCTCAACAAGAGGCAGTAAGACTGTTTTTTGGACTGTGTGAAAGTGTCTGATAAGGCAGCGGAGATCAGTGCTGCAGTGGAGCTTATTACAGAGACAAAGAAACCTCAGATGGCCGCAAACGAGCTGTTTAAAGTGCCTTTGGCTTACAATACAATCAAACAAACGGATTATGTGTCAGATCATATAGAAGTGGTTTTGTGCACATGTGCATATAAGTGTGCCTTGAAATTTTGGCTTTTCCTTAGGTGTGCCTTGGGCACAAAATGTTTGAGAGACTCTGTCATAGACACACTAATGTGCATTTAATAGCATTGCATTGGCAGGTTCTCTTTACCCGCGTAGGCACTTGGACGCATACACAAACTCTCAGGTGGGAGCAGCCAGCCTCTGCTAGGCCTCTGCATCGCTGCAGTAGTCAAGTGGTTCAACACACGCAACACCCACTTCACTCTCTCACTTGAACTTGACTATGATGCTGTTACTCTTAGTTAATCCGTGACAGCTCTATGTTGCAGCATGGAAGTACAGATTAGCTGGGGGGGGTTGGTTTTTCTCTTTTGAGTGTTTATGCAGGACTGGTTCATATAAAACTGGTGCACCGAGTTGTTTAGGTTTTGCTGACTCACTTTTATAAGAGGTATAATGCATGTCTTCAGCAGAAGTAAGACTATCAGCCCTCAGACGCGGGTGAAAATGCATGCACGATTAAAAGTAAAATGAACCTTAAAATAATGGAAAATGACAGGCATATAAAAAGACTACATATTTGTGCACTTCACTTCACTTTTGTGAAGATGAAGCATTGCAACATTTCCTTAAAACAAGGGTGGCGTCAACATATCAAGGTCAGTAATAATAAGTGCTATGTCTGCTAGCGGTCACTATAGCGCTCGTCCACCCTATAATCCACTTTGATGTGGACCTAAAACCCAGCAGGATGTGATGTTTATGTAGGATGCCTGCCTGTACGGGTAAGTATACATGTGATTCCCTTTGGTTTGTGGGTATCGCTGTAAGTGCTCATATGATGTCGAGCTCCAGGGACTGAAAAGGGAAGCGAAGCCACGATTAGGAGGATCTGACATTTGCAAGAGAAGCTTCCTGTGATACGAGGTTTCCTCTGTGTCTGTGGGACTCACCTTCTTATCTCGCCCCCCGTTCTCTATCTGGCGTTGACTACTCTCTTGAAATTCATTCCTTTCTTGCTCACTGTTGTGCAAACATGTTTCCTGTTAAAGCCTCATATTTTATTTATAAATGAAGTTCAATTTGCATCATTTATAAATTTTTTTTTCACTTGATCTTAGTTGTATTTAAATTTGTTTCAGCCAGCCAGTGATAATGAGTGCAAAGAAATATAGTATGTGTAACTCACAACATTGAGAAATGCTGTTTTTAAAAAAGCAGCACTAACAACAACCTCGAATACATAAATATGAATAAAAAAGAAGATGGGGAGGAAGTTGGACAGTATACAAGTTGCATGTTTTCCCATAAAAAGAAAAAAAACTGTAATTGATTAAAATTTGGCCCAGTGTTCTTTAGGGTCAAATGCACCTCTTCACCATTTCAAGCGCTCCTGCTAAGTTTGGATCGCCTTACAAAAGTCCCGTTCTGATCATGTGCAGAATCTCATTTGAGATTTCACCAAACTTGCTCACAAAGCAAACATTAACTTCTGTGTGAAGCTGACCCAACTTTCACGTCAAGGATTGTCACTTGTTCCAGACATGACTCAGAAACAGAACAGCACTTTTCAGTGGAGTGGCCAGCAGTGGAGGCACATAAGGTGAGGAGCCGGACAAGGAGCATACAGAGGATAGTCACCCCAAACGACCTGGGCTGTGATGAATGTGGTGTTTATGGCCACACCAGCAGATTTTCTGCTATTTACTGGATACCAGTTTTGGGTGTCTTCAGCATCACATAGTTGCTGCAGATTTGTAAGCTGCACATCAATGATTCAAGGCTCCTTTCCACCAAACCAAAAGACTGGACTGAGATCTGGTGACTGTGGGGGGCATATAAGTACAGTGAACTCATTGTTATGTTCAAGAAATTAGTTTGAGATCATTTAAGCTTTGTTAACCATCAAAAGAGGGATAGATAATGGGGTCGTCAACAATACTCTGTTATTCTGTGGCATAGAAACAATGATCAAGTTGTATTATGGAGCCCAAACTCTGCCAAAAAAAGATCCCCACCACCAGCAGCCTAAACCACTGAGACCTAATTCAGACCCAATTTTAACCAAATCTTCTGAATGTTCAGATCAGGCATCATTTTCCAGTCTTCTATTTTCCAACCTTGGTCGGTCTGTGTGAATTAAAGTGTCAGTTTCCTGTTTTTAGCTGACAAGAATACAACCCGATGTAATCTTCTGCTGCTGTAGCCCATCTGCTTCAAGGTTGACATGTTGTGCATGTCGTGTAATGGTCTTCTGCATACCTTGGTTGCAATGAGTGCCTTGCCTTCCTGTCAACTTAAAGCAGTCTGGCGATTCTCCTCTGACCTCTGGCATCAACAAGGCATTTTCCCCAGCGAGTGGTTGGAGTGGAAATGACTTAGTCTCACTTTTAGCCTTTTATAAATTCTTTGAATTATCGTAAAAAAGTGTTGGCATCACTTTACATCATCCCCACAGCTCTGCTGTCACAACAACAAAGTTTTTGTCCTGTTTCGTGCATTTAATAAACTCAGTTACACAACAAATCACTGTTCTCTAGGAGAAAGAGATTCCTGTAATCCGTTAGCCCAGAAAATGACTTTCTTTTATCCATAATGTTCATGTTGCACAAAGCTGATTAACGCTTTTCAATGCTTTAAAAGTCCCCATTACTTTGAAACTTTTTTTCCTCATTTGAACTACATGCAACATTTCCAGTGTGTTATCTGTATTTTTTACAAGGACATGTTCCTTGTTTTGGTTTTTTTTTTTAGCTACCTGGCACTGAAAAGTAGAACTGAAATTGAAGTTTAAATGCCTATCATTCCAAAATCAACATGCCAGCTACCCTTGGAAATCCTCACACCCATGTAAACAGTTTTAAGTGGCAGAAACTTCCTATGAGAGAAATCTGAAAACTATGTATTTTCACAAGTTTCCCATTTTTTTGTTTTTAGGTCCCATGTTGAACTTCTGATCCCTCTGTAGCCTCCACCTTCTTCATCACCACGGGCTTACACAGAGACTAAATCTATCCCTCCTATCATGTGCTACTGTTCCTACAGTAAGAGAAGTATCAGAAACTTCTTCATAGAATAGTTGTCTGTGGGGGGAACACAACTACTTCCTCTGTCATGCTACAGTGCTCTTGTAGAACTGAGACTTAAAGATGAAGAGTACCTCAGTCTCTTTGTTCTCTACAGCTCCAGTTTGTGAGCAAAGCCCAGTGCAGCATCTCTTCAGTCTCCCATGTTGAGAAAAATCCTGTGAGTCACCTAGATAATCATATGACTAAGTCACACTAAAGTAAAGCAAGCGGCTGACTGGAAAAAAAATCCCTTGAAATGTTAGTCTGAATGTGCACTGCAGTATTGTCTGTTTTGGCTTTGCAGTGGAAATTTTCAGAGAGAAGAAAAAAAAATCCAGATTAATCAATCAGTCTGTGTGCGCGCGTGTGATGTGTGCTACTCCTCCACATGTGGCTTCAATCTCTGCTCTCTATTCCGTCCCACCCCTCCTTTACCCTTCACAGAAACTTGTGACCACCGAAGACGACTTTGTGGTTCAAAACAAGTCATTTCATATTGAAATTTACATCGGATTTGTCCTTTTTTTTCTTTCATTATGACTCGGAATATGTCACAGCAAAAAATCCAGTTTTGCGCAGCGGTAGTCCATACAAACAGGTATAGTACGACCGTTGTGGTGTGTTGACTGATGAGCCGGTAAACAGACCCTGCGTCTCAGATATCAGTGAGTTTATTGCTCTGCCTTTAGATCGGTCAGTTCCGAGTTGTTTATTTCCAGGTATGAAGCCAGTGAAACTCGCAACTCTCTCTCACAATCGCATGTGTATCCCCTCAGTTTGACCATGCAGTAATGGCTTTGTAGAATCAATAAACAGTCATGCAAGAACTTGTTCGCACAAATACACAAGTCTGTCTCCAGCGCATATAGAAACTAATCTCTCTTTTCTGCTTTCCCACAGACAAAAACACATTTTCTCCCTTCTTTGACCCTACTGCTCACTTTTTCCGGCACTCGTTTTAACATACACACGTATAGAAGTATTCAGCATTCCCATACTTTGTCCCTAGGCACACTTGGCTTTTAAAGGTCACACAGATCTGCTGTCCGACCCTCCATCCCCTCATCTGCAGTATGTAATTCAGACCAGCAGCACCCAGTGACCACCATGGGGTAGAGGCTACACAACCACCTGACCAAACTGTCACCCACTCATCAAACAAGCACACAAACATACACACAAACATACACACAAACATACACCACAAGCCTTCGTTCCCCCCGCCTCCTTCCTGCTCCATCCCTGCAGCCATTATCAAAGGATCTGAACAACGTCAGCGTTATCTATCGGCTGTCTCCCATGGGAGCAGCCGAGCACATTGCACGCTTATCATGCAGCACTCACTCTCGGTCTCTTTCGTCCAGCACACTCTAACATGCTTGCATGCACACACGCACACACAAACACACGCTACAGAGTGAAGATCAAAGGTTAAACATCACTTTTCATCAGCTGCGCCACCCTCTCCTCTATCTGTCCTCCTCCTGTCTAATGGTTGTGTGTTTGTGTGTGAAGCTATGTGTACATGAGTACGAGCAGACGTTTGTCTGTGGTTGTGGGAGCATTTCTGTCCTCACCAGGCGACGTTTTGGAGAGGCTTTTTTTCCTTGCACACAGTAAATAAACAGTCCTGTCCTCCTCCATTGTTTTCCTCTATCTTTCTCCATCTCCTGGATGTTTTTTCCCCGCCTATGAAACTACAGTTTTGTTTGCATTAAGCGATTAATGGGAGACTTAGTGTTTCTTTTGTAGTTGTAAAATTGGCTATTAATTTGACGTATGCTCCAATAAAGTCTGTAACAGAGCCTTTCTATAATTTGATAAGTATGTGAGATTTTAAAGTGCATGCCTAGGAGTTTGCAAGTGAACTGAGTTCCTGGCTAAAGCAGGAAGCGTGCACTTATTCTCGAGGTGTACGTTTACAGAACCTCTTTCTCTGCACCCTCAAATTTTTGTGGGTCAGGGGTTCAATACGGCTGCAAAGTACTGTAACGTTCAAGACATGAGGTCTTCAAGTCTTTTCTCTTTTTTGGAAAACAACACGTCTTAACACTATTCACAGTAAACCTTGAGAACTCCTCCTCCTTCCAAAATAAGTGCTCGAGTATGAGTTTGGCAAGTGGATATTTTTGTGTTGGGTTTTTTTTCTAAGCTTTTCTTGTGGCAATAATTTTGAACTTCATAATTATCTCTGGTATTTAGAAATATTCTTGTGAGAGTGTGTTTCAACATCAACACTTAAGGCAGTGTGCGTGTAAAGTAAATAGAAATAAATTATGCAGAGTCTGGGAACACGTTCAGACTATGAAACCTGGTATGTTAACAGTTTCCTCCTAGCGCTGTATGAATTTGTCCAAAGTGGTTTGCAATTATTATTCAAACCAATTTCTTTCTTATTTTTGTAATTACAGTTCTTTATTTAGCTGAAGAAAGTAGACCTGTGTGTGTCTGTGCAGTCTCCCTTTAAGATTTCATATGTAAATCACATTGCGTTCTAGTGGTTATCACTGTTGTTTCTTGTTGCATCTGGCTGACTTTCATTGGGAAGTCAAGCAGCCTTGCTCCATAGTTCATTAATGATAACCCCATCAGTGAGGTTGGCCACAAGCTGTCCCTTTCCTCCAGCTCTTCATTAGCATGGTGTTGTGGGTTTGAGCTTCAGAGCAGCCAGGCTGCACTCTGGGCAATCCAGGCTGCCATGCATATTATCACATTATTATGCTTCCTAGTGTGTGGGATTGAACATTTGCCGTAAGGCTTCTAAGCACTTTTACCCGCTGATCCGCCACACACTTGTAGAGTTTTTGATGTCTTTGCGACCTACATGTAAATGTAGATTATTTTTAAATCAGCAGACGGAGTAGCAGAATACATTCTTCAGCTAATAAATGGTAAATGGCCTGTATTTGTATAGCGCTTTTACTAGTCCCTAAGGACCCCAAAGCGCTTTACACATCCGGTCATCCACCCATTCACACACTTGTGATGGCAAGCTATATTGTAGCCACAGCCACCCAGGGGCACACTGACGGAGGCTGCGGACACTGGCGCCACCAGGTCCTCTGACCACCACCAGTAGGCAACGGGTGAAGTGTCTTGCCCAAGGACACAACGACCAAGACTGTCTCGAACCGGCAACCTTCCGATTACAAGGCAACCTCCCAACTCTTGAGCCACGATCGCCCCAAACTCTTCAGGGTTAAATTTATACTTTAAGATTAAAGATGGTTTCATAACCTCTATAAGCTTTTAACATCTAGTGAGCTAATAGATTATTTCTTTTAGGATTTTCGACTCCACATTAACAGGCCCTTATGAGCTGTGCTTATATAACTGCCTCCAGTGCAACGACAAAGTTAGACAAAAGTTATATATAGAAGTTAATAATTGTGTTTTCCCTCATTTGCTGCTCCTGGAGGCTGCTACATGTCCTACTCTCCTGTGGATGGCTGCTGATTTTCTCTGCTAGAACTGATGCAGTGTACTTTCCTGTACCATAACAACAGCTCCTCTGGCTCAACCATATGTCGAATTTTTCGATTTTTGCAGAAAGGATTTAATGACGTCTCCTGATAATTCGTGTGCTAAACAGAACTGGGTCGGCTTGGGGGTTTATTTGGCCATTTCCAAATGCAGAGGCACTTGGCACACTCATTTTGGAAAATTTGCTTGCTACAACTGACATCTTAGTTTAGCTTAGCAAAAACACTGGAACAAACCAGTTATACTGCTTCTTTCAAGGTTTGCAAAACCCACCTACCAGCATGTTTAAGGCTTACCAACAGGCACATTATATTTCTTTAATTCATTCTTACAAAAACAAAGTGGTTTAGGTGGGATTCTGTATAAGGGATATTTTTTGGAGGGATCAATCCAGTAACTTAAGTTTCCGCCGGCCTATTAAAAAGTGGCAGCTGTCCCAGCAGTTTCCACCTATTTTCTGTCTTGATGCAAAACTAAACTGCTACCTTGAATCAATAGAGGAACTATTCCATCTAATTCTCTGTTATAATCTAGTGCAAAATATCATTAAACATCTTTTCCACAAATTAAAATATAATATTCCTTGTCACTGCATTGCTGCTTCTTTGCATAAACTACAAATCCACAAATTAGTATGTAGACCCAAACAAGCTATTCCTTCATAAAAATATGACCCCAAAGCTACTAGTGGTAAAAAGTAAAGTGTGAGATTAACCATCCTTATCTTTTTTGCTTAATTTTAGCTCACTGGCACTTCAGCACTCTTCACCAGCCTCTTAGTGGGCTGTATTGAAGAGCCCATTTTCTTTACTCAGTTGTTCTCATGGAGGTCTTATTGCAGAGGTTGTTTTATTTTTACCTAAATACTAGGTTTGGATCTCTATGGCAGCCTGAAATTGGTTTGGTTTTCTAGGAATTCATTTACCTTATCTTATTTTCAAAGGGCTGGGTACTGCTGTTTCACTTCAGTGTCTCTCTGAAATACCAAACTGTCCATGTTGATGATAGTGTATTACTACTATGTATGCTATTTGAAAACAGATCAAACCTCTATTTTAACCATCATTACCATGTTACAGGTCACAATTTCTGTGTGAGGTCCTTCACATCCTAGATGTGGTTTGAGAAATGTACTGTAGCCAACCTGCCTGTCACGCCCAACTACTGGAGCTCCTTAAACTGTCCCTTAAGGCTGTGATTTAAAAGAAAAGTCAGGTGTGGGTGTAAATACAGCTTCATGCATTTTAGTGTGAGGGTCATCATACAAACAGAGTAAACAACTCATTTAAATGCATGCTGTAATATGCACTGTTAAAACAGTTAAAATTTGAACTTTTGAATTGTATTTTTGGATGTTTTTCTACTCTTCCACATCATACACGTTAACTGTTCTTTACTCAGCAGGAACCACAAAAGCAAAAATTTAATTTAATGTTTTTTTGGTTCTAGTAATATGCAATGTGCTTCAAAATACAGCAAAAAAGAACGACCAGAAAGAGGCAGAGAGACCAGAGAAGAAGGGAAAGTGGTTGTGGTTTTTTCGCAGGTTTGAAAACACTGCGCCCACGTCTGGGCTACAACGTCCGTGTATTATCTGAGAAGTTTGAGTCAGAAAAAGAAGAAATGACGTTGAGCTCCCCCAGGAGAACGAGAGAAAACAGTTCATTCGTGGCAGCAGCGAGAGTTGGAACGTGTGTGTCTGTGTGTGTTGGAGTTCAGGGTTCAGTGGTGTAATAGTGCACCCTTTTGACCATATTGAGAGCTGCAGCATTACAAGATTGTGAGAAACTGAAAAGATTAAAAACAAAGTATTGCTCTAAGATCCCGCATGGTTTATGCAAAAAATTCTTTAGAGTATCTTCAGCTCTGCAGCATTTCCCAGAGTAAAATGGGCCTGGAGACATAACCTTTTTATTGAAAAAGGGAGGCCTGTCACAAAGGCCAGATATTCTTGCCAAGTGAAATATGTTCGCGCTTACACAATGTTTGCTTAAGAGCTGTTTTTTTTAGCCTTGGATTTCTTGGTTCAATATGTAGTAATGCAATAAAAACGTCAGACACAGCCAGAAGACAATAAGCTCTTCGGTGCAGCTTTCACTGGAGAGTCGTATCTGCCACGTTCACACGTTCACAGTGCCCCGACAGCCAGGACATTAGGACTGCATTCCTCAGCCTGCCTTTGAAGTTTGTGGTATTTACTTTTCATCTAATTAAAAAGATTTAAATTGTGCACAACTTCACTGTAGTTTATATAATATATAATATATAATAGTTATATACTACAACTGAGATAAAATCCATCAACTTCAAAATGCCCTTACACTTTTGTGTGTTGCTCTCCAGTGTGTATGTGCGTCTTAATGTGTCCAACAGCGCACATGTGTTTATGCGTTCTTGTCCACCAGTGCAGCTTGTAACTCTAGCCCAGCATGTTGCACAGAGGAACACCACAGATGTTCAGATGTTTCTCCTTGGTAAACAAACAGAGAGGCCATTTTCTCCCTGGACAGAGTGACTGTCAAAATAAGAGCCTCCCCCCCCCCCCTTGGATCTCCCCTGAAACAGAGACTCTCTTATTCATAGGTTCCTTACTCGCTCTGACCTGCATTTGCATGTGTTAGTTTTAGGTAAGAGTTTCTTCTACATTTGAATTTTATAAATATTTGTTTCCACATGCTTCTGGACTGCACATCTTTCTTGTGGCGCACAGGGGAGAAGCTTTGAAGGTGAAGATGGTTCAGACTGAGAGAGATTTAAAGTCCAGGGAGGGGGATTAGAGAAGTCATGGTGGGAGAGCAGGGCGCCCTCTCCTCCTTCTGCCTTCCTCTTTCTGCTCCACATTTGATTGATGTCTCGCTCTCTACAGTGTATGGCAAGGCTCCACCGGGGCCTTACAGGGCCCCAGGTGAGGACCTTGGGGAGACAGAAATGGAAGGGGAAAAAAATAGAAAAAACATGAGACGGTGGGCTAGCTGTTTTCTTTTTTGCATGTCATAGGCCAGCCATTTGTCTTTCAGCTTTATAAAGATGATATCATTGTTTTTTTTGTTTTACCTGACACATGCATCAGTCTCACACTGATGATGATGATGAGACACAAAATGAGAGCATATACCTTTACTGAAAAGACCTGCGTTTTGTGCCAGTGCCAGTAGTAGAAGATTGGTGTGATAAAGTCAGAGCAGAGGGGAAAGAAGAAAACAAGCTGTGTGAGCTGTGAAATTGAAGAGGATCAAAGTGTCAGCGAGTCGTAAATAAATCCTGGTCCCTCCCTGTGGGTAGATGGACAGGCTGTTGCATTGCACTGATTCCGCGAGCATCAGGAAACACACTCTAATCTTTATAACTGCATGTGCAAGCTCTTAACACCGTCAGTGCTTTAAGAGACGGTAACGGTGCTGAGGTTGCTCATCAAGACTGAGGAGGTGGTCCATTGAACCCTTATTGGCCGGCACGCTTTCCCAGAACTCTGTGTTTGTGTTTGATGCAATGCTGGAGACTCGCAGTGCTATGAGCTTGTTTCCTCTGAGCCACATGTGCTCTGCGGTGCTGAGCAGACTCAGAGCACAGCAGTAATGAGAAGTCCAGGTGCAGATTTTACCCTTGGGGAGGAAGTCCTTGTTTACTCATATTTAACCTTGTTTCTGACCCACCCACCCCCTTTTTTTTTAAGGCATTCTGACCCCACGGACGTTCTGCTATGGTAGCCGAACTGCTCCGCAACATGTTAATGATACTCAACCGGTGGACTTTGATATTATATACTCAGATATCTTAAAACAAAATTTTACTTGTTACAAACCAAAACCACAGCTACATTCCAGTCACAGGCGAACGCTGAAACACAAAGTGATGACATCAGCGCAGGTGTCTCAGCAGCACTTTTTTTTAAAGATTGCATAACATCTCTATAAATCAGAGGTTAACACAGATTTAAATCCCGCTAGTGTAGATACAGTGTTCTACACTGTTATGCACTTTTATCTCTAAATATCATCATGTACTGGCTACAATAAAATGTTCACGACTGTTCAAAATTAAAATCATGCCACTTTTATAGACCTGACTTTATTTGCTTTATTCCCTTAAGTATAACCTGACAACACCAGTAAACTTTGTTATTATTAACAGAACTTCATCTCAAACTTGTGACAGTTGAAATAAAATTTGTAGTAAAAAGAAAACAGCACTACCTGCCTCCCAGACAAGTTTTTCTAATTAATCTTTGTCTAATGATGATGTATAAAATGTGAAAATAACATGGCAGTGTTTGACTCTGTACCTCCTCCTATTTTAATGGAGCGTTGCAGTGAATTTGGCAATAAGGTCAAGGCTAGAATTGTTCTTGACTGCAGCAGGCAGCTGCCTTCTGGGAGAAAATTTAAAAAAAATAAAATAAACATTAACAGGGAGGAGATATTCTACCAAATATTTTCTCTAACATGTTTTTAGGAGACCAAAAGCATTATTAAAAAAATAGTGAATATCAGACAAACATTCAAGTCAGGCCAGTTGGTCAAAGATTTTATGCCAAATTAATGTTAATATTGCTCCCTAACTGCTGCAGGATGTGTAAATGAGCAAATGTTTTCTGAGTAAAAAAAAAAGAATTGAGGTTTATGAAAACTTAGTTGCGCTTCATTAGAAGATTTTCCACAATGTTAATTAAGCAAAACTTGTTTTCCAAAAGATCTTTACCCTTATTTTAGAGTGTGCCCATATGATTAATGGCCATGACATCTAAACTACAGTTTCATGACTTAGACTCATTTAAGAGCTGCACATCAGACAGCGGTTATGTTTGTTTTGACTAAAAACAGGCTTTCTGTTCATGGAAAAAGATGTTTACAACCCTCATAGGAATACCCTTTGACTTTATAAATGTTTTGCCTATTACAAATTAAGTGTCATAAAGTTTTATACTGATTAGACTCCTCAAGGAACTTTAGCCCTGCAGCCTTATAGACACAATGCATTCAGCTTTTTTTTTCTTTTGGCTCCAAAACAAGATGCATGTAATTTATTCTCTGCATTGCTGCTGTCGTCCTCTAGGGGACAGACTAAACCAACTTTTGCTCACAGCAGGCCTTAGTTTAGGTTGGGCCTCACTGCCCTCACTGCTGCCTGTGGAAGAGGGAGCTGTTGTGTCATGGTGTGTCTGTTTTTCTTGTTTTCTTAAACAAGATATGTAATCTCACTGCCCATCCTACAGTCAAAGTCTTTGTCAGCAATTTGGAGGATTAGAAAAGGAAACACTGTGAGCACTTTTACTGTGGAATGGCCTCATGTCTGCAGCCACTGATGATCGGCCTCTAGAATGATCTGGAATTGAGGAGTGATGAAAACTGCACCTTACCATCTGCTGACGTGTGCACGGTGCTTATCCAAGTACGTGCACACAACCACAACATATTTTAATACAATTTTTTTTTTTAAAAAAAACCTCTCTGTCCAGGTTTGGCACATGCACACACTCAGTCATCACAGTGCTAATGACATTCTTTCACACACATGCAGCTATGATTGCACAGCAGGTTCAGTTGGGTTCAGTATGTGACCTACAAGAGGGGATTGCACTGTGACTTTGTGACTGTAATGTTACAGATTCCAAATGTGCACATTTTACAGCCAAAACTAGATTTAGGATTGTCAAATAAATATTTTATAATTAGGATTTAATTATTTTTTAATGAGGTGTGGAGTGTTTTGTTTTTTTCTGTATTACATAACGCTTTAATGGCCAGCCAGCTGCATGATGATGTACCTTTGGCTCCTGTAATCAAATCCCTCGTGCTCACTGTTAATTAAAGTTCAGTTGTTTCAAATGGCAAGAGAAGCCATTCTCATGCACACATGCATGCTTGCATATGCACAGGTACCCCACATACTTACACGCTTTAGTGCACACAAATGCACAAATGAAAGAGACCCTGAGCCTTTATGAGATATACTGTGCCTATTCATTGCAAGGAGCCTTTTAAGCATTTCTGAAGGGCTTCTTATGTCAACTTCCCACTTACCCGCAGAAACTCAGATCCCGCAAACTGGCCAGATAAGCAAGCACCTATTGACACACTTTATGAACTCAGACACTCAAATTGAGAGTGAATACAGTTTTCATAGCATTCCGTAAGTAACTTTGCTCCCAGTGTGTTTGCAAGTGCCTGTTGCTTAACTACACACAGTGTTGGGAAGGTTACTTTTAAAATGTATTCCATTACAGAATACAGAATACATGCCCCAAAATGTATTCTGTAACGTATTCCGTTACGTTACTCAATGAGAGTAATGTATTCTGAATACTTTGGATTACTTAATATATTAACATGCTGTTTACAACTATGTGAATGTACTATTGCTGTGATTTATTACTGTTACTGAAGGTCCGCGGCTCCGAACCGTAGTAAAGGGACCTCTGGCTAATACGGTGGGTTCTGTGTCGGGCTCGTAGCCAAAAACTAGCTTTACTTTGTTGTCTGGGTCAACTTTGCTAGCAGAGACAGAGAGAGGCGTTGAAAGGCTGCTCCAACGGAACTTATTGTTTTTGGAGGAAAACACGAACACGGTGTACAGTCGAGTCTTAATAGCTTACTTACAGCTGGGCTCGTCAGGCACTCTTCTTGGCTGCAGTGGTTATTATTATATTTACATGCTTCCAGCTCCCGTTTTTGCTCGATGACAGCTCGTACTTTTCCTTTTTCTCCCTCCCTCGCTCACAGACACATAACGTGTATGGCAGTCCATTCTCCCTGCAGCACGGACTACACTGCCCATGATGCTACATTCTTTAGAGCTATACCGGTAGCATTCTGCCTATTAGCTTAGCACTACAACAACAAAAAGGCCTCTCTCACCCAGGAAACAGGCAGAGAGAGAGCGTCACCCTGTAACCATGGCAACCGTAACGCTGCCGTCTGGAACAGCAGAACGTAGCTGTCAAACAAAACCCAAACAGCCCTGACCCGCCACAATATGAAACAGGAAAGTACCGCCGTGTAATCCATTTATTTCAACAAAGTAACTGTATTCTAAATACCACCTTTTTAAACGGTAACTGTAACGGAATACAGTTACTCATATTTTGTATTTTAAATACGTAACGGCGGTACATGTATTCCGTTACTCCCCAACACTGACTACACAGCATTGTATCCGTTACGATTTGGTACATTACTGGTTGCATTTTACAAGTATGGTGCATGTTCAATGTACAGTTGTAAAAATTTTAGTTAAAACCAGTGGAGAAAGTAGCAAAAAGTTTACATTCCTGAAATTTTCTAAAATTATGCAAAAATATGGAGGTAAAGTTTATGAAACTTAAAATTAATAGGCTAAATTCAGAAAGAATATGATATGAGCTTTTAAAGGTATTCTATTCCATCTCGCATAACTAAAAATAAACTCTCATAATTCAGCTTTCGGACATGTTTTATCCTATTTTTTTCAATGCTAGTGCTCTCCTAGCATCATTGTCACACACAGGAAGCTGATTCCATGAAGGCAAAGCTAATGGCACATTGAAAAATTAGATTAAATTAAAACGTATACAGTGGAACCACGACGAAATTAATTCGTTCCCGAGGGTCTTTTGTAAGTCGAAGCACCCATCGCGCGTTTTGACTGAGGCGATGCTGAACGATAGGCTATGGGCTAATTGCTAACTAGAACAACAATACGTCGTTCAAGTGGAACAGCGAAGCGCAAGTACGGAAGCCAAGGGGTTGTCACATGATTCGGAAGGCATTGTGGGCATTGTAGGTTCAGCCAGTCAGAGCCAGCGGGCATTTTGCCGTAACACGGGCAAAAATATTGCCGTTCAGTGCCTTCGTAACTTGAATTTTTCGTGAAACGGGGTATTCGTAAGTAGGGGTTCCACTGTACGAGGTAATTAGACGAGACTTATCTCTGGCTCTCTTCCACAGCATGTCTTTAGCCTGAGCCTGGTTCTGTCGTAGGTTTCTTCCTGTTAAAGTTTTTCCTTCCCACTGTCACCAAAGTGCTTGCTCATAGAGGGTCATATGATCGTTGGGTTTTGGGTTTTGTTGTGTATTATTGTAGGGTCTACCATACAATATAAAGCGCCTGAGGGCGACTGTTGTTGTGATTTAGCACTATACAAATAAAATTGAATTGAATTAAACTGGTATGATCGCTCCAGTCTGATTGCGATTGATTTGGATTTAATTACAGAATTTGTTCTTTACATTTTGCTGCACTTTATAAAATAAAGATGTGGAGCTCAGGGCTTTTACATTTTCCTGCTGTAACATCTAACAAATTTGACTCGTCCTGTTTGGACTGGATTACGGTGAACAATGATAAATGTAGTTTTGACAAAAATGACTGCATAATACATATTCGATCTGATTACAAAACTCATGAAATATTCAACAACTACTCAGCAGACTTGTGTGCATGTAATAATTCTTTCCGAGAAGAATATTTTGCATGTGCTTAAGTCTCGCTCAGATGCAGTTATGTAACTACTGAGAAATCCATGAGACAGGAGAGCTAACATGCTGCATATCCATTCAGTCAGACAGCCACAGTTAAGCTGATGTGGATATGGGAAGTTTGTTCAACATCTTCACCATAACACTTTATACAACACACACTGCTTTCCCCTGCTCCCCCTCGTCCCTCTATATTAAAGAGAGGACTCGGGTTGCATTGCGTGCAGAGTTGTAATTTTGACTTTGTCTGGAATTGGTGTAATTTCTGTGTACCTCTCCTCCAGATTTCCAAGATTTCTACCCCAAAACCGTGAAACACTGTAACCGCTGTGATTATAACACACTCCGCCATTCAAACACACTTGCAAACACACAGCACTGTAATTACAAAGGATCAAAGACAAATTTAGCATGCCTGACATCTCAGCTAATAGCACATGACGGCACGCTAAAGCACAACTCATAAGGAGCAATATCAAAGAGAAGTTTTAACACAGTTTTTTTACAGTGAAGTTTTTAAGGTCTTATTTAACACTGCAGTCATGAGTCAGCTGATGTCTGGCATCAAAGAGTTTTAAATTAAAAAAGGAAAAGAATTTGAGTACTGACTTTAATATGAAAAGACGTAATGTGCCATTCACAAAGTATGTTAAAGCTGTAGTGTTTGTGCAGCTTTGTTCACACAGTGAAAGTGTGTGTGTGTGTGTGTGTGTGTGTGTGTGTGTGTTTGTGCGCCTACCCAACTGATCTGCCTTTAAAGACCTCAAGTTAGATGGGGAAATTAGGGCCTGCCATTCTCTGAATTAGCAGATTGGTATATTACCCTATGATTTAAACTGGTGTCCTCACATTCAGCTCAGAGATAGCATTAGACACATGTACCCTTATCCTTGTTAGTCATTTATTATACTCATGCATACTGGCAGAAACTCCCTTTAGTGGTGACAGGGTGTTTTCTCCATCAGAGGGTGAGTCCTGCGTGCTCACTGTTTGATCACACCTGTTAGCAAACAGCATAACATCTGAGGGTTGCCACGCCACTGCATCCCACATTCCTGTCATCTAACATAGCCACCAAGCCGACATGAAAGTGCTCTGTGTTATTAAGGCAGATCCTTTTGCTCTCCACAGTTATGCTGTCTGCGGGCTGCTTAACCATGATAGTTTTCTCCATAAGTGGCAGAGTGGAGACCACACCTTCCCCAGCGTGTAATTAATCACATTAGCTGCCTCGCACTATCTCTTGTAGCGGAGGTGTGTGTCCTTTTTGAAAATGACAAGAAGAGGAAATAAATATAGAAACTCAGATCCACACTAAGCGTTGTGCTTTGCAAGGTCTTATAACAGTGAGGGAGGTGGGAGTTAAATGTGAGTGCTTGATGGCCTAAGGGTTGTGTGTGTGTGTGTGGTGTGTAGCATTGTTCTGTACTTCCTAAAGAGTCAGTGAAGCAGCTCAGATTAACAGGTCTTGTGTTTTTTGTCAAGTGGGCCACTCTTGAGAAGGATTAAGTTCTCACAGTGGAATTCACACAAGTATATGCCCAACTTTTTCCAACTTGGGTGCTGACACAGCAATCCAGCTCTCAGCTGTAATTAGTTTATCACTGATTAAAGGTGGACGTCCTATTTTGGTTCTTTTTATGTCCTTTTAGATCTGCCATTTTTGCAAGTGATAATAAATAGTGGTCCTTTTGACTAGTTCGACACACATCATTCAGGTATTTAAAAGTGTAAAGTGAAGAAAAAGCTAAACTGTTGAGAAAAATAACACCCCCCTATTGATTTGTGGGCTACCATTTCTCAGGCGACTCCGAAGCCCAGTGACCTTGACCAGAGATCAATCTTGTGAACGCAGTAACTCGGGAAAGATGTAACTTTGGATTTTCAGATTCATATCATAGGTGCATTAACTAAAAATTGTGGTCTGGTTCGACTCTCAGTCTGATCTCAAGGTCAAGGCCAAAGGTGAACTTTTCAGAAGGTCGCCTAGGGATTTCAAATTGGTGCATCTACTAGTAGAGTGAAGGGTAGAGCTGGCAGCTCTACCCTTTTTTTACTTTTTTTGTGTGTTAAAAAAAACAAACTTTATCAACCTATTAAATTTTAATTAATTTAAACTCAATAAATTGAAAATATTCACATGAAATTGTTTAAAATGTTTGTCTGTGTGGGAACAACTCCCATTGAGAAATGCTGCAGTTACCCTCCCTTAATGTCCTTCCACTGGTGTTGGTCTTTAGTCAGTGGTGCTGTGGCCAAACTTTGGTTGGCCTCCAGGGGAAATAGAGAAATAGGTTTTGGAAAATTAATTTATAAATGTTTGAAATTCTTCTTAACAGGGTATGTAATTTGCTGTTTTTATCAGATTTTATGAACAACTTTTGGAGATTTATTTTCCTGGATGATTGAGAATGCATCAAGACATTTTATGAACATGCACATGCTTGCATCATCTTCAACTTCCTCATAACTTTGATTTGCTGTTCATTTGCATAAAAGTCCATTATGATTTTCCTATATTTATTATTGTGTTAGCGCATGAAAGTACACAAATCCCTGTATATCAAAAGATCCTCCTCAGTGATCAAAGATTTTATGGTTAATTTTAACCTGCAAATCTGTCTGAGGTTAACCTTGACCGAGCTGCATACAGTGTTTGTATTTCAGTTTCCATTACGTCGTTTGGCATCAGGAAGCATCATCATGTAAGGTAAAAGAGGCACGACAAGCATGTAGCTCAAAAAGCCCACTACTTCCGTCTCTCCTTTTTCATCCCGGCGTTCTGCAGGAAAGATTTTCTTCCTCAGCATTCCACACGGGATTACCACGTCTGATATAAACTCTTTTTAGAAAGTTGTGCTCGGCAGCGTGAATCCTTCTCCCCCTCGCTCAAAACTCACGTACTCTCATTCTTTTCTCAGACCAGAATAGAATTTTTGATCACGTTTCAAAATAAGCTGTGATATTTATAAGTAGTCGGGTTGTCTACATTCCACTGATAAGTACAGAGTGATTAGTTTGATTGTGGGGTCAGCCATAGACAGTGAGCTGTTGCAGTGCAGTTTCAGTGTTTTGAGGGTTGTTGAGGAAACAGACTGTGTTTTTCTAATTTAATGTTCCCTGTGTTCTTTAGCAGAGAGTGCATTTCTTGTGAGATGAATAGTGTGGCAATGGTAATGAACACAAATGCTCCCACATTTTTTACTTCCTCTTCTTTGATGAGTTTTTTTCTTGATTGTTTACGTGCACAGTGCATTCAGTCTTTGTTGGTGCAGCTGCTCTGTTATATGCTCGAGAGAATATTTTTCTTGAACCGCAGTTGTAACTGTACATTTGGAATTTTTTCATAATGTGGAGAAAACACACAAAAAGGCTCCGGTAATTAATGCGCTGATCCTTGTAACAATTATTTCCTGTATAAGCAAAGCCTGATATGTCCGATCTGCCTGCACTAGGCGACATGTTTCTTTGTTAGCATGAGAATTGGCACTCTCCTGTATTTTGACTCAATCCTGCATACACTATCTTGTTGCCATAATAACTCAGTAGAGGGTAAATCATGGCTGAAAATAGTCCCCAGCAAATACACCTCCTGTTTCAGTAATGGTAATGGGAACTTCTTTTCTTTTTTATTTTATTAAATTAAAAGTTTATTTTTCTTTTTATGAGATTATGTAATTACAGTCTCTACTAAATACAGTTGTGGTCAGAGGTTTATATGCACTTATCGTGGACATGAATTATCGTGGTACTTTTAATGATTTCTTTTTTTTTTTGTTCTTTTTCCAGGACTGTACTAGCTTACATCTTTAATCTGTAATTTGGTTCACAAATTTGAAATTATATGATCATTTCAAACTTGTGCACCCAATTCTTGTTGTTTAAAGTCATTAAAGATGTACAATGTACTGTACAGCAATGATGAGTTCATGTAAATGTGTGATCTTAACTGTATAATACGCATATGTCACCACTCCCCCTCTTTATTTTGGATCGGCGAGTGTTTAATTATCAGCTAACTCTTGCTAACGTTGTTAGCCCAAGATGAATCTGTAAAAACAAACCTACTCATCTGATAATTAGTGCTAAGAAACATGTAAAGAAAATACCAATTCACACATCAAACAAGCTACAGCCCTTTGTGTCATCATGCAACAATAGACAACTTTAATAACATATAAAACTACTGAGATATCCTATAAAATCAATTTCCTGTACAGTTATAATGACAAAGAGATTAGCTATTGAGACCAAAACAGTGTTGTTGTTTTTTTCATAACAGTTTGCAAACATGTTTCTTTGTGCACTAAAGTTGGGCTTTGACACACAGGAATCTAAAGGGACTCAACTACCCACTGAGGAAACTTCAGTCGTTGGCACATAGCCTGTTTCTTTGGTTTTCAGCCTCTGAGGTTGTCGTATAAAGTGGTAAAAAGAAGGCCTGTCTTTTCTTTATGTACAATCCCACACAGCTGTGGTATAAAAGCTTGTCATCTGAATCATTCAAGCTTTTATGTGAATCAATGTGTTACGCATTCAAAAGAATAGCTTGACCTACTTTTATGAGAACTCATCAAATCCCATCTTTTCAACCTGATAGTAGTTTTACTTCAACAGTGAATATTTTAATGTTTCTTAAGTCTTCAGCATCATCTTCCAGCTCTACGCATTACCTAACATCCTCCTCTGGTTGGTTCTTTTCACCTTGTGAGTGTCACAGGTTATGTTCGCACCTCTCTTAGTAATTTATTGCTCACCTCCGGCTCTGTTAGATCAAATTAAGGAAACACTCAGTCAGCTGTTTCCTGCCTGGACTCTTACTGGACTCTTTACCTAATCTCTTTGTCTCTAAGCAGTGTAGTGTAGCGATGAGTCAGACTTGAATAATATTTTCTTATCTACTAAACAAGTTGGTGTCTGTTAAGCTGGGTTGTTTCTGGATAGAAATGCATACATGGAAATGGCAGAGCTGTTCATATGACAGCTCTCATTTATTTTCCATCCTCGTTTCCCATCACATGCCTTATATTCACAAAAGCTAAAAATATATATCCACAAAAGCAAAATGCCATAATGCAGTCAGATGTTGTTCACTTAATTTTTAAAAAAGAGAAAGAAACGGGGGGGATAAAGATAATTCAGCTTGCATATTTGCATGTGAGACACGTGTGCTGCCGATATGGTGGGTGGTGTGACTGTGCCGCGTGAGACGCAGGTGTTCAGCCTCGCCGCCAAACTGGATGTTCCCGGGTCAGCACCTGGTCCTGCTCCTGCTCAGTGTCTGCAGATCAACATCCAAAGCACAGTTTGCTCGGGGTGGGACCTGCATCCAGCTCCTAGCTCTGGGCGTGTACTGTATGCTTTGGCAACAAGTCGACCAGCTCCCTCATGGCAGACACACAAGCGCTCAAAGAGATTTACACATCTCCCTCTACCTCACCCTGATATTGGAGTGGACTACCATCAATAACACACCCACTATGCACAGACAGTCTTTTAGTTAATTGCTTTCAGTAAATCAGTAAAATTTACTGCGTGTTTGCCCGATCCCCCTCTTCTTTTGCTTCTCACTGTAGAAATGCTCAGTGACTAACATTTGTAGTAGGGTGTTTTTTAGGACGCTTTCCCTCTCTGCGGGTGTCTGGAAAGATAAGACCCACATCTGTCTGAGGCTTCACGCTCAGCTCAATTGAATAGACCCGCTGTGTTTTTTGTAGGAGTTTACCGCTCAGCCTGGGCAACGCGGGAGAACAAATTCAGCGGACCAGACACTTTTACATTCCTGAAGACAGCAAATCAAAACAAAGACACGCTTTGCTTAATTTGATATCATCTATATGGGGACGGGGAAAGGAACTAACAGAGATCAAAAAACCCAAGCTAGCGTGCTGAAAAAGTCAAGCTGTTCACTCTAACTGGTGAAAGTGATGTATAGCTCTACATATGTAGCATGCCAAATACCATAAAGCAAACTATTTCTGCAGGTCTGTTTTTAGTGTTGTGAAAATCCTCCTGAAGATATAAGAGTTTGAGGTGGCGTAGGTGCTCTTGCACTCCATCAATTTAGCTTGCTGTGCATAAAGGGCGATTTTTACCACATGTTCTGCGAATGTTAGATTTTATCTTCAAAACTCACATGTTCCTAACACACAATGTATACATCTGGCTTTGCTTTCATTCCAGAAGTAGGTCTGTGTAAGACATGAGCTCATGGTTTGTTGTGTAATATTTAGGTAAGAGCTTTAAGAGAGTTTGCAGGATTCAATGGTAACCCTGTGGTGGTAGAAGTCATGCATGGACCTTTGAGTCTGCTTAATTAGACCGATGTTGGGTTTAGCTGAGAGCAGTAGTGCGTGTTTCAGAGAAATAGAGATATCTTGTTTTTTAGTATCTTCTGCATTCAACAATATCATTTTTGCTTTAAAGTGATGTCCACAAAATCAAATGTATATATTATGCAGCTGTTTTTATTTTTTATATTGACAGCTGCCCATCTGAACAATTCACACTCGGTGGGTTTATTGTTACGGACCCGAGTTGGGATGCGTGGTTCGTGTATTTTGGCTAAAATTGTTCTCAATTCCCAGGATTCTTGTGGTCTTTGGTTTCCTACAGTGATTGCTGTTTGGGCCTCCCTGTGAGTTTGTTTGGTTATCTTTGTGAGGGCATTCATTCCTGAACCTCTTACCCGTAAGGTTTATCCTTTCAATGTACAATTTAAACCTAATTCAACCCCAAAACAGGATGTGGATAAAAAAATGAAAAGAGGCCAAAAAACTTCTAACATTTGCAAAGATTTAATCATTCTGATGGCCCAGAACTCAATCTAGTTCAAAAGATAGCTGGTCATGATTTTTTTTGTTTAGTTTTTTTTATTTATTTGGTTTTATTGTTTTTGTATTTCCTGTGAAAGATGGCTAAAATCACTGACTCATCTTTTTGGATGAGTGGTTCTTGATAAAGCTGTATCCCACAATCTGTCCACTGTGCACGGTCACATGCACACACTCATTCAGTGAGTGTATCCTTAAAGCTGTCCGCTCTTGCCTGCGTGTAACGCGATTAGTGGATATCTGTAAAGTGTGCCGGGAAACACGAGTGAAAGAACAAACAGATGCTACGTTAGTTCAAGCGAAAACACTTGTTTCTATTGCTCATGTCTCTAAAACTGCACAACTCTCGATGAATAAATACTACTTTAGGCCAGAGAAAAATTATTTAAACAAGAGTTGGGTGTAAACCGTTCTGTTAAAGCAGCCACGATTAATATCTTTGTAATAACTGTGCATCATTTGGCAATGCCCGTGTCAGAACAACGTGACTGGCTCTGTAGTTAAGGGTCCACAAAGAATTGCCTGAAACTCCCTCATCTCTCAGCTTTATAAACCCTTCTAATTTCAGCTCAGTGTTTTGTATTCACTGTGCAACTTAACTGTTTTGATTCACTCACATGGCTCGGAACAATATTTTTGTCTGTAGCAGACATCTGTTTTCATTTGTTTCATTTCATTGTAGACTTCATGTCTAGAACCAAAACGGCAGACACACACTTATGTCCCGCAGGAGTTGGGAGATACCAAAAATGGAGTTAAAAGGGTGTAAATGTTGACGTTTTGCCAGGTGACTACAATATACACCAGAAGAATCATCCTATCACTGAGGGATTAAAAAAACAAGCAGGTTTTACTGATGAATGGATCGATGGATGGGATTTTTTTTTACTGTGCAGCAGCAGTGCTCTTGTGGGTCATACCTGCTAAACATCAGAATGTTTCCATTGTTATTATGAAATCATGTAAACATTTGTCATACTAACGGATGTAAGTGTGGTAAATATATGTAGCCAGAAGTATGCATATGCTGCCATAGACCACGAGTGTGGGCTAGAAACCATGATGAAAACCTCGTACCTGCAGGAATGGAAGCTGCCTGTTTGTTATTTGACAGTCCATGCAGTATTAAATCTGGGGCTACGTCCACACGTACCCGGGTATTTCTGAAAACGCAGATTTTTCTATGCGTTTGCACCTTTCGTCCACACGTAAACGGCGTTTTCGGTCACTGAAAACTGAGATTTCTAAAAACTCCGGCCAGGTTGGATATTTTCTAAAACTCCGTTTTTGCATTTACGTGTGGACAAGAAAAACTGAGAAAACGCAGCGTCAAAGGTGTGCGCCTTTTTTCACACTGTGCGCCACGTTATTGTTTCGGTGAAATGAATTTCTACAATACTGTTACTGTTAATTGTACTCTCTGCGGTGTTTAAATGCTTACATATACACACACAGTTACTGTCCCTCCACACATACAACTCGGTTCTGCTTCTATGCCCCAGCTTTGTTTACTTTTTCCCACCGAGGCTTCTAGACTTCTGATTGGCCAACATTTCTACACAGTTAGGAATATAGCGCCACCTGTTGCTTTGGCATGTTCTTAGCAGCGTTTTCCTTCATTTCTGCCTTTACGTGTGGACGGGATTATTTTTTAAAACGAAAACAGAAAATCTCCGTTTTCAAAAATACCCGTGTACGTGTGGACGTAGCCTGGGGCGCTACATGAACCCGAACATACTTAAGCAGATAAAATATTTATGAAATGCACATTTGCATGCAGAAACTGTGACTTGGCCCTTATTGTGGCTAAGTGTTACCGAGCCAACAGAATAACTGTCTTGTTGCGTTATTGTTGCTTTTAGGATTCACCGATTCATCATTCCAGTTTCTGAACTACTTATCCTACTCAGGAGTGCTAGAGGGATGCTAGAGTCTATCCTAGCTGTGAATAAAGTGAGAGGCATGGAATATGTCCCCAGTGACACAAGCCTGTAACCTGGCTGGCAACCTTCTTGTGACTTCCAGCAACAGTTTAATAATTGAAATCAACATTTTTAAAGGCTAAGCAGCTGGGATTGGGGAATACACATTTTTCCTACCAAACTCAGTTTAAACTTTGCTTTCCTAACACTGTGAAACAAATTGAAACTTATAAATACATATTATGAGTATATAAACGTAATGATTTGGCATTTATTGGTTATATAGTAGATAATAACAAAACAGAACAGAACTGAGATGAACAAAATGAAAAATACAAAAATCTGTTTATCTTATTTGCACTCATTTCAGTTGAGTTCAATTAGTCTTTACTGCACTTTGGTGTAATTTGTGGTAGCACTAGTTTGTCCTTTCTCTGAAGTGATGTTCACGGCATTAATACGTGCGTCAATACGTGCAATAAGATCTTGTTGTACTTCCGGTTAAAATGTAAGTCAGGTTTAAATGATATAGGTTGTGCATTTTTATCACTGAGTGGACCAACATGTCCAAGCAGAACATGAGCCAGTTCCTGACTGTAAGGAAACTGTAGCTTAATATTGGAGTCACACCGCTGCGTGAAAAGCACTTTTATGTGTAAACTACTTGTACAAATGGTGGAGTCATCATTGTTCTTTTTGTTACGAGCCTCTCAGAGTCTGTAGTGCTGATTCAGTTTTCAGGTCTGTGTTCTGTAACACAGCTGACCTCCTTGTTAATTAAAGGCAGGCAAATCTCCGAGCTGTGTGCTGTGGAACTGCAGGTGCCACTCAACCCACTTTGCCAGAAGCGCTCTAAACGGACGTCTCGGGCGCCATCGTTTAGCCTTCTTCACTATCTTCTCACTCGGTTTACTTGTCTTTGATATTTTTAAGCCCCACTCTCCTTTTCTCACTGCCATTTCTCTTTCTTCTTAAACGCTGTCATTTCGGGTTTATTTCACAGCAAGTCTTTGCTTCCCTAGGCACTTCTTTAGAAAGAAGGGAACATTAGATTTTGATTAGGCTGCAGTGCTTTCCGCTGGAATAAAGGAGCTCTTGTCCTCTCGCTCCCTTGCGTTTACCTTGATAATTGGTTTCAGTACACACCCAGCTGAGAAAATTACCCACAAAAATGAACATGCCACATCTCATGGCCAATTGTTTTTGCAGAATCAAATGGGTTTTTGCCTATTTAGCTTTCCTCTCTGGCAAAGTTTTGAAGCAAAATGCAATGTGTCTACTTTTAGATGAATCTGTGGTTTTTAATGTTCTGTTAATGAGACTGTGTGCTTGTTTTTTATTAGGTTGTACAAATCCTGAGGAGCTGACCGCAGAGCGAGTTCATTCTGCAGTGGAGAAGATGTTCAAGACCCTCCGAGGTTTGAGCAGCACCAGAAACCACCTCAAGCAGCTACGCTCCATCTACACTGCCAGCGATGGAGTTCACCAGGTTGGAGGCACACAAACTCTGACTGCCAGCCTCAAAACACATACACGCCTTCTGTTACAGGGTGGTTTGCTTTACCCGTATCAAGTATGAACACTACCACAGCTTCAACATATCCCAAGTTAATACAGAATGCAGTTTTTAAATGATGATTTCATTTATTAAGGGATAAAAGATATCCAAACCTATGTGAAAATATAATTGTGCTCTAAACCTAATAATTGGTTGTGCCATCCTTGGCAGGAAGAACTGCAGTCAAGTATTTGTGTTAGTGGGAATGAGTCTTTCACGTTGCTGTGGAGGATTTTTGGCCCATTCTTTTTTGCAGAATTGTTTTAATTAGGAGCGTTTTCCAGCATGAACAGCGTGTTTAAGGTCGTGTCAAAGCATTTCAATCAGATTTAAGTCTGGACATTGATTAAGCCTCTCCAGAATCGTCATTTTGTGTTTGTTTGTTTTTTTGAGCCAGAGATGGGCCTGCTTGTGTGTTTTGGATCATTGCTGTGCTGCTTAATCCAAGTGCTCTTGAGCATCAGGGTATATACTGATCGCCAGACATTGTCCTTTAGGATTTTCTGGTAGAGATCAGAATTCATGGTTCCATCAATTATGGCAAGTTTTCCACGTCCTGAAGCAGCAAAGCAGCCCTGGACTATCACACCAGCACCACCATGTTTGACTGTTGGTATGATGTTCTTTTTATAAAATGTTGTGTTAGTTTTTCACCAGCTGTAACAAGTTCCACTTGTGTCTTGTCCGTCTCTGGGATCATCAAGATGTTTTTAGACACATGTGGGATGAGCCTTTGGTCAGCAGTGGTTTTCTCCTTGGAACTCTCCCATGGATAGATTTTTTTTGCCCAGTCTATTTCATATTGTTGTTACTCTGACTGACACCTGCAGTTCTATAGATGATATTCTGGATTGTTTTTTGACCTCCTGGATGATCCATTAATGCGCTCTTGAAGTAATTCTGGTAGGCCGGCCACTCCTGGGAAGATTCACCAGTGTTCCAAGTTTTCTCTATTTGTGGATAATGGCTCTCACCGTAGCTCACTAGTTTACTTTCTAATCGTTTCCAGCCTGATAGATATCAGTGACATTGTTTCTGAACTGTTTCTGTAGATCAAGGTGTGATGTATTGCTTTTTGAGATCTTTTAGCCTACTTCAGTTTGTCAGATACTTTCCATTTAAGCGATTTCTTGATTCAACAGGCCAGGAATTAATGAGGCCCGGCTTTGGCCTGTGTAATTGAACTCAGCTTTCTGAAAACTGTGGTGAATCACACTTAATTCATGATTTAACAAGGGGGACATTTTACTTTTTCACATAAGCCAAGGTAGGTTTGGAAAGCTTTTTTTCCACCTTAAGAAATGAAATAATTAATTAAAAACTGGGTTTCATGTTTACTCTCGTTAACTTTGTCTAATATTAAAATTTGCTTGATGATCATGAACGTAAATATTACAAATATCTTTTAGAAATCAGGATGGTGTAAACACTTTTTCACTGCACTGTACATGTAACTTTTTACTTTGTGCTTTATTTAACTACTCCATGTAATTTTCACTCTTGCTGTGGTTGTAGCTAGGGGTGGGTTTTAACAATCGATTCATTGATTAAAATCGCTTCTGGCTTGGATAACGTGATATTGATTCATTAAAATCCCAATTTTGCCCAAAATTCCAGAATCTCAGTTGAAACGTCACAAAATTTCAACAACCACCAAACATTTAAAACAGTAAATGAGAGCAGGTACACGGCTTCTGCACAAAGACGTAAACACACAGCGTGGACCCGCGGATCAGAATCAGTGAGATGTCGCCTTTCTCACCCGACGGCACGGACACGGTCGGGGCTGAAAGCCGACAGCTCGCTGATTCTGATGTTTAGGCGGGTCCGCGCTTTGTGTTTACGCCCCTTTTGCGCTGATTCTAAAGCTGTTAGTTTGATCTCTCTCCAAACAATATTGACTGAACCAGCAGCAAAAGAAAATCCAAACTAAGCTTCACATAAACATTGTCGTGAATTCCCTCTTAGTTTTGCTGTTTTGCTTCCACCACAATAAAATCACACTTCATGCACAGCTCTCTCTCTCTTTCTCAGTGTACTTCAAGAACAGTTTCCCATCTATCCCCGAAATCTGTTTTCTGCATTATTCGCTTGTTTGTTATGCACAAGTCTACCATTATTTAGAGCGCTGTCGGATGTTTTTTTTCCTTTTACTTACTTCCGAAAAGAAAACCTAATTTCTGCTGTTCAATAGGCTTCTGAACAAATTTAAACTTTTTAAAATTATACAAAATGCAAAACGCTTAGCATGTCTCTAATAAAACTGCTGTAATGTCAGATGTAACGTTTATATGTTGATTAATGGTTTTCTTTCGTTTTTGATGTACTGCAGAATATTTTTTATAAAATCCCAGGCCAGGAAAATCACCTTCATGTTTTTCTGTGTTTTATCTTAAGCTGCTTTGACACAAAGGCATCTGCTGTGATGCTCACACCTTTGATAAAGACTTACAAGTGTCAGCTTCCTTTTTATAGATACAAAAATATGTAAATGTACTGATCTGAATTATAATATTTCTGACTGTCTGAGGCAAAATTTCCCAGATTCAAATAGAATTGAATCGAATCGAATCGAAGGACCTTGTGAATTGGAATCGAATCGATTCTAGAAATCAGTGACGATACCCAGCCCTAGTTGTAGCGCAAGCCCAGACTTACCAGAGGACCTCTGACCTCTCCTGCTTTTGTTGCTCTCCCTTTTGCGTCATGCAAGCATGCAGGCACAGGGGACTTCACTCCGAGAGCCTCGTCACACTCGCCTTGGAGCTTATGTAACTCCAAAGGCTCTCTCAGTGCATCTGAAAGCTTTGTCCTTTTGGTATAAACAGTGACATTATAGAGTGGCGGCTTCACTGCTGTTGTCCTTCATTCTCATTGGGCAGTTTTTCAGAGAATTATAGGCCAGGAGCTTTAAGGTCAGTCGATTGAAAGTAAAAGAACTATTCTTGGAACTTAAGCTTTTGCTGAAGTTTCATTTGACAATACTTCTGTGTCCTTGTCTACTTCTCCTCCTTCTACCCTCTGAGGTTTATTTCTTGAGTGATTCTCTCAAATCTTACATCAATAATTTAACCAATCATACAGCCATGATGTAGAAAACCTTGGAGATGAAGTTTGTCAGAATAGTGAGATAATACGGTTGAAATGCATTTGAATGTTGCAGTCTTTTATCCATTGTACATGCTTTTTCAAACATTTTAGCCACAGTATAAAGTATATGACATTTAATATATAGTAGTTACTATAGAGTCATAGGAAAATGTAATTACTTTGTGAAATAACTTACTTTAGTTTCTTGACATGAATGAGAGCTCTCTTTCTCTCTGGCTTGCATGTATTCACAGAAAATCAAACCACAGCTAGCTAACTTCAAAGACTGGGATCAGTGACGTGAAGTCTTGCCTGTTTGCAGTCTAAACATCTTCAACCAATTTACAATCTAGACATAACAACTACAAAAAATGTAATGTGTCATTTTTACACAATGTTTCTTGTATTCACTCTTCAGTGCATAGAAATTGAGAAAAGAATAAAAAGCTCCACCATAAGTAGAAAATAGACAGCTGTGCTTCTGCAGCTCTCTTCTCTTCTCTTCTGTCCTCCCAACTAGACAAGAATTACCTTATATAAATTGTCTGTATGGACTGGGCCATCTACATGTTACTGTAGGTGGCCTGTAGGGCTGTGCAATATGACCAAAATCTCATATCCCGATGTAACAATTCTATCGTCCCAATAACAATATAAATCACAAAAATGTAACATTTTCTGTAAATTCTGTGAATCTCGGGCAGCTCGACTTGCGGGAAGTGTTTCCAGCTGCGCGTCATGTAGCTGGAGTGTTTTAACAGATGCATGAATCTATACATTTTTAGACATAAGTTGTAAAGGCCGCCGTTTTCTTTGTGAGTATTTATTACACGGCGTGCTGCGGGGAAAAGCCTGTTCTAACGTTTGAGTCTAAGGTTTATTTTTTAGCACCTGGCGGCTCTTTTTTAATTCTCATCCGTAAATAATCTGTTTTTCACGTGATTCAGTTTATTTTGAAAAGTCTCAACAGGATCTTGAGCTTTATTGTGAAAGGTTTATGTGGAACATAAACAAGCGATGCTGTTACCGTCGTTGTTGCTAACCACAACGCATAAAAACAGGCGCTTGTCCGTCTGTAGTGTGGTTATATAAAATATAAGAGAAAGAGAGAACTTTAAGAAATTAATATAGCCACTACAGTGACCATCAAAACGATGAAAAAATATTGCCGTAAACAGTTTATTTTGCGACACCACGAAACAAACGATAGCGTAAAATGAAACGATAGACGTTTTTATATAGTCATCCGATATATATCGTTATATCGAACAGCCCTAGTGGCCTGTGCAATGAAGTTCCCAGTGCTCAAATTTTGTGCTGATGTGCAATTCAGATTCGTAGGTGTGCCCCAAGACTGGAGTCTAATTCTTTCTCAGACAACTTAAATATCTAGTAACTGTTCCAGTTCAGGCTTATGTTCTTGATTAACACAGAAGTTTGAATACATTTCATGACTTAGTCTCTCATTTCTGTATCTGAATAACACTGTAAAAATAATAATAATCATGCAGTGTCTGTGAAAATGTGCCAGTAGCCTCTTGACTGAGCAAGCATTTTGGATACATGTGAGAAGCATTGTGTTAGGCCAGACCTGGCAGTCCTTGTTCCAGGACTATTATAAAAATGATTTCATATGAAAGTAGGACAGTATGATATCTGCCAGCTACTGCCTGTTCTTGAGAAACGTCAGAAATCTTCCAGCCTCTCTGAGGCTGCACCCCTGCCTCCAGTGAAGCCGACACCTGACGTTTTCTTATTAGGCTACGGCCTAATATGCAGAGGTCCTCACTCCAATGTTTAAGGCCACTGAAGAGGAGTCAAGTTGTTCTGTGTTATCTACTCCTTTTCTTGTGGGTGTGTTGTGTGCGTGTGGTACCTGTAAATCCAGTGTAATGATATTATATAACCCACCCTTAACAAAAGAATATGTGGAAAGACATGATTGTGGCTTTGGCTTGACATGGGTCAGAATCTCTTGCTCTGACTCTGTGATGGGACTCATGGGAATCATATGTTTTTATCCTAGTGTGAGGGAATGAGTGTTGTGTGCCATCAGCTTCAGTAATCAAGTGTTTTGGGGTTCACCAAAGCGGTGAACAAGAGCAAATGAATTAAGTTGTGGCTTAAGTAGGGTTGTTTTGGGGTGGAGCTCTGTTGTTGCATGTTGTCATTTGTGTTGTGTTGTAACTACATTTGTGTGATTATAACACTAAACATAAAAATATTTCAAATTAAAATCAAATACCGCAGCTCCTTTGTTTGCTTCAGTTAGGCTTTCTTTGTTCCAACCAGTGTTGGTCAAGTTACTTGAAAAAAGTAATCAGTAATTAATTACTGATTACTTCCCCAAAAAAGTAATCCCGTTACTTTACTGATTACTTATTTTCAAAAGTAATTAATTACTTAGTTACTTAGTTACTTAGTTACTTTTTAAAAACATGATTTACAACCTGAATAGGTGATAAAGCGATAGATCTTTCAGCCCAATTCTACTTTTTCTACATAATCCATCATACAAAATGTAATCAAATGGAAAAGTCTCTTTTTAAAACTTGTTTTGTTAGTTTTAATCTTTTAACTTTATGCATGAAGCAAAATTTTAATTATATGCACCATTATCTGACTGGAAGAAATTAGTTTAACATTTAAACCTATTTTCTGCACATTCCAGCACATAATATATATATATATATATATATATATATTATTATTTTTTATTTTTTTGTGTTTACACTCACTCTTTCAGATGCAAGTAAAACACAGCAGAAAATAAATAAAGTCAAAGACTAGCGGTCCTTTTGCTCTATTTTCACCTGTAAAGCAGGAGTAGAGTAGGCGGAGGTTTATCCTGGTGCAGGTGTGCTGCAGCGGTCAGTGGAAGGATACCGCAGTTTCTCTGTGAGTTTCCCATTACGTCGTAGCTACTCGGTGCTTGCTTGGAAGTTTAGGGGTTTTTTTCGCTGTAAAAAGAAGTTTTCTTCCCACGCACAGCGGACACTAATGTTTTTGTCACTTTTTACGGAATCAAACTCAAAGTAAGGTCAGTACTTCCACGCTTTAAACGCTGCACGCTCATACTCTCTCCGCACTCGATATATGATCCATTGTTGATCTGCACACAGCTGTTGTCATGAACATCACACTCGCTTACGTCACTGTCATGAGACATTCTCGCAAGAAAATCACGGTTTTAGTAACGCAGTAACGCAGCGTTCCTACGGGAAAGTAACGGTAATCTAATTACCGTTTTTGCAATAGTAATCCCTTACTTTACTCGTTACTTGAAAAAAGTAATCGGATTACAGTAACGCGTTACAAGTAACGCGTTACTGCCCATCTCTGGTTCCAACCATAATTATTCTGACCAGCAGACAGCTACACTTACAGCCTTGAATAGTCACGTGTATTCTCATTGTAGAGGCACACAAAACTCGCACATTTCCAGGCGCATGTCATGGTGTGAGTAACTGAGCACTATTGAAATTCCGAGAAAAGAAAACAGTGGGCTATAAGTGATCAAGCTGTAACAGCGAGACGCTAAAAAAAAAAAAATGAATTCGTGTTCAACAAAGGGCTTGATTTTATTGCTTTTCTGGGAACCACTTGAAATTGGGTGGAAAATGTTCTTAGTAGCAAGCATCTGCATCATGATGAAAAGTTTTAAGACTTTCAGAGACTAGCAACAAGGTGGGAGAGTTGTATAACCAACCAAAAACCATAGTAACAAGAAAATGAATCATTTGCATCTACATTGAACAGATTGTGACACATGGGTGAGCATACACACCTATGACTAGATAGACTGTCCTCCCTCTTGCGTGGGTTTTTGAGCACAGGCTTTCGGAGGTATTTACTCAGGTTTTTATGTCTTCTATAATATCTTTTCTCTTTCTATTATGACCAGTCATTGCATTGACATGGTAATAAGATATTACCACCTACATGAGATGTGAAGCAGTCTAAAGCATAAGTGCATCCAAAATAAAAATGAAATTCAGAAAACGAAAATTAATGTCCAGCAAGGGCAGTGACTGAAAATGACTTTTCTTATTGATTCTATGACCCTAAACATTCATTTCAATTGTTATTTAATATACAAATATTTTCATTTTGGACATTACATAGAAAAAAATAATAAAGGAGGGTATTATTTAAGGCTGCCCTACTTTGTGATAAGTAAAGTTGCTAACATACAGTTTCTGTTTCTTGATCAGCTCTTCCCTTCTGGTTCAGGAAGCTACTGTTTCCTGCCAGGAAACAGGTCAAGCAAACTCCTTGTTGCTTCAAAATTATTACTATTCAATTTTTTTCTAATTATTTTTAGTCAGTATATTGATATATTAATGGGAGGAGATGGCCTCATGGTTGTGTGTTGCCCAGGTTTGGGGAGAGCCACGTCTGAGAATGTTGTGCCATCAATTGGCGGTAAATTTTTAAAAAATTACCGCATATATTCTATAGCAGCATCAGTTTTTCTACTACCTACATCCTGCTATAGACAGTGTATTCCTTTACATACTTAACATTTAGCATGACTTGCTAAAAGGTTTCATATTTTGACAGGAATGATCAAAAAGAAAAGAGTCCACAGGCTGATGAATTAAACAACACCATTTTTAGGCATTTAAATGATATGCATAGTACAACTTTATCATATTTTCGGACTGGGTTGTTTCCAGGGACATGCCAGACTGTTGTTTTCCATGCTTCATTTGTGTTTTTCATTTTATCACCTGTTGTTTTGGAACATTAATTAGTTCATCTACCTCAAAGCCAATAAAACCCGTGGGGAAACCTGATACTCACATTTGACGGGGGTGTGTATGTGCCCTCACATGTTTGTGTTTGCAAGGGAATATTTAAGCACTGACATTATCATATGACTAATTCTAATATTGTTTTTAACGTGTGGGTGTTGGTTTAATGGTATTGGTTTTAGGTTTTTCAAATTCAGATGATAATGGAGAGTGCGTGACTGCCGGTTGGATTTGTTGTTTATGCCTGTTTATGCCTTGATGTTGCGTATGCGCATGCACGATCATGTTTGAGCCAGAGGTGAATCATTATTGTGTTTACTCCAACGTTGGTTTGTGCAGAGTGACCCAAGCTGCACAGTCATTTTGGTGGAGGTGTATGTTAGTTTATATCATTTGGACAGCAGGATTTCCCCAAGACTAATCTGGATTCTCCTGCAGGTTGTTGAGGAGTGGGAGACTCTGAGGTGTCTGTTAAGAATGATGCATATTGAGAGGATGTCTGTGGGCAGAAACACCTGGACGCATTAACATTTAGACAGTATTGTATGTGTAGGTGTGTGTTTTTAGTGCTTGTTTCTTTGCAAGATCTAAATCGGGAGTGGGCAAGTAATTTTTTCAAGGGTCCACATGAGAAACTGGAACTGTTCTGCTCAATATAATTTTTTTTCTCTAGGGAAATTTAATTATCTACCAATGATCTAAAGGATAATCCGCTCCTTCCCACCAAATATAACCTCATGTAAAAAAGTGGGTCCAGTTCTGGAGCATGTTCACAATGTTTATTTAGACACTTATGCTATTCACAGTACTCAAACAAGGCTTTGCCAAGTCTTATCTGGGTCTTTATTATTCTCTGAGAGAGCAAGCTTCGGTCCTTTGGAAAAAAAAAAAATCTGCCTTGAATTCTTGATCCGCTAGCTTTGAGGGCTATAAATGGTTCATTTTGTCCTGGGTCACTGGGCAGAAAAAGTCCTCTGTTAGAGGTTTTTTTTTTTCCCTCCATGGATCACTGTAAATACTCGAAGACATTTATGAAGCTTTAGTTGAGGTTGTGCAATTCAGCTCCTCCAACAAGGACACACACTTTATTGAAACGCCTTTTTTCTGTGAAGTGGGACAAAACATAAGCTGCTGTTATTATAAAAGCAAGGCTGCTGAAACTTTGGAAAAGTGGGCCAGTGTATACTTTGTAGAAGCAAGTTACATCACACACTATGCTGTCTAAGGCGAAAGGGGGGATTGATGTGTTCACCAAAGTTCACAGTAAACCATTCACAACCATTTGCTGCTAATAATAATTCAGACTGGACATAGAATAGTTAAACTAGTCAGCATGAACTTAAATATCCCTGTCTGAATAATCTTAGTTTCTGGGAATCATGTTAATGGAATATCACATTCTTCATTTGATTCATCCCTTTATCACCCACATGGTTGGCCAGAGTGCTTTTTTTAGCCACATATAACCATGTGGGGTTCTTTACTGCGCTGTTTTAAAAGCTCTTCCAGAATTGACTTATAAGTCAGCAGCCTGTGCAGAGCTTGAACAGGGCTGTTTATAACTTCACTGTCTAACACCCAGAGCCATTCACATAATCACGCAGGGGCTAAAAGCCCAGAACAATATGGGCTGCACAAAGACACCAACAGTTCTTCAACCACCAATTTAAACACCTGTAGCAATCTGTATATTTGCATAGAGGCTGTTATAAAGAAAAACCTCCACTGTCATTGGAGATGTTAAGCATGCTTATTTGTGTGGTTTGATATTTATGCTTTACAGGCGACCTATCGACCTTTCCTGCGGCAGATTCTAGAGGAAGTCTTTCACCCTGATCGACGTGAATGTCCTGACATCGAGCACATGTCTGGAGGTCTTACAGACCTGTTGAAGACCGGCTTCAGCATGTTCATGAAGGTTAGACATTCCTCACAGAGTCATCTCTGTCACAGAAGAAATTACCTGATTTGAGTTATTTAGACTTAAATTGGATAAACTGTTAAGAAAATGTATGAATGGACGAATACATAAAAGATTAAATATGGAAACTTTACAACTGGGTTACATTAGTACACATGGCTCTGGTAACATGCACATCTCTGAAGGCACCATTTATATTGAAATGTGCATGCGGCACCTGGATTCCAGACATTTGGTATACTGTGAAACAGAAAATCCCAATGTAGAGCCAAACAGTCAAGCCACTGAAAGCTGATGTCAACCCTTTACCATTCACTTTCACACTAAAGCAATTGATTTCTTTGTTTGCTAAATGACTGCAGTTATAAAAAAGAAAAGTCAGTCTTCACAGTGATAAACATGTCGTACCATATTCCTGTGCCAGTTTTTACCAACATGTTGCTAGCATCATGTTCCAAATAAACTATCAGTTTTTCAGCTTCCGCTTTTTATTACGATGTTTTTGTACTTTGTTTATAGTCAAATATAGTTTTAAACAAATTTTCATTTAAATCTTATATTGCATCGCAATTTTTTTGGATATGGCAGATTTCAGAAATCCCACACAAAACATGAACTGCTTCTACAAATAGAAGCTGAATGAAATGACTATACTTTTTGGACAAAAATCAACCCTTTAGAGGATAAACTGCCAAACTAATACTTTTTATACACATTTTCAAAAGTGTTTGTGCTGTACCTCAAGTTTGTTATACATATCAACCAGAGATATAACTAGAAAGGGTTTGCTGACTATTTTTCTTGATTCCCAAGAATGAGACATCTTTATTGTATAACTGGTAAAAATGAGTCACTTTTGGCAGCTCATTTGAAGAAAATCAGAGATTACTGATGTAAAAGCATGAAGCCTTATAGTCTGTGGAGATGAATATCTTCATGATATTCCAGTGCCTGTCACCTATGGGTGATTTTTGATCTCTGGGATCTATATGTGTATTAGCCTCATCTCCACAATGTTTCCAGCCTAATAGCATTACATTTGTCGACAGTGTTGGGGTACTTAATTAGTTTCTTTAATTCCTTACTGCTTTTCTATTACTCTTTAACTCTACGAGATGTACTGTTATGTAATAACTATTTAACAATATAAATGTTATGCTACAGTGCAACACACTGGCATAAACCAACCCAAAGAAGATTTCAGTGATTTTGTTGTAGAAATTGATGCTACAATGCTACAAGCCTGGCTGCTCATCGGTGCTTTTGTACCTATTGAAGATCAGACTTGTTTAATCGGGTTGGCAGAAACTCATACTCATACGCTTTAACTGTGTTGGGAAGGTTACTTTTAAAATGTATACCACTACAGATTACAGAATACATGCCCCAAAATGTAGTTTGTAACGTATTCCGTTAAGTTACTCAGTGTGAGTAATGTATTCTGAATATTTTAGATTACTTAACATGTTATCATGCTTTTCATAACTTGAATGTATCATGAATGTACTATTGCTGTGTGATTCATTACAACTACTGAACTGAACATGATTATTTGCAGCTAGCAGGTTGTTAATGCTATCCATCAAGTCCAACACTCTGCAGTCTATGAACTAACCTCAGCTAACGCCAGCTAATAATGTTAGCTCAGTGGCAAGTAGCCTTCAGTAATAGTAATAAATCACACAGTACATCGTAGATACTGAAGTGACCCATAACCCAGGTAGCTACCACAGCTAAAACAAGTTAGTTGCATCAGGCTAACATTAGTTTTTAGTTCCAGAACTTAGTTCCAGACGTTTCTTTAGGTTGAAGGTGAAGTATTTGACGCTGAGAGCAGCTTGGTTGCTAGCAAACAGAGTTTTCATTGCACGGTCAGATTTCAGTGAAATAATATACAAACTTCTTCTGCTCACCTTCAAGGCCCTTCATAACCTTCCTCCTTCTTACCGTTCTGATGTGTTAAGCACTACCCCACTCACTTCGATCCTCTTCTTCTATCCAGCTTGCTGTGCCTTCTTTCTGCCTCACCACCATGGGAGGCAGAACTTTTGGCTGCTCTGCTCCCAGTGTCATTGGGTGCCTTAAAAGGCGCTTTATAAATAAAATGTATTATTATTATTACTATTTCCTATCTAATTCAGTCCAATATACAGGTAATTAAAGAACCACAAATAATATCACTGCTTTATATAGAAAATGTAATGTGATTACAGTAATGGGTAATATAAAAAAATCTAGTCTAAGTAATGCCTATTCACTCAACAAACATGATGTGTCAAATAAAAACTCATGCTACTGTGATGGTAAATGAACTGATTCTTATTTAGCGCTTTTCTACCCTTCTGGAGTACTCAAAGCGCTCTATACAACATGCCACATTCACCCAATCACACCCATTCTCACAAGCACTTTCACTATACTTAGTGCTTTCTAACTACATTCACACATCTTTCATACTCCAATGAGCACATCAGAGAGCAACGTGGGGTTAGTATCTTGCCCAAGGATACTTGACATGCAGACTGGAGGAGTCAGGGATCAAACCACCAACCTTCCGATCAGTAGGTGACCTGCTCTACCTCCTGAGCTACAGCCACCCTTAAGATAAATGCATAATATGTATTATATGATTTATTTATTTTTTAATATCTGTGATATTTCTAGGATATCTAGGATAGCAATGGATTTGCAACTTTTGCAGAAAGATTTGCAGAAAAAACACATATGAGAACTGAAACTGTTGTCTGCCGTACCCCAACGTTTTTGCCTGGATCTGGTCATAAAGCCTTCAAAATGGATATCCAGCTCACAGTAGAAGCTATGCCAGGTCACTGCTTCAAAGAATCACATTTATTTTAAGGTAGAAAAGAATCCTCAGATGACAGCAGCACAGTATGATATTGAGGCTCTTAAAGAGCAAGACCTTAATGGGAACCGAAACAGAAAAGAAAGAAGTAATGCAGTTGGATTTGCAAAGTTTAATTGTTAAAAGTCATTGATAATTGGCTTATTCTTTCATTATTCTTTCATTATTTTAGTACTAGTCTGAGGTTTTTTTTCTAATACTATGCATAATGTACATTTCCTGCAGAGTGGATCACTCTCCACAGTCTGAGTCCCACATCTGGGCCCGCTTAAACTGATGATTACCCAGAAGGGAAGGAATTAGACAAGTTGTGTAACTGTGGCCCGGTTTCACTCAAATTAAGAAACTTGGCTCAAGAACCACCAAGTCAGACAGCCTAAACCTATAAAACTGACCTTGTAGTCTATAGGAGCCCAGTGCACACCCTTTATGCCATAAAACACCTCCTATAAAACTTCTATTTTCAGCCAAAGAGCTTACTGTGAACACAGTTTACATTATTAAAACACAGTGGACCCTGCTGTCTGGACCACGACCCGCTGAAAGCCTGTGCAGTGTTGTTTCAAACTGTCATCTTAAACTGTCTGTAACCAAATTATTTGTGTGTCTGGTGTACCATATTTAGTCTTTGTTTAAGCAGAATCCCAGTTGTACAAGCGATCTTGTAATGTTAATGCAACCATAGTTCTTGCCAATGACTGACACCAGAGAATCACAGAGTGATTTATCTTGCACAATTTACAAATGCAAATAGTGCATGGAGGAGAGGAGAAAGTCTGGAGTGGTCAAAACAACAACACTTGTATTTTATAGAACAACGTTGTTGCTTGACTGGCGCGTTTCAGCTTGTAGCCTCATCATGGTCGTCATCTGATAACCCTGATGACCTTATCGTGTTGGTCAAGCCATAAAGTTGTTCTGTGTGCTACAAGTGTAGTGAAGACTTTACTTCTTCACTTTGTGTAGATTGAAATCTGCTGTTTGTGAGCACCCTGCAGCTACATTTTATCAGAAATCTGAACGGTTTTTGTGATAAAGATAAGGACATCTTTATTGATCCCTGCAGGGGAACTTTTTTTTTTTTCCTTTATTAGAAGCATGTAAATAAACTCATCAGAACAGAAAATCCAAAACACATAGTAAACGTTTGATTTTTTGCAGTTAAGTTCGGGGCTCGTTTGTAAAGGGTTTCCACTATTTCTGCACATCAGATTGCTTCTTTACTTGAATTCTCTGACAAGTAGAATAGATAAAGTAACTATTTGTTTTGGTTTACCTATTAATGGTTACCAGATGTCGAAGGGGAAATCTTAGCCCAGAGGGTCCATCTACACTAATTAAGCATAGTGTTGATTAGTTAGTTAGCAGGACAAGTCAAGCTAAGGCATCAGTCACAAAAGCTTGGAGACCACTCAGCAACCACTTATTAACATCTGGTTGCTAGACAAAAATGTGCATTAACCGAGTGGTTGCTGGAGTTTGCCCGCTGCAGCTGAATGAAACTGGGTGCAAACAGGATGCTTCACCAAAAACCTCTTTGTGATTTCTCTGTTTGCTAGCATACTGCTGCAGTCGCTTGTAGTTTGGATGGATGATACCATCTTGATGCCAACATATTACTAACCAAGCAGTAGTGAAACGTGAGAAATGTAAACCTAAAATGGGTTTATATTAGTGCTGTCAGCGTTAATCTTGTCAAAATGATATTAACGCCACGTTAGCGAGCTAACCATGCTAACACGTTAGCACCGTGCAGCCCCACACTCTTGGGCACACATGCGCTAACTCACTAACGGAGATTTGGTGCGTTAATGCAGTTATGGCGCTAACGTCGTTTTAACGAGATTAACGCTGAAAGCACTAGTTTATATCCATAATCCCAAAAAAGTTTTATTTTTGCTTAATAATTTTATATATATTTATAGATTTTTTTTCTAATTATTCAGTTGATATTTGCCATGATTCTGTGTTTTGTGCTCATCTTTGTGTTTTTATGGACTGCTTTAAATTGAACTAAACTCAATTTAATTTATTTTTTTATTAAATAAATTAATAGCTGGTGTCTAGCAAAAGACAGAGGCAGATAATGTTGAGATTTTTTTTTTTTTTTTTTTTTGAGAATTCACATTAAACAGTTTGGTGAGTGGCATTGTAGAAAAAGTCCACAGATGATGTCTAAAAGTATGTTTTCTTTTCCTCAGACACACTCTGCACCACATTTCAGCTCACAGCCCCTCACTACCCATGTGAGGTTGAGATCCAGGGAACACACTAGTGGGGATTTACTTACACATGGGGATGCCACGTCTGCATTGTTTAGAAGTCCCACCAGATCTGCCTAGATGTACAACATACAGCTTGAGCTGAGCAAGTTCCCAAAATTTGCCATGAACACATGTTGAATCATCCCTGACATGCTTTATCCCAGCCTGCTGCTGCTTCACGTGGATAGCCACTCTCTCCTTAGGTCCACCCCCTGCAGCTCTGATTGCTTGGTTAGCATTCACAGGCTTGTCCTGACCGCTGCCCGCTGACCAATAGTACAAAGCCATTGCTCACCACCATAAGCACCAGACATTACCTGCTGTTAAAACAGCATTTTAAATGACAGTTAATAATGTGCTAGCACAATTTTTTTTTATATCAGTCTGTGAGATGCGCCCTAACACAGGTGATGTGGGATATTTAGGTGTCTGTGTGTTGTGTAAGTGTGTGTGTAGAGCTTACATGTCCACGTGTTAGCCATCATGACACCAGTGTGAGGAGACGTCTCACTCCGAGTGTTGTTAGCAGGTGCACTGTGATCAGTGGCACCACAATATCACAGGAATCCAGCTGAGAGGTGAGTCAGCAATAATACATAAGAGATGGCAGAGGTGTTATATAGAAAAGAGATGATATAAAGCAGCGGTCCCCAACCTTTTTGGCACCACGGACCGGTTTATGCCCGACAATATTTTCACGGACCGGCCTTTAAGGTGTCGCGGATAAATACAACAAAATAAAACTAGTACCGGTACCGAAAAAAGATTTATTCATAAAGACCCAGCAAAACAGAGTTAACAATAAAAACGATAACAAAATAACGCTGAAAACCGATAAAAACCTTGAAAACCATACATTTCACACCTGAGCCTCAACTCTCGCAGCCCGGTACCAAACGACTCACGGACCGGGACCAGTCCGAGGCCCGGGGGTTGGGGACCGCTGATATAAAGTGTTCAGTGGACAAAAATATATGTTTATTAAAGGAAGGAAGGAAGTAGCATAAACAACTCCAGTGGCCTAAAAATACCTGTCAAAATGTCTCGTCTTAACTCCAGGTGAGCCGTCCACATCCTGGCGACAACCCTCTGCTCTTCCTCTTCATGGTTGGTGGTGTCACACCATCAGAACTTCGTCTCATCAAAGAGACTGTTGCCACACACAGACCGGGGACCCAGGTGAGTCTGTGGCCTGTCGCTGTCAGGTGACGTTGCTCTTTCCCAGTTCTGCTTCCAGTCTCATTGAGCTAGTGTGGACATGATGTTGTTCAATAATTGGGGAAAAGTTTTGTTCAAACTACGAATGGCTTCACTGGTAAAATTAAATGAAACACATTATGTTTTAAAGCAGAATTGAGATCCATGCTAGCAAGCTTTACCTGCATGCTTTAACCTCAAGAATGAGCACTGAAATAACTTTTACCGTTTTCTGTTTTTATTGCAGTCATATCACTTAAAGTGATGCCATACAAAGCGATTAAACTTACAACTAAAAATATAGTTTCATTTAATTCAGAAACCCAATACCTGAGCTCTTTATGTTGAACTGTTTATAGTAATATACACTGAATGGACACTTTATTAGTGGACGGGTTTGAGATGTTTTAACTTGAAAAGCTAACAAAATACATCAGAATATGGATACACTGTGGCTATAAAGGGATAGACATGGTCAGCAACAAGATAGTCTGCGGGATTTAAATAATTCTCAGTTGGCACTAAGGGGCACAGAGTATACCAAGAAAACATCCCCTACACCACTACACCATTGGATCCATGCTTTCATGTTGTTTATTCAAAATTCTGACTGTACAATCCAGATGTTGAACCCTAGTTTCATGTTTTTAACTGACAGAAGTGCCATCCGGCGTGTTCTTCTGCTGCTGTGGCGTATCTGCTTCAGCATTCGACGTGTCATACATTTAGAGATCCTCTTCTGCACTCTGGCTATTTTCCTCTGACTTTAGGCATCAACCAGCCATTTTTATGAAGAGAACTTTTGTTCACTGGATATTTTCTCCCTGCCAGATAATTCTCTGTAAACCCTAGAGATGGTTGTATGGGAAAATCGCAGCAGATAAGCAGTTTCTGAAATACTCAGGCCAGCCTGTCTGGCACCAGCAACCATATAATCACCTTTCTTCCCCATTGTGATGCTTAGTTTGAACTTCAGTAGGTTATCTTGCCCATCTCTATTTGCCTAAATGCTTTGAGTTGCTGCCATGCAATTGACTGTTTAGATATTTGTGTTAACATAGAGTTGAACAGGTGGGCCTGTTAAAGGAGCTAGCGAGTATATATTACATTATATTATATTATATTATAGCTATCCAACCTTTGTTACCCTCTCCTGTGACAAAAGCCACTGGTGATATAAAAGATTATTAGAAATTTAACATTAACAGTATCAAGCAATCCTTAAGTTCCATACTCAGTAGTATCTGCTGAATTTCAAGCAAAGACTGACTGCATGAGCAAACATAAGTACTGACCTACATAAACAGGTGGCTCTGATCAGGCATAAAGGTGAGCATGTCATCTGATCTTTACACCTTTTAATACACTAATTGCATACACAAGATGTTGAGTCTGTCTGCCTGTCTGTGTGTTTGGGTGGTTTGAGTGTTTATTGCATATGCAATCAACACTAACACACAAAACATGCAGATAATGCATTTACTCTGGATGAGAGGAGTGCAAGAAATACGTGAGGTACATGAGGCTTGTCTTAATAAAAGGCTTCGAGAAGGAGGCCAGAGGCAATGAAAGGCTTGGCAAAGATCAAAGCCCCCCCATCTGTAATCAGAAGAACTGAATAAAGACCAGCTTATATAATAACCTGCAGGGCCACACGCACTCTAACCCTTACACAGAGATGTGCTCACACTTTATGTGATGTGTTTGGACCAGACATTTATGAGTATTTACACTGAAAACAAACTGCGAAGTTTTGCTTTTGCACTTGGATGTAATTCTTCTGAAATACAGTCACTCTGCCACCACAAACAGCCACTGCTGTTCTAGGCAGTTAAGGGCGCAGAGTTAAGTCAACACTGCTGCAAAGAAACAGGGCTTCTCTGTTATACAACACCAGAAGAGGTCTGCAGAACTATAGGAGTGCATACTTCAGCTAAAGCCATTCAGCTATGTACTTCTGTCATTTTAAAGTTACGTTTTTGAAAGCGGCATCTGAATCCAGAGCTGCGTAAGAGAAAACAACCACTGATCCAACATCCATTACACTACCAAACAAGAATTTGGACAGGCGCAAAGTAAAAATTATCAAAAAGCAGATATGGGTTAGTGCAGTAAGCAAAAAGACAGACCTTAAAATGCCTTATATTGCACACTACTGGCAATCGCTTCATGGGGTTGTCACCCGTAATGGATTTCATTTAACAATGAGCCTTATCAGAAATTAGGTCATACACAATAAGCTCTCCCAATTTGGCAATCTATGTAAGCTGCAAAATGTCCCACCTCTTCCTCTGACGTTTCAGTGCCCTACATCACTACCTCCTGTTTAAACCTGTCCAACCAGAGCATTATCATTCCCAATGCGTAACATATCAACGATTTATCATACCCCTAGGTATCTCATAGTAACGCTAAAGGTACCCTTCTACTAGAGGTGCAACGATACTCATATCGATATTGAACCGTTCGATACAGTGCTTTCGGTTCGGTACGCATATGTATCGAACAATACAAAATTTTTAATTTATTTTATCAACTTTTCTTCTGCAATGCTGTCTGTGTTGAGAGCTCAGTGGATCTGCGTTCGACTATTCCGCCTAGGCTGCACTGTCGAGCGCAGATCCACTGAGCGCAGCGCAAGCTAGCAAGACAGAAGCTAAGCTCGTTGCAACATGGCAAATTGAACCTCCCCCACCCTCATTCAGATCTGGCCTTTGGAACTATTTTGGTCTTCATGTGAAGTATGACCCTGAAGGTAAGCGCGTCATGGACAAAAGTAAAACATTATGTCGGATGTGCCACGCAATGCTCAATTACATGGGTGGAAACTAGTGCGTTAGCGCAGTTAGCTCGTTAACCTGTTGATGCCGTCCAGCCCCACGCACGGGGCAATCCGCGGTAGCTCATTAACGGAGATTTGCCGTGTTGTGGCGTTAACGTCATTTCAGATTAACGCTGACAGCACTAGTGGGAACACAACGAATATGACTGCACATTTACGCCGACATCATCCTAGTGCAAAAACAAGTGGAAGCAGACAAAAACAACAAGCACGCATGCTTCAAACTTTACCCGAGTCATTTAAACAGCCGTTAGCACATGATTCTCCTTATGGTGACCTGATATGTTTAATATGCTGCTGAGAATATAGCCCAGAAGAAGCGTATAGTATAGCTTTTATTTTGGAAAGAGCCATTTCATTGTAATAAACTCTCTTTTCCAAAGATGAGTGATTTCTCGATCAGATAGATTTATTTTTTATTACTTTGTTGTTTCAGCAACATTAAATTTAAAAACTGTACTTTTGAGTTAAAATATATATTTATAATTTTAATAAATGACAAATTAAAAAAGCATGAACATTTTTTTTGTATCGAAAAAATGTCGAACCGTGACACCAAAGTATCGAACCGAACCGAAACATGAATTTTGTGTATCGTTGCACCCCTACCTTCTACATCCTTATGAAATGCTTGCGGCTTTCTATTCCAGCCTTAAACCTAACCTTAACACATTGATAGATTCATGCAAACCCGCTCTTATGCCCCTTAACGTGTTGGGATGAGAACACGTTGCTCCACCATCCTAGCATCTACCTGTATCCTCCCAGATGGGGGTTGCTTCATCAATTCCTAACTTCTATGTGTGTCTGAGCATAGATGCCACACTCTAACTGTATTCAGCTGTTCTGCTGTCAGTCATAGAAAACTCAGTTAAAGCAGTTATCATGAGAAACGCCCAAGGAAAGAAGACCAGGAGGCCGAGTTTATTTCTTATCATCTTTAAAGATCAACAACTAATGACACCCAAGATTACGTATCAATGACGCATCAATGCTTTCCAGCATATGAGTGGTATTTGCATCTTATCAGCCTCTGGGAGGAGATTGTGTTTCATGGTTCAACTGCTGTAAAACAGCTTCTCCACAACCACAACAGGCATCTTAGTCATCACACACACACCTCATATCAACTGCATTTTTAACAGATATGCTGCAAAGTATTAAAGATCACAAAACACACAGGCTCACAAAGCAGTGTGATACTGTGTTGCTGTTGAAGTGCAATTTTACTGAGCATATTTTACAATCTTATTGACTGAAAAATGTGACAGGCAGCCAAGCCGCCAGCCATCCAAATTCACCCAAAAGCAGGGAGAGATTTTTAAGTAAAGCCTCACACGTGCTGCACAGCAACTGGATGCACTTGACATAATTCCTGCATTTTCTATTTCCATCTTTTGCATCCAAACCTGTGCCGAAGTTTACGTGCAAATAAATAAATAACGTTTCTGGATCGACGCTGTAACTCTATCCTGTGCTCATTCAGCTGTTGCCTAACTTTCAGTGCTTTTATTCTTTACATACAAAAACCTGCAAAATGATTTTATAAAGCATGTTGTGCCAGGATTGTATTCGTTCCCCATGTCTGAATGAACTTATTGAATTATTCCAGTCATATTTATTCTCCAAACTAAATATATGGATAACTGCTGTCTTTGATTTAACATCACCCTTACAAAGACTTTAAAATGAAAAATAAACTTTGGTTTGCGAGTCACCAACCAAAACATCATTTGTTTGACACCTCAAACACCACAACCTTCTGAGTACTACTACTTAACAAAATAACCCACCTACAACAGAAACTGATTCACGCAGCTCTTGGATTTCCACCTTGTGAATTTCTCAACATGTGCTTCATTTATAAGTGTCGGCTTGCACATGTTGACATCCTTTGACTCTGACGAGTGTGTTGTTCCCCACTCCAGGTGCTCGTTCTCTCCACCAGGTTACTAAGACCGACGGACATCCCCGAGCTGCTCTTCGGCACCCAGAGACTGGTACCTGATATCGGTGTGTAAAAACGGAAACGCAGGTGTTAACACGCGGATGAACACATGCACCTCGAACATCTAAACACTGAGGTGTGAAGAGGGCATGAGAAATTAAAATGGCGTGTCAACAGACGACATGCAAATGAAGCAACATTCCTGTTCTATAAAAAGCCACCTCTCTAAGCGTGAGGCGTAAAATTCCATCAAATGTTAATATAAAGCAATAAAGTCACTTTTCAAACACCCTTGTGTGATGTCTTTTATTTGCATAAATACACAGGACACAAGAGGTCAAGTTAGCTGTTTAAAGCAGGTCTCTGTGTGAACCCATTAGAAGTGTTAACAATGGACAGCATGCTGTTGTGGCCGGAAGAATACACACTCTCTGTTAACATCATCCCCTCGCAAACATCATATGGTGACAAATAAGACCAGGATAATTAACAAAGCGTTTCACGCTGCCTGCCAAGGCCGATAAATTGCTCACTTAGACCTCACCTCCACCTTCCATCCCTCCCACTATCCCGTCTCTCTTTGTTCTCTCCAACATGAATCATCACAGCTAAAGCTCAGAAATTCACCCACAACTGGGGCCGTTCTCGAATCTCCCTCATTTTGTCAAACACAGGTGTAATTCAGCAAATCCTCGTCTGGCAGGCTTGAACAGAATTCCCTGATTGGGTTCTGAATTGCCAGTAAACTGATGCAATTGCACGTTTTAATGGCAAACTGTTTTAATAGAATTTTCACCTCCTCTTTGGGACCGGTGCAGTTCTTTGGGGTCTCTAATGAAAACAAGGTCAGCTCTGGAAGAGGGAAAAAAAACAACTTTGTTTTGGATTTGGCTGCAGTCGCATCAGCAGCTTCATTTTTTAGTCAAAATACTGTTTGGGAGGTCAAGGACTGCACAGGGCTTTTAGTTTTATACAGCTCACAAGATCTGTGAAGTGGCTGTACAGTCATGCTTCCATTGTGTCCATGCTTTTCATCACTAGTCTGATATCCAAGCCTTTTTTAAGAATTGCTGTATTCATGGGTCAGACTACCTTGTTCTGTGTGCGTCATCTGCTCCCAGTATGAATGCGGTTTATTAGTGTTACAGTCCCAAGGACATCAGTGACTCAGAAGTTCTATCATCTATTGTTTGTAAACTTTTTATTCCCCACCCAGTGAAATGCACACATGCAAAATGAATAACGCTCCAGAAACATCATAATCTTTTTATTATGAAAAAGAACTTGTAACAAATAAATAACAATAGGCCCTTTGGACTCTTTTTAATAAAGTGCATCAGTGATAATCACCAACACATGCTACATAGTGGCTGTTACCCCACAAGGATACTTCAACCCCTACCCTTCCCTCACTCATCAATCATGCACAATGATGCGTTTGTAAGTTGCAAAAAATAAACTGCAGATATTCAAATATGAGAGTGAACACACCGAGAGCTGCACTGAGACCCAGCTTAAGTGGCGGGTATAATAATGCCGGTGTTTAGCCTTGATGAAATGGCAGTCTGAATAAAGAACAGCCACAACAGGCACAGCTAAAAATAAGCAGTCCTTCAGAGCTGTTGTTGCCAAGAGGGCTTTATGTACAATTTTTATATGCAGTTTTTAGTTCTCTCAGCTTCAATCGGCTGTTTCTGTGTCCTCAAAGGGAAATTTTCTCCCCCTGAACTGCTTCACCGCTGCTCTTCGCGTCATCTGACAGGACAGACGCCATTTATCTCTGCAAAGATTCATCTGCCTCCTGCTATACTGTTCATATCACACCAGCTGGACTGGAGCAGGACTTCAGTGGAGAAGCGTGAATCTTCTGTCCTCTTTTCCAACGTTTAGTACTTTCTGTGGCCACTCAACCACTTTCAGCTTGTAGCGCTCCTCACACTGAGGTGACAGTCCGGACTTTGGCAGACAGCGCCTGCTTGAAGCGCCTCTTCAGATCCTGCATATTGGGAGACTTTGGTCTGGGGATGAGGAGAGAGCGCCTCTTCTCTGTGACACCACTAGCAGAGGTGGGTGGGGAGCTAGAGGCAGGGGGTGGCTGCTTGGCTAGCTGGCAGCACAGCCTGTGGAAAGCCCCGTGTACCTGGTTGTAATCCTCACTGGCAGATACTTCATAGAAGGAGCAGCCCAGGTTTCCAGCCAGAATGGGACCCTGCTGGGAGTCAACTCGCCTCAGGTGCAACAGGTCTGCCTTATTGGCCAGCAGGATTACCGGGGGCATACTGGCACCGCTGCTGCGGACAACGAGCTGGTGCAACTGATCGATCAAATCAAAGCTGCTGCGGTCAGTCACAGAGTACACCAGCACCACAGCATCAGCCCACTGAATGGAGCAGGTCACATGGTCAGGTAGACTGATGCCATTATCTGTCATCTGGGGGGGGGGAAGAAAAAAAAAGACAATGATTAAAACACAACTTCCTCTGAAAAACATTTCCAGCATTCTTGTTCTGATGCACAAAATCAATCGAATTTCAGGAAAGATTAAATGTTCCTCATTTTATGAAACTGAGCTTTTGTAATGTCTGGAATGCCAGCTGAGGCAGACAAAAGCTATAGGATTACTCCTCCAGAAGAGAGAGGTGTGGGTGATTGAGAAGTCTGGATGTGGATCAGGGTATCATTTACTCTGGCCCCAGACATCCATTAGCTTAAATGGAAGATTAGACAGGCAAAACAAAGGGCTCTACTTCAGGAGGAAAACAGACATGTTCGGTTTTGGAGCAGTGCCTGCAGACGCTTAGATATTTTTTAACCAGACGGTTATTTTGTCCACTCTGTTACCCTCCAGTCAGCCCAGACAGATTATAATATGTCCCTTTCTGCTCACCTCGGCACCAGGAGTGTCCTGTACTTGGATGGTCACTTGCTCTCCATCCACCTGGACTTCTCTGGAGTAGAGATTACCTGCATATAGGAGGAACAAAACCTTTAGTACCCCAAAAAATAACAATTAGCTCAATTTTAGCGTTTTCCATTCATAAAAATACAGATATTCAACTTACCAGCATTTCTCTCGTAGTCTCCGATGAAGCGTTTTGTTAGGAATCTCACCACGAGTGCTGAGGAGAAGCGAGAAAACAACGTTAAACATATACGCCAGGGTATACGTTACCTACAATGCTTGCGTATTTTTTTTCCGTTCCCTCTTACCTGTCTTCCCCACACCGCTGCCTCCTATAACGGCTATTTTAATGGCCCGGTTGGGGGCCGAGTATTCAGAAGCTGGATACTCCGCTATGGTCGTCATGTTCTGGATGAGGCGCATTGTTTTTGCCCGTCAGGTCAGTCAAAAAACGAAAAAACAATCCAAAGCAGAGACGAAACTATTTTCGAGTCCAAGTATAAAGCGAGCTTTTAAATAAAGTGAGTTTAGTCAATTCCGTTTTCCTCGCAGAGTGGTTCGGTGGTCAATTATTTTCTTCTTGTAGAAACCCGGAGGGAAAAGTCAAAACAGTCTTTAGAAGGAGAAGCTGCGAGCAGACGCTGGCGCAGAAGAGACCACAGAGTTTTTATAGCGCTCCAGAAGCGGCCACATCTGATTGGGTGTCGGTGATCCCTCCTCCTCCTCCTCCTCCTCTCCTCTCCTCGTGCGTCCCCGCCTACACGTGGATGTTCAAGCTATCCTCAAGCAGGAACGCTTCTGCAACAGGTGAGACCTCTGTCTGGGTGTTCTGATCAAATAGCCTTTGTTTTTGAACTGGGAAAGGTTGCCTGTCCTCTGCAGGTATGTCACTATGAATTACACAGATTTGGGAAAGAAAAGGACATAAACAAAGCTTTAGCTGTGTGGTGAAATATCGTGACAGGTTTCCCCTAAATAAACAACAAATACCCCGCCTGTATCAGAGCCATCGTTACCAGAAATCCTTGAAATTCAACCGCTACTTTTATTTATGTCTTAAATGCGATTTTTATATAATATTTTATTTCCTATTCTTTTGAATGCACACGGTTGCTGTTCAACCTCCCAGCCTGTGTTGTGTTGCGTTGCAGCTGGTGACTTGTTAAGACATGCCCCTAAACTTGTCCACACAGGGGGTTAATGGCTGTTGATGTTGCATCAATACACCCCCTCCCACACATCATACACATTCACGCATACCTTACAGAAACTCATGCAAGCGTATGCGCTTCATCTCAGTCATTTTAGTGCCAGCTGTGCCACTAAATGTACACATTTGTGCACAAGTTACATGACAAGTTCAATTTGAAGCTGCTCTCCATCGTGATTTAATCCATTTTAGCTTTTTTTTGTCTCATTTTTCTTTTGCCTCCTGTCATACACCCTTCCCTCCCTCCCTCCTTCTCCCATCTTTCATTTATGCTCATGTGCTCTGAGGTATTTTGGCATCCAGTTCTCCTGCGCCGTGATTACGGTCTGGTATGTATTTTTGATAAGAGTGCTGATGACAGGCAGCTGCACTGAAATATGAAATTAGTGCCCATGATTCACAAGCAGGCATCGTTGCAAGGTGTACACACACACACACACACACAGCTGTTCATTTTAACCACATCACAGCCGATGTGGTGAACTCCACCCTGGCTGTGACGCAAGTGCCTGTTTTCTTGCTAATAGTGCATAAATACTGTATTTACATTTGATGGCATGTATGCAGGATTTTCTGGAGTTCACCCCCACGGCTCAGTGCAGGGCTTTAGTTAAACATAAAGCCCAAGGTTCGACCTTTTTAAGTGAATGTTTTGAGTGAGATGCAATTTCATAATTTTAGCCCACACACGAGCACATTTGTAGCACAGAACAATTAAAAGCATCACTGTTGCTCTCTCCTCGACATCAGGGGAGAAGTCTAATGATGACAGATAGTAAAACGAGGATGCTTGTGGGGGTGTTTTTATTTGTTAGCCTAATGGATAGCCAGGGTTCACTCTTTTGACACAATCAAAAATGGTGAGTGACTCACACCAGTAGGCAAAGCAGGTTGTTCACTAGTGATGGGTCGTTCGCGAACGAAATGGCTCTTAGAGCCGACTCTTTGAAGTGAACGACGCGAGCCGGCTCCTTATTGGGAGCCGTGAGGTTTTTTTTTTTTCTTTCTCTCACCCTCTCTCTCGCCCTTTTTTCCGCTAAACTCGCGCGCGGCCTGTACCGGCAGAGGGGGGAGGGGCGTTAGTTACACTCGCAGTAGCACAGGATCAGAGCCAGAGAGAAAGAGAGCGAGGGACAACAACGTCACATTAGAAAGGTATAGTAATCATCCACTATTTTCAGTTGCAGATGATAAAGGATTCAGAAATCATGCAGGCCGATATAACAGAGAATGTGCATCTTCTTTTTGTTTTAATATTTTAATTTATATTTAATTGTGTTGTAGTTTGCAGTGTTTTGTGTTGTTTCACGTAAAATTTGTTTAAAAGGAAAAAGCTGAAAATTTAAATAGTTAAAAGTTTGAAATGTAAATAGTTGTTCTTTGTATTATATGATTTATTTATTACATTTTATGTGGAGTGAATAAATAAAGTATATTTATGGTGGACCTTAGAGACAAAGCACGTACAAACTCCAAAACACGTAAAAACTCCAAAACGCGTAAAAACTCAGACGCACTTACAAACTCCTAAGCATGTACAAACTCCAAAACACATAAAAACTCAGAAGCACGTACAAACTAAGAAGCACGTACAAAAGACAACAGAAGTGCTCCAGGATGCTAGGGCACAGTGTTGAGCTTTTGTTACCTAGTGGCTACACAAGCCAGGAAGTATCAACAACCGGATTTGGTGTGTGGTAGTAACAGGTAAATGAATTTTTTTTTTTAATTATTTGAATAAATATGAGTGCTTGTCTATAAATACACAAACAATACACATATGCTTTCAATTGTGTAATTTAAGTGATCTGGGTAGCTCTGTTTTGGAAGTTAAGTTCATGCTAGAAATGTGTTTTGGAGTTTGTATATGCTTTAGAGTTTGTACGTGCTTTGTCTCTAGGGGCCATATATAAACAACCACTTTTTTAAACATTAGTAATTCCTTTTCTGCATAATTTTATATTATTGTTAATGATTAAATAATTAAAGCAACAAAACAACCTGAAGAGCCGGTTCGGAGCCGAAAGAGCCGGCTCTTTTTAGTGAGCCGAGCCGAAAGAGCCGGATCTCTAAAAAGAGCCGGAAATCCCATCACTATTGTTAACACAATGACTTTAAACTGTTTTGTGAGTGATACATTGCGCCATAACTCAGTCTGTATGAAAAGCATTTATCCCGACACGAAAGCACAGTGACTTCAGTAAAGTGCACTCTCTGTGTTGTTGTTCCTTTCTGCGTCTTAGAGGCAAATTAATGCCTTTAAGTGAAAGATATTTATAACTACAGCAAAGCAGTGGAGGGCCTGTTATAGGGATCAGGGTGTCACTCACATAGAGGTGACAATTGATGGTTATAAAGGGTAGAATGGGGCTAATCCTTTAGTTGTGGTGTGGGCAATTGTCAGAGAGGATTTGGGGTATTCATTGCAAACGGAGGAATGTGGAGTTAATTGGTAGGGGAGGGCAGTCAAAATCTGGAGGGGAGGAGGGTGGTGTTCACAGAAGGATGTCCTTGTTGACACAGAAGCGTGGACTGATTTCCCAAGATGGCCTCGCCTTTTGCAGTAAAGCTGACAAGAGGCAGCCTTCACTTTGCCCGGGGCACGAGCCCACAAAAGAGGGTCATTTGGGATATTAGAGAAGCACAGGCCAGATTAAGAGGCTTTCCAGAGCCAAATCTTATAAGACAGTCATTTTGTAATGTCAGTGAATTGAAACACAGGGTTTAAAACTGGGATTCTTCAAATTTTATTAAATGAATGACAGTTTAGGGAGCCAGCTTATACCTGAAGGCTAGACAGGGGTGGGAATGCATTTCATAAAACAATAATGAATGTCTGTTTAGAGGATGGTGGTTGTTTCTGTCAGCTATCAATTGTGTGTCAAGTTATAGTCTTTGAAACAGTGAGGTTGATGGCATATTTCTTGACACTAGCTGTATCGATCTGTATCGTGAAGGTTTAGTCTTCTATGACGGTTAGAAGACTGTAAACTAAAGGGAAAAAATTCCTTTTAATCTTGTTCTGTGTTATGATGTCATGTCATAACCCGAACTGTGGATGTACAAAACATATCATTAGAACAAAGAGTCTTTTGCATGTTTAGGTGCCCCATAAAAATGGGTCAAAGTTGGGCTGTCTGCTATAACAGACTATTCATTAATAACTAAAAACATAAAATGCAGAACGGATAGTAACTCCAAGACTAGAAAAAGACAACAACCCTAAAAAAAAAAACCACTTTGCACGCTAAAAACCGTTAAAAACATCATCAACTGAAGGCGCTGTTAGCTGCAGTGTACTAATGTGCAAAGCTTAGATTAATGCATCACATAGACAATCCTTCTGTTATTCATCTGTTAAAAATACCTCAAGATGCTTCTGCTAAGGCGGCTCTCAAACAATAAAAAGAACTGCGTTTGCAGCACCAAAAGTGTTGCAAAAATATTTGACTTTCATCACTCAAATTGTCCATTGGCCTACTGTTTGCTTGGTTAGTAATTATTAACTTTATTTAATTTAGTGCCACAAGTTTCAGAAATAAGTTCAAAGCTGTGTATTACAAAAAAATACTCACTACTTCAAATTTAAACTCAGAAACAGAGTTATCTCTGAAAAGCACACATCTTTTCACTCTTCAGTTTATCAGCAACACATTTCCATTTCCACTGATGTATGGAAATTGAAATGGCCTGCCAACACAAGCAGCTCTGAGCTGCTCAGTGGCAAAAAGGTTGTTTTTCTCTCATTGAAATGTAAACCTTCCGACGTGTTTCAGCATTTGCATTCCTCTGAATGGTAGCAGTCGTAGGGCAACGGCAGCAGTGGTTTTTTGCAGTTGTGTTTGCAATGGCGCTGGCTTTAAATGACAATAGCTCCCCAACAGCACCATCACTACCGCCGCACACGCACATGGCACCTCCTCCCACTCTGGTAACGACAGCGCTTAGCTGTGAAAAAGAAGTTAGCAGTTTGCCCATTGCCAACCTTCTGGAAAGCACAATGTAAAATATTTAAATCTCGAGTGGCCATCTCTCATTCATGCCGCGCCTCATCTCTGGCTTTCACCGGTTGGATTCTCATGCATATGTCAGTCACCAAATGGGGTGTGTGTGCCAACATGTTTTGAAGAGAAGAGAGAGGAAAAAACAGTAAGTGCTGCAGCAATAACAGAGCATAGGGGTGTTTTAGTCTGACATGCATGTGACTGTTAGATATTGGTATATAAGGTAAAAGACGTTAAGCTCAGGAATTATCCTGCTTCTCCTCATTTAGAAGCGGTTTAAAGTCTTTTTATTCTTGCATAACCTGTAAAGGAAATACAAATAAGAAAAATTACATGGTCTTGTTTCTCTTTGCTATTTTAGGTAAAGACATCAGGAAAGTTTTGATCTGAGAAAGGCAGGTTTGGTTTAGCGTTTGCTTGTTTTGATGTAGATTTACCTGTGCATGGCTTAATCACATACAAATGGCCTTAAACACCAACTGTACAATAAAAAGTGCTGTCAGTGTCAAAATAAGGATTTTAAGGAAACCAATAAATCCATAAAATCACAATTTACCACAGTAATCAGATTTAATGCATCATCCTCTCCACCATTACTTAAAGTGTACAGTAAATAATGGTGTAATCAGACCACATAGTAGATAAACAGAGAGGAGAGTAGGAGAGAAGGTGGGTTTATTTATTTGCCTCTTTTTCATGAATCATGAGTGTTCGTGGGAACAAATATTCATTTATTTACAATGTAAGTTTCTGTAGAAACTGGGAAATGGCAACGAAATGAAACTCATCTTTCTATTCAGGAGTATGACACACAAAGGGATGGGGACACAGCACTGGACAGATCATGTCGGGACACAGCGTTCACCAGTTGAGATTTATGGTTTGGAGCCTCCGTTAGTAATTCAGACTTCCCCCCTGGGCCTTGTTTCTAGTCTAGCCTGGTTTACTGCCCAGGCAGTGAGGATCGGTCTCTGCGGTGGCTTAATAAAGACAAGCAGCTTCTCTGGGGGCTGAGTCAGGGCCAGGCCTCCAATCTGCCAAGTCCTGCTTCACATACTGGTAATTACACAAACGCAATGAGAAGTCCATGCATAGTACTGTGTGTTCCGTCTCATAATGTATCAGGGGTGGACTTGATTTGTGAGTGTGCGTGTGTATGTGCGTGCTACAAAAAGGACTGAAATATGTGTTTCAGGTGTGATTCTGACTCGAAACTCTGCCTTCTCTGATGTGACTCTTATCACAGTTCGTCTCTCTTCCTCACAGTGGGACACTGTGACCTGTTCAGCTCATCAGCTCGCAGGTAACAAGAGCTCGGTGATGAATAGGGAAAAGAAGATGTCACTCTGCACGTGCAGCCTGAATCGGGTGTAGATTATATGAATGTAAACACGAACAAGCGAGATGCACCATTTGCATGTTGAAAATAAGCGCCCAAATATTTACTTTGATTATGTTCTCAGTCACGCAGACCTGTGTCCGACTTCTGTCAGCATCAGTATTCAATACTGATAACATACAGTCATGTCTGTCCCGTTTGTAGCAACCGAAAATAAAATAAATACATAATTATAATAAAGGTTAATCAAATGGACCAATATGGCAAGGCCATGATGATCCACTTGGTGAAATAAATCCGCTTGGCATCTTTCTTGGCCTTAAGACAACAATTCTGATGGCTAAAGATCCAAACGGGAAACACAAAAAAAAAATACTGATAACATTATGTGCTGAACCTAACTCTTGGAGGAAGAATGGACTTGAATGCAGGTAGATTAGACACCTGTGAACACAAATCTGATAGCATCGGTGCTTTCTTAAAAGCAAAGGAAAATACTGGATGGTAATCAGCTTACTTTAAATTCAGTCTTATCCTGTTTTCATTTAGGTTAAATATGATCACAGAAACTAAAGCAGGCAGGCCTTTTATGATGGCATGCTAAGCTGGAAGCTATTAGTCATTTATCCAGTTTGAAAGTTGACAAAATAAACATGGTAAAGGTTTCTTTTTTTTTCATTAGGTAAACTCTAAGGTGCTTCCTTAGCACGCTTAATTATTCCCCAGTGAAATAAACCTAGTCTCTGTTCCTTAAGTGTGTGTGCTCAGAAGACCTTTACAGAGTCAGTGAGGTAGTTAGGTATTTGGCCTCACTTAAGTGTCTTTGTGTTGTTGTTAGGATTCACGTTTTAATTGCTAATGTTTGTGGTTTACCTGCTGCTTTTGTATCATTTTAAGCTTGACATTCGTGTTCAGGTCATGGTGTTTCTTCATGGTGAAGTTTACAGGATGAGTTGATCTTCTTACCTTCACTGTCTGCCGGAAAACCCCCTCAGCTCGCGCACATGCAGACAGACCTTCCGGCACGTTCATTCACACAATATACACTCATGACTCAACGCCCCGCTCTCATTCATAAGCACAAACACACCCACTCCGAAACCAATGCTTCGGCGTATCCTCGGAAATTATGCAGCCCGCTCGCAGATGTCGTAGACAAAAAAATGAAAAAACTTCCAATTGAATATGCATGTGTGATTCAGAGGCTGGCGGAGATGGGTCTCCCGGATTCTCAAGGTCCCTCTGTGTGAAGCAGCTCTCCTTTGTGTGGGCATGTACCGGTAGGAGCATGTAAAACAACAGCTGCTGGTGTTTTTAGTGTGTGCGTTAGCGGAAGCATATTGATGTTCTGACGCTAAAACATTAGAATCTCTCCACGTTTTGTCATCTCACGTGTATACAGAAAACTGATGGGATGAAAAATATATGAAGGCAGGACACTTTTCATAAGTGTTTGTTGGTCCATCGTGCTTTTTTCCACCTCTATATTTTGTTCTTGGGTTGTTTTGCGTGACTCACAGTTCACAATAATCCTTATTCATCTTATATCGGGCCCCTTAGTTCAACCTCTTTCTGAAACTGGTCATTTTATATACTCTCTCCTTTTAAGACCACTTTCCTTTTGAAAACATTTTCCTCTGAGCTCTTGCCCACCATAAACAGAAGGTATGGTGGGTGAAGCGTTCTGCTCACAGCTAGCGATGACTGTATTCAGACATCCTTTCTTCTTGTCATCATACAGAGTAAAGATGATTCTTTTAAAGTACCACTGCGTTTCACTTTCAGTAAAATCCTGCACACTTTTTCAAGCGTGCTTTGATTTTGATTGATTTGATTAGCATCGCATTCTGTTTTCCTCCATGCGATGAACCAATTTTCTCTCTAACAAGCAGCTAATCATGAAGGCTCCACGAGTCTTCTGCTTCTCTCACCACAAACACTGCATGGATGCTGGTTAGTACGCTCTGTCTTCAACCCCAGCCTGACTTCTAGAAACACACTGTGACTGCTTCAGATAGAAGGAGTGGTGTAGCTGGGCCATTAGGATGCCACAGAATGGGAAGAGGAAAAACAGTTAGACCAAACAGCCCTGGGCAATAATGGAGGATACATGTCAGTGTTCTTGAAGGGTACGCACTGTACTCAGCGTGAAAATTGGCACTAAGCCTAACGAAAAAAGAAAAAGATGTGCGTCAGATACTTCCTGAAGGAAGGAGTACTACAGCATCATGTCCCATTATTAAACTACTGAATAGGCCTTCATACACAAAAAGCTGTGCCTTCCTATAAACATGCTTGAAAAAAATAACTTGCCTGATGTTACAGACTGATGGGTAGTGGATGCAGTGCAGCTCATTTCTATGGCAGATTTTCTTCTGGTTTGAGGCATAAGAGAAAATCAAGGTGAATGCGGTTATTTCTTTCTAAGGAAAGTTTTCATTCCAACGCATGAAAAAAAAGATGTTTTTCTGCAGCTGCGTCAGAGAGGAGCTCAGCATTCTGCAGAAAAGGAGATTCCTGCGCACTTAAATCGATTCACTGGAACTGAGTGGTGTTTACATCCTGCAAACCTCAGAGAAGGAATGTGTTTGAAAAATATATGCACGTGTGTTAAAGGGTCTCTCCAATTTTTCAGAGGCCACAAAAATGTCAAATCCTTCCTTTTCCTTTCATCACAGCTGTTGGAGCATCAATAGTTGCTAAGGTTTGATTAGAATTTTTGTAGTCAGGGCTGTCTTAAAACATGCTGCAAGTAGAATAAAACAGATAATCCTTGTGGTACTCAGTTACTGCGGCAGTGTTTGACTTAACATGAATTCAGTTGCGGGTTGAGTCCCTTGGCATCAATATCTGGTTGGCCATTGTTGGCTTACTGTTTCTGTGTTTTTTCCAACCCCCCCCCCCCCCCCCAAAAAAACAATCTTTTCCCAAACCGAGCATTTCATAGTCCTATAGATTAGATTTTTTAGATTTTTTTTGCCTATGCCAGTCAGTAAAAGTATAAATCAAGCGAAGAAACTAAAGGAAAATGGAAATGAAAAGCTAAACAAGTGCAAAACATGGTTTCCTGTCTGACAAAGCTACAATCTATGCTTATCACCGCCCCTTCAACCTCCCAAAGGTGCTTTCACACAGGACATGGCACAAAGTGTACACTGAAACACATCATTTTTTATTTTTTAACACCACATGAATGGAAAAACACAAGCATCTTCATGCTCCAAGCAATGACACCTGCTGACTCAGTGAACTGAAAAGAAGCATCCAGGTTGCAGTACTCTGAGCAGAGGAGGCAAAATAGAGGAAAGGTCGATATTTGATGTCTAAATTAGCTGACTTACAGAATACGTGTGTGAGTTTGTATCAATGTCAGGGTAGGAAAAGTGTTTTTAAACATCTATTAAAGCTTTTGAGATATTATCAAAAAAGACTGATGTCCCACGGGAAGTTTTGCATCGTGTCTCTTTCGAACAGTGACCTGAACACAGCACATGCAGCATCCTCTGTAGCTTCTGATAGACCTATAGACTTTATAGGTCCATAATGGGCCACTGGAAAAAAACATATTGTTCACTCAGCTAAATACAATACAGCTATCTGGCTAACCATTACTCTCTCACTAATGGAGTAGCTATCAAAATGTTATCTGAAGCCAGATCCGTTTTTGTTTAGTTTTCCTTGTGATATTTAGTCTGTGTTGCACTGGGACTCGCTCATTGTTGACATTTGCACTGTAGGGAAATGGAAGAGAGGCAATGATGCTTAGATTTCAAGAATTTCCTATAGAAATCGGTCACAAGACAACCGAGGGACTAGGAAAGTCTGATTTCTTAAGTTGTATTACCGTCCCTTCAAACATTGCTTGTAAATACATGAAAAAATAGCACATGCTGTACTTTTAACTGACTGTATTTTTTGTGTGTTTTGTTTTCGTTTTTACATTTTCGAACGTCCTGGGAGGGGATCTGAAAGTCCCAAACATCTGTACATGCGTAAACTCATTGTATTATTATGCCTTGTTACATCAAAATCCAAAACTTATGTTTAAGGGGAAAAAAAGATAAGGAAAATGGAGAAGAAGGCTACAGTACTTTCACTAAGTGGACCTGCAGCTTTCAGAGCACCTGGCAGAATGATTTAATGCGGTTCACAGGACTGGAAAGTGGGTCAAGCTCCAGTGCTTTCTGCAGCATGCTCAGCTCACTGTAGACATCCAGTTATACAAACAGATCTATTGTTATTGACCATGATCAGGACAATGTGCTCCTAACCTTTCATATGAGAAGGAAGGCAGCCCAGGAATCTGGAGCCACTCAGAGAGATGTAGGGGGGGGAAATGCAGGCGATATGGTATATGACCGCATGTGCTATCTTCCAAATGATACTTCTGATATATTACCCATTTTAGGGCTCTATATGGGCATGATCTGTCTTCCCTGTGTTTCCTTCTTTTAGTTCACTTTCCTTTTAATGTCCAAATAAACGACAGTCACACATATTTTATGATCATCCAGGATTACCCGTCACATGATATCACACAAGTTTGTAAATGCCACTGTCCTTGTGGGAGAAGATGAAAAGTCCATAAGAATTAGGTCAGCCCTTTATATAGTCAGACTACCACAATCATCCACTAGCACTATGACCTTCTGCTATAAACCTGAGTGTTTAAATAAACTGCCAAGTGAATATTACCTAAACAATATTTGCAATCCTTTCCATTTGCCCACTCTAAACTCTACATCAATTGGATTGTATTATGACTCACCCGTACATTAATGTGTAGTCGCTCATGCGCAAACACAAGTATAGAAGCAGACCATATCTAGGGCTGCGTGAATTACATGGTTACAGTTAACTATTAACTGCTTCCTGCCTTTTGTAATGAAAACAGTGCAGCTATCGCTTTGCTGTATCTGGCAGAAAGTGTTGCAGAGTAGAACAGGTGAATTTTTAGGTTCGCTGATGGTGACAGCAGTAAAAGCCTGTGGATGTTTTTGTGATAATCTAAAAGAACATTATTGTTATTTGCATTTTCAGGATTCTGGTAAATGAAATGTGTTGTTTTAGTTTCTGTTCTGCTTAATGCACAACATTTTTTATTAGCTAACGATGCCTGGAAACACAAGGAATTTGATTATAGAGTGATTATCCCCACAAACATGTAGAAGGAACGCAGGACGAAGAGCAGCAGTACAACCAGAACAGTTATAAGATGAAACAGATGAGCTAGCATGTTATCTAATGATCTTCTTTTACAAGAAGTTAATTAACTGGTTAAAACTCAAGTAAACATTTAGGTTTTCATTGATGGTTAAATGAGATGAACATTGTGCAGATATCAAATTAGGCTCACATGTTTGTTTTACATTTGAGGTCTTTTCACCTCTAATATTAAAGTGTCAACAGGGTGATTTTAAGGCAATAATCAACCAATTAAAATTATATTTTTTGGAGTGTATGCAGTTTGAGGTGTGTAAAAGTACTTTTGATCTAGCCTTTATAGAGACTATAGATTAATCAATAATGAGGATATTAACTCTAGTGTACTTTTACACCACTACACAGCTTTTTCATAGTATTTCTACACATTCATTACACAGAAAATATATTACACGCCTGTGTGATAATACAGTGGCGAGCCTGTTGTGGTTCAGAGAGCGCATGAGCATGCCCTTCTCTTCTGTTTATAGTGGAGGGGGTAGTACATATAAACGAGAGATTGTTAGGAACAGTGTGTACGAAAAGCCAATGAACGTGCCAAAGCTTTCGTGCACGACTACCAATTCGCCCCCCTTTGTTTTTGCTCTTCTCTCTGTCGTGGCCAAGTTCTTAATGTTTTTTTCTCCCTATCTCCCTTAATATAACACACGCAGGGTTTATTTTGTTAGGTTCAAGTGTTCCGAACGTGGAATGGGGAACGTAACTTGACCGGGATACATATTCTAACGGGAGCTCGTGTCTGATTGGACAAAAATTAATCATAATAGAATTCAATCACGCAGAGGATTTGCTTGCTGGATACAATATGAAGAACATCAGTTACCTTAAAGTCAAAGTGTTAATACTGCTGCACATGTTTTGAATACATCAGAATCTTTCCCACCATGTTTTGTATTACTATAAAAAGGTGGTGCCACCTAATACATCTTCTTCCTATTTGCCAACTTTGAAATCTTTGTACTGAGAAGCCTAACAAGATAATAAATAAGAAAAAGGCTTCCTCATGCTTTTTGAGACAGGACATAACATACAGAGCTCTGACATACAATAGAGCAAACACTATAACCTGCCTCTCCATTTCAGATGCCCTGCAGCTGCAGAAAGATACTAAAACCTGCTTTGTTTCTGCTTCCAATTCTGAACATGAAACCATCACAAAATAAAATAGTCATCGATATGACGTGGCACTATCACTGTCACACAAGCTGAACGTCTAGCTCCTTATTTGATGGAGCAACATTTACTTGACACGTATATCTAAACTGTTTGTAAGCACACGGATAGTTTTGTTAATTACTAGTTTTTGGTGATGCAAGTGGAAATTGTGGCTTAAAACATGAGACAAGTTCAGATCAAAGCAAAAGTTTTCACTTCAAATACTACAAGTGAATAAAGAAATGTCACACCAACTGAATCATTCTGAACACGCAAAATTTGTTTGTAAAAACTTGACTTATGACTCATCTGGTATTAGCAGTCATCATAACATAGTCAGTCCCCAGGAACAGACATACACTGTGTCTCACATACAGTGGTTGGAGGAGGGGATTAAACTTTTCTACAACAATCGTAATAAACTGTTCCTAACCTTGATGTTTCAGAAACCTGTGCCAATGCCAATGTGCCTAAACTGGAAGGATTATTTCCTCGTGATGCATAATTCATTTTGCCCCTCTTTGTAGCAGCTAAACAACAGGAAGGTCATCGGTGCTTTTAGCGGCGGAGCCAGCCTCTTTTACTGGAAACTTTTTTTTTTTTGAAACCCAAGATTAAAAATTTTTTTTGGTGTGTTCGCTTGCCAAAACATTTAGCCCCACTTCTGGTCTCAAATGAGGCAAGCAGGGAAGGTTCTTTGAGGTTCATTTTCACATGTTGTGAATACAGACGTCCTGTCAGCTTCACCTAAACATGAAGAGGAAAACACTAGATGAGAGAGATTAAAACTCCAGATAAACGCAGACCGATTGACCCCCCCTTTTCGGTTCACCTGAGGCCTTCTGACGATACATGAGCTGTCCTGCAAAGCTTACAGAGATAGGAGATAAAACTGATTTGATCTCATCAGCAAGGCCGGGAATAGATCATCAGAGATGCAGAACAGGAGCTGGGTTTCATTGTAAATGCTTTTACAATGACCATATTTTTCTTGCTCTTATGGTTACTTACTGAGAACATAAAGAGCAGGAAAAATTACAATAAAAGCAGTATGAGTCATGGCATCTGCATCCGCTGTGGTCTCTGTCCTATTAATACTGACTGGACCGAAATAGAAAGCAAGTCTGGGAATGTTTTGTGTCAAGAGCCAGGAGCTTCAACCACATATAATTGTTTCCCCATCCATCAAACGTTTTTCACAGATAAACCATGAGAACATCAGTCAGCAAGATTCTGAGTAAGTACATGGTGCATACAAAACATCTGATCAACAATGTGGCCCTCCCATCCTCCACAGCTCAAACTGCCCCCCTGTTATTCTGTTATTTGTTGCTCTGTTAACACTTTTATTCCTTTCTCCTTTTCCCATCCCTTTTGAAGTATGTCTGTCATAATTATTCGTTGTTTTCCTTTCTTTTTGTTCATATTGAAATGCTAAGGGGATAATTGCTGAGGGAATGTTTTGAAAGCACAAACAAAGCTGCCGATAAATGAGAGAGTCCCGAGGGCCCAGGACTCCTGAGGTGCCCTTACCTCATAATGCCCTCTCTCTTTTCCTCATTGTCAACTAATTGGCAGATAGAGAACCAAATAACTGGAAATTAAATGATAATTTACAGAATGTCACCTTGCAAAAGAATGCACAACATACGTTTTCAAAGTGTGAAGGATTATCTCTGAGGCCTCTCAGTTTGAGAAAGGATTCCTCTGAAGTCTAAAGAAATCTCTTTATGATATTATTAAGGGTTGAGGACTACTTTTTAAAGAGAAGGCCTGGATTGCAAACAAGACATTTGAAATTTAAAAGAAGCAGAGGTTTAAAAGGCAAGCAGCGTTCCAGGAAAGATCCCAAGGGGATGCATCATGAAAACAGGATATATTATGTTACCATTTCCAAACTGATTTTGGATTGGTGAATTTGGTTAGCACTGGTGTCTCACAGTAAATGGATTCTTGTTCAAACTCAGGCAGGGTCCTTCTATGCGGAGTTTACATGTTCCATATGTGCTTGTCTGGGCTTTATTCAGGAGTGCTTTGTTCTTTTTTTAAAATAAAAAAAACGAATAAATAGGTATTGCCAACTTGGAATATATGTATCTTGTAAGGGTGCAACGATACACAAAATCCACAGGTCGGTTTGATACTTTGGTGTCACGGTTCGATATTTTTTCGATACAAAAAAATGTTCATGCCTTTTTAATTTGCCATTTATTAAAATTATAAATATATATTTTAACTCAGAAGTACAGTTTTTAAATGTAATGTCGCTGAAACAACAAAATAATTAAAATAAATCTATCTGATCGAGAAATCACTCATCTTTGGAAAAGAGACTTTATTACAGAGAAATGGCTCTTTCCAAAATAAAAGCTATACTATACGCTTCTTCTGGGCTATATTCTCAGCAGCATATTAAACATATCAGGTCCCCATAAGGAGAATCATGTGCTAACGGCTGTCTAAATGACTCGGGTAAAGTTTGTAGCATGCGTGCTTGTTTTTGTCTGCTTCCACTTGTCTTTGCACTAGGATGATGTCGGCGTAAATGTGCAGTCATATTCGTTGTGTTCCCACTAGTGCTGTCAGTGTTAATCTCATTAAAATGACATTAACGCCATAAAGCGGCAAATCTCCGTTAACGAGTTACCGCGGATCGCCCCGTGTGTGGGGCTGGACAGTGTCAACACGTTAACGAGCAAACTGCGCTAACGCACTAGTTCCCACCAATGTAATTGAGCATTGCGTGGCACATCCGACATACTGTTTTACTTTTGTCCATCAGGGTCATGCTTCACATGAAAACCAAGATAGTTCCAAACGCCAGATCTGAATGAGGGTGGGGGAGGTTCAATTTCGAGTAGCGTTGAGGCAGTTGCCATGTTGCACCAAGCTTAGCTTCTGTCTTGCTAGCTTGCGCTGCACTCAGTGGATCTGCACAGTGCAGCCTAGGCGGAGCAGTCGAACGCAGATCCACTGAGCGCTCAACACAGACAGCATCGTCAGAAGAAAAGTTGATAAATAAATAAAAAATGTTGTATTGTTCGATACATATGCGTACCGAAGCGAAAGCACTGTATCGAACGGTTCAATATCGATACGAGTATTGTTGCACCGCTACTATCTTGGCCCCAGAAGGATCCTACAATAAGGTTATTAATCTCAAGAGTTTCACTTCCTGGACAAATAAAACAAACTCAATGTGAATGCCATATATTTATGAAATTTGAATATTAATTTTCTTGTATACCTTGTTCGATGGTTTTTTCGTATGTTTTCAAGTTGAACAAATATCTGTTGGACAGAAATTCTTTAAATATGATCACATTCACCCAGACTGTTTTTACTTGTTTTCAAGTTGTTAATGTTATGACATTTTGCGCAGAAAAAGACACTCATGTTGCTTCAGATGCATTTTCACTACTGGAAGTATTTCATCTAATTTAAGCTGAATAGTTGAGCAGCACATGCAGGAGGTAGAATACATGACACCCATACGCTTACTGTAAGTTTACAAGACAATGACCTGCTTTGTTCACACATGGACTTAATTTGATATCAAACAGTCTTTATGCTAGAGAGTTGGCAGGTTAAAATCCATTTACTGGCTGAACTAAGTGAGTCACACATTTGGATTCCTATGTGTAACTCTGCCCGGGAATGTGCAGTGCATATGTGAAAACAGCTTTGCATGCAAGGACCTGTGACCTTGTCTTTTTGACCATAACTCAAGAATTCCTAAATTAATGACAATGGCAACATTTTCCAGAAACGTAAAACAGGATAAAATGATGAAGAAATTTGCAATTTTGACCAAGAGGTCAAAATTGTTGCATTGTAATATTACGCAAAAACACTTTTTCACAGCGTTGAAATAAGGGAGACTGGGATCATATTTTATTTTGGATACTGAACTGGTGACAATAATCTCTGCTGGCAGATCTCTATATAAGAGACAGGACAGACAAGGGTGTAAATTACAATACTGGAAAAAATACGAAACAGCAATTCTAGTAACTGAACTCATACTTATATTGACTTTTCTGCTCCATTTGAGCAGTCAAAGCACTTTTAGAAATGTGAAGGTAGAGACTCCAGTAACCATAGTTAATTGTATCCCAGGACACTGGAGACAATTTGATACTGCTGTCTAAAAGTAAGCATATATTCAGTGAGATTGCAAATCCCAATGAAAGTAATGACACCCATTTGCATCAATCGGGGGTCACTAAAATTAATATTGAGCCTCATGCCAGGAGTGACATGGTTAGCTACATGTTCTCCTTAAAATGCTGGGTGTCCAAAACATGATGTGGGCTTCATAGTCAAATGGAACCAGGAAGCAGAGGATGTAGGATGAATACGTTAGCTTAAATGAGTCCTATTGACTGTCAGAATCCTCAAAGCTAAGGCCGAGGAGGAGGAGTGGCTGCAATCTTTCACTCCCTGTTATTAATCAACCAAAGACCCAGGAAACTCAAAAAACAGCTTTATTTGTTATCTGTCATTCACCTCATAGTTTCTATCTGATTTCTCAGACTTTTTTTAAAATCTGAGTTAGTGCTCCGTTTTGATAAAATCATTATTATACATGATTTTAACACACATATAGATGGTGAAAATGAAAGTCTCAACATAAATGTTATTTTTTATTAGACTTAATTAACTTCTTTCAAAATTGAAATGATCGTGCAGCTTCGCAATATTTTCTGAAAATTCTCTTTTGTCTGATGTTTCTTTCTGAAAGTGCTTTTTCTAAGTTTAAGGAGGTGATTCATTCATTATCATGTTCAATACATAAATTCTGCTTCCACAGAGATCATCATATCATTCATAGTGTTACACTCTCAGTATGTATGATTCTGAATACTGTGGCTCCTCTAAAAAGAAAGCCTCAAATCAGAAGTGCTTGACTCCATGGCACAACTCACAACCGTGCGCTTCTAAGCAGATAATGCATAAACTGGAGTTGTGACAGAACTGTACTTATTTAAAAGATCTTCATTTGGCCTGGAAAACAACTTCAATAAATGTTTTGATTAAAAATTAAATTTTTAAGAAAAAGGATGTGCCATTAAGTACAGCAACTTTCAAATTTACTGATATTGGACTCTTTATTTAGACGCTTTCTGTCCAATTGATCTTTCTGAGTTAACTTAATGTCTTCCTCTAAACCATCACTGTGACTTTTAACTGATCATTTCCAAAGGAATAGTTTATTTGAAGCATTTTAATCAGGATTTAAAATACATCATAGCACAGAAACAGTACTAGTGAATGTTGTACATAATGATCTTCTTACGGCTTCTACATTACACAAATATGAAGAACTCCCTTTATTCATTTGCACAATATCTCTAATATTTAGAAACAACCTGTCTCAAATTGATGCTGAAAAGCTTGTCCATGCATTTATTGCTTCTAGGCTGCACTAACTTCAGCTATCAGGTCCCTCTTCTTTGGAAATGACAAACATGCTGTCTACTTTTAAGATTAAACTTAAAACTTTCCTTTTTGATAAAGTATATAGTAAAGGCTAGATCAGGTGACCCAGAACCATCACTAAGTTACGCTGCAATAGGTTTAGGCTGCTAAGGTACTTTTCTTGATGCAATGAGGATGTCTTCTTTACTCATCTATTTTTTACTCCCTGTGTGTTTATACACCAGTACTGTATGTAATCATTAGTAATTCATGAACTCTGGCTCCTTTCCACAGGACACAGCAGATGGCTGCTCCACCCTGACACTGGTCCTGCTGCAGGTTTCTTCCTGTTAAAACTGACTTTTTCCTTCTCACCGTTGCTTGATCATAGATACATATCTAATTGTTTGGGTTTCCTCTCTAATATTATAATGTCAAATTGCATTGAAATGGAATCAAATGTCTTTACCCATTCATAACTTTCTTTCTATGCTTAAGTACTTTTAACTAACTCACACACTGGTGGGTGCATCTGGGACAACTCGGGGTTCAGTATCTTGCCCAAGGATACTTGGACATGCAGACCAGATGAGGCAGGAATCAAACCACTGACCTTTTGCGAACCACTCTAGCTTCTGAGCTACAGCGACTACTCTTAAAACATATGTATTGACTAGGGGTGCAACAACACTCGTATCAATATTGAACCGTTCGATACAGTGCTTTCGGTTCGGTACGAATATGTATCGAACAATACAACATTTTTTATTTATTTTATCAACTTTTCTTCTGACGATGCTGTCTGTGTTGAGAGCTCACTGCACTGTCCACCTGTGCAGTGAGCTCAGGTGGAGTTCACTGTGCAGATCCACTGAGCGCAGCGCAAGCTAGCAAGACAGAAGCTAAGCTCGTTGCAACATGGCAACTGCCTCAACGCTACCCGAAATTGAACCTCCCCCACCATCATTCAGATCTGGCGTTTGGAACTATCTTGGTTTTCATGTGAAGCATGACCCTGATGGACAAAAGTAAAACAGTATGTCGGATGTGCCACGCAATGCTCAATTACATGGGTGGGAACTAGTGCGTTAGCGCAGTTAGCTCGTTAACGTGTTGATGCCAAAGATGAGTGATTTCACAATCGGATAGATTTTTTTTTTTTTATTATGTTGTTTCAGCAACATTACATTTAAAAACTGTACTTCTGAGTTAAAATATATATTTATAATTTTAATAAATGGGAAATTAAAAAGGCATGAACATTTTTTTGTATCAAAAAAATATCGAACCGTAACACCAAAGTATTGAACCGAACCGTGAATTTTGTGTATCCTTGCACCCCTAGTATTGACAGCAGCAAAAGGTGTCATATAGCAAAAAAAAAAGCTGCTGGTTTAAGACTGTGCTGTTTGTGTTGTTAGACCTGAAAACATCATTTTTGCCTCACACCACTTCTCTATGGGGGAATTACTTGTACGTGTTATAAAGCCTAATATATGTTTTTATGTCACCAGAAGGCTTTTTGCATAAACCCTTCAGTCCTTTTAAATTTCATAAATCACAAAACGAACTACAAATCCCTGCTCAAAATCATCGCAGATGATTGGTTGCGGCTCAGTTAAACTCCACTGTGCATGTCTGCATGTGGCTCTTCTATCACGTCAATCAATTCGGTTAAATCCGGACCAATCAGGTCCGGGGGTTTCCCTTGGTGGGCGGGACTGTAGTGCTTCCTCACACAGCAGGCTCGTTTCCTAGACGTTGCTAACAACCTGCTGCCTGCAACTTTCGCCTGTCTCCTCGTGCACTGTCGTTTTCCAGCTGAGGGGTGTTCGATATGTGCGCGAGGATGCAGCCGTGTCCACACTGAGAGTCCCCCTCAGTTCCGTGCCGGCTGCATGGTGCTCCGTGTCTCTCTGCCTGCTTTCTGACGCTTGAGGTTGCAGTCTGGCCTCCAGCCGCGACTGCGAATTAACTTCATTGCTCAGCGTCGCCTTGCTATGTTTATTTTATAAAGATGGCGGTGAAGGGGACACTGTAAACTAAATGACTGTCAGAAACATCGCCTCCATTTGTAATATGGTGAGTAACTCGCTGCTTTTCCGTGTTGATATCGATCCGCTTGCAGGCACTGTGCTGAACCTGTGTGTGTGTGTGTGTGTGTGTGTGTATATATGTGTATGTGTGATGAGTCGCCTCCCACCTGCACCCAGAGAATGTGCACACTGCAGGGTTTTTTTTTAAACGAGTATACACAGTAGTTTAAATCGTGGCCCCATACTTTAGTTAGTTGTCGCTCAGACAGGGCCCCTTTTGTGCGCCTTTGCACGCTGAAGCTTGCCAGTGTTCTGACAAACCATCCTCCTTTGGCAAAACGTCCTACCGTAAGTAGTTTATGCACATTTCTGCTGTCACAGAGTAATTCCACCACAAATTTAACTAGGTATGACGGTTTGCAACTTAACTTTGCCCATCACAGTATGCTGTAGCTTATATTCATAAAGCCAGGACGGTTTGCCACTTCATTTTACCCGTTAAAGTATGTTTGTAGGTCACATTCACAAAGGTAGCATGGTTTGGCACTTCATTTTACCCATCAGAGTATGTTTCTAGATCTTATTAACAAAGGTAGGACGATTTGCCACTTAATTTTAGCTGTTAAAGTATGCTTGTAGGTCACATTCACAAAGGTAGGACGGTTTGCCACTTAAATTCGTGTTGTGCCCATACGCAGAAACAATGGGTAGGATGGTTTGTCAGGTAGGATGGATTCCCAGAACACCTGGAGCATTTTCATTGTGTGTTGCATCCTGGCAAGACAACACAATGTACAGTTTGTATAGTTGTCACCGGTGATTGACAAGAGGGATGGGGGGGAGCGTGCTGCCTTTGACAGCTTGGTGTGATTGCATAATGTGGTGCTGCAGCAAAGGACCGGTTACATCCTGGTAGCATAGAGCAGGAATCTGCACTAATCTGTGCTCCTGGTGTGTTCAGGGGCAGTGAAGAGTGGGTAAGAACAGACTTAAACGGCTCTGCCTAATGCCAGTGGCCTTTGCTTTATTTAGACTAGATGCTAATGTGAAAAGCCTGCAGTGTCAGTCAGAGCTGCTGGAGTTCTTAGATTGTACAGGCTGATATATTAATCCATATCTCATCAGGATGTGTGGTGTTTTTCTTTTGTTTCTATATATATTTTGTATCTATCTATCGATCTATCGATCTATCTACACATATATATAGTTCAGTATTATTTATAGAGCACAAAATCACAATACCAGACACCTCAAGGCACTTTATATTGTAAGGCAAAGACAGTATGAGCACTTGGTGACAATGGGAAGGAAAAACTCTCCTTTAACAGGAAAAAAACCCTCTAGCAGGAGCAGGCTCATGGAAGGGCAGCCTTCTGCCACAACGTGTTGAGTTCAGGGAGGAAGACAAGACAAAAGACACATTGTGAAAGAGAGAGCTGAGATTAATAATAAGACATGGGTAAATGAATATTGCTAGGGCTGTTTGATATAACGATATATATCGGATGACGATATAAAAACGTCTATCGTTTCATTTTACGCTATCGTTTGTTTCGTGGTGTCGCAAAATAAACTGTTTACGGCAATATTTTTTGATCGTTTTGATGGTCACTGTAGTGGCTATATTAATTTCTTAAAGTTCTCTCTTTCTCTTATATTTGATATAACCACACTACGGACGGACAAGCACCTGTTTTTATGCGTTGTGGTTAGCAACAACGACGGTAACAGCATCGTGTGTCCGCTTGTTTATGTTCCACATAAGCCTTTCACAATAAAGCTCAAGATCCTGTTGAGACTTTTTCAAAATAAACTGAATCACGTGAAAGAGCAGATTATTTACGGATGAGAAGTAAAAAAGAGCCGACAGGTGCTAAAAAATAAACCTTAGACTCAAACGTTAGAATAGGCTTTTCCCCGCAGCACGCCGTGTAATAAATACTCGCAAAGAAAACGGCGGCCTTTACAACTTATGTCTAAAAATGTATCGTTTCATGCATCGGTTAAAACACTCGACTCCAGCTATGTGAATTTTTTTTTTTTTTTTTTTTTATCCTGATCGAAATATCAGATCGGCGCATCCCCCAGTCAGTAGGTCCCTAACCCTATTTATTAAATAATCTTAACTAAGTAATCTAGTCGAGATGTTACAAGTTAAGGACGCACTGATGGATATGGGCAGATAAAATGCTGTAGTGTATTGCACCAGTCATTATATTATCATTATTATTAGTAGTATCCATGGATTTTTCTTAACACAGACTAACCTAAATTGCACATGTTTGGACTGTGGAAGGAAGCCGAAGTACCTGGAGAAAACTCGTGCAGGAGTAAGGAGAACATGTAGACTGCACACATGCAGGGCAACAAGTTCAAATTAGGAACCTTCTTGCTGTGAAGCAACAATGCACCTTCAGTGTTAGATGAATAATTGTTATTTCAAGCTTCTGCCTTAATCAAAAAAATATGTAGAAAGGAGCATAATATGTCTCCTTTAAGAATTTATTCCTTTCTAAATTAACAATACCACTGCCCGCTTCCTGTTATCAGGAGGAGCTCAAATTTCCAAGTGTGGCTTCAGATGTCAGTAAAGGTTGGATGGATATTTCATGTGTGGATTCTCCTTGGTAATTCGTCTCTCCTGGGACCTGCATGTTTCCCAAAACATTGGAGACTGGAAGTGGTAAGCCGGACAGACGGGTATCCATTGTTTGCTTTGACAGATGAGAAATGACAGTCATTAGAAGTCAAAGCTTTCCCCAACCTAAATTGTCTGCTGTGTTCACTCAACAAAGCTGTGATTCATTTGAAAAAGCTTTGAGCTCTGACAAGAGATAAGTGCTCTGTCTCAGCAATTGGGTGCAGCAAGAGTCCCGACTTTTGATACGGGTCTACCTATTTAGACTATATCCGTTTTCTACATTGACATGACTTGTTGTTCTGACGAAAGGAAGCAAGATGTGCGGAAGTGTGTGCTTTCTGCAGGAAATTGAGATTTTTAAATTTTCTAGAAAGAATCATTTTATTAATTACAGAAAAAGTCAGTTTTGTTTTGCCTCATGGCTGCAGATGTATAGCTGCTCCTGGCCCTTGACGATGCATCATTTCCATATTCATTTGCCTGTATATTCACACACCGGACTAAGCAAATAAGTCTGTCACTGAAATCTACTGAAATGATTCAAATGGAATATGAGATGATTACGATGACAGAGCGTCTCGTGTTTTGTCCTCTCAGGGCACCAATGCCTCTGCTCTGGAGAAAGACATCGGCCCGGAGCAATTCCCAATCAACGAACACTACTTCGGATTGGTCAATGTGAGTATCACTAAATCCTCGCTTGCATTAACAAAAGCCATTGCCAAACAACAGTGGTGTCATTTTTCAAAACAAAATGCCACGGGACCGCAGTGAGTCATGTCCTCGACTGGTCGGCGGGTATTCGAGGTAACAATGTTGTTTGTGAGACTCTTGGCCAAACGGGGATGTTCTGTTTCCTTAATGAGACATTTATGTAAACACACAAGTTTCTCAACGCTCTAGACACTGTGTCTGCCGAATGGATAATAACAATAGAACACACTGGCGTTTTTCCACGAGCTATTAACAGATAAACTAAAAGAAATATTCGAGTCTTTGTTTTAAATCGCTTCCTCATCCTCATCACGGTTTTGTGTCGATGTCTCCCTGTGGTTTTCTCCCTCAGTTTGGAAACACATGTTACTGTAACTCAGTGCTCCAGGCTCTGTACTTCTGCCGGCCTTTCCGGGAGAATGTGCTGGCGTACAAAGCCCAGCAGAAGAAGAAAGAGAACCTGCTCACGTGCCTGGCTGACCTCTTCCACTCCATTGCCACGCAGAAGAAAAAAGTTGGCGTCATACCGCCCAAGAAATTCATCTCCCGCCTACGGAAGGAGAATGGTGAGCATACATCATAATGAAAGTTTCACAGTCTGCCTTTGTTATATCATGTGCTGGAATTGTATGAACACAGAAAAAGAATAAGAACTGTGAGGTCTACTCCATCTACAGTGGCAGGAAGTTGCACGAACCTTATATTTTGGATAATGGACCTTGTGGTAAAAAATATAAACATTTTTTTTTGTGTGTGTGTGTTTGTTTTTGTTTTTTTCCCAATTGCCAAGAATTGCATGAACACTTTATTCTTCTACATGCGTGTCCAGAAGTAATGTTGGTCAAGTATTGGACCGTGCTCAAGATCTTATTTTCAAAGTTCGCCAACCCTTTCTGCCCGAACAAGGACTACCGTCAGCCTAGTTGGAGTTTGTTCCTGGGATGAAAACCTCACTGGAGGTTTTTAGTTATTTGTCACAAAGTACTTGGCCACTTTGCATAGAAGCACCTTTTAAATATTTGCTAAGTAATTTGTCACTTTCCCAAAGCAACAAGTACCCCCATATTCTGATAACACGAAGTTTAACCCTTTATAACCGGTCTGAGCGGGCACTCTCTGTTTTGCGCAACTACTTTTAAATCCTTGTAGAACTGCAACCACGTAAGCTAGCACAGTAATTTTTTTTTTTGCATATGAAACCGGAGGAGTTGTACTTACATCTTATGCCATCAGCTTGTCCTAGGTCACGGTTTCCTTCCACATATAGCTTTGCAAAAACTGCATAAAAAGCGCTTGCAGCAACAAAAACATAATATTTCAGAAACACGCTTTGCCGATCCGATCAGCTGTTCATACCACTTCCTACATTAGAATAGACGTCAGCGTGAACTATCGCATGTCCGCCATTACCTGCCCGAAACCGGAAGTGACGTCATTTTCGCGGAAATGTAGTTTTTTTACCATCAGGGCCTCATGAGCCTATACTGTTTTGTTTTTTTTTAAAGTTATGTTTGACTTTATGACTTTCTGTCATTTCTGGGATGCTTAGGACTCAAATTGCACTGCTGGAAATAGTTTATTTTGATGCATATGCTGCTTTTTCGCAAATTTGCACTATAATATTTATTTTTGTTTTTCCTGCAGTATATAAAAATTGGTGTATTTCAAAAATAAAACTATGAAGACACTCAAAATAAATTTCCTGTGGTGGGAAACTATTTTGTGCAACTTTTTTGTATTTACAGTTTTGAGGGATAAGCCTCTTAAATTTCTCTAACTAGAAATATATGTTAAAAAAACAAAAACGATTTTCAATTTTTTTTGTAGTTTATTGCACTTTCTTGCAATTTATGTAATTACTATGCACTTAATGCATACATATTATTAAAATTTGGGCTATAATGGTTGTATTGATGTATAGCAACTTGAAATGCTCCCAAAAATGGCACTACAACATGTAAAGAGCGGACTTGGTTCTATGGTAGGTCTTAAAGGGTTAAGGGCACTTGGATCTCATCTCAGTTCTTTCAGGAACCGTTCAAATTTCTCTTTACATCGAAATTGTTGAGGAGCTACAGTAATATGAAAGGCACATAGAAATCTCTGTGCATAGCTGATTTTTCTTCCTGTGTTCAGACAGCAGTGCCTTGTGAATGCTTTGTGCTGCCATGAAACACCAAATATCTCCTTAAAGGTCACCTTTTTTTCTTGCTGAAACCGTTTGAATTGTGTCTCTAGCACAAATGGTAACTGAGTTACGGTCATTTAAAGAGCGCTCGTAAAATGGGCCTGCCACTGGTGCTGTTTAAAAAAACAAAAATAAAAAGGGGTTAATCCCATTGAGGTGTCCCAGTTTTAGTGTTCTGGTGTTATGTGCTGGATTACTGGAAGAAGAGTCTCGCATTAATAGTTTCTCCGAAGAGTAATTTTTCTTGTCAAAATGTATATGCTCAAAACATTAAAACAGTTTGTTGAAGAATGACGTAAGTGTCCGTCATGTGGATCCTTTCACACACACGTGTCCATAAATGGAGAGCTGAGTGCTGTGGTTTAGTTTTGTGTGCTTTTTGAGCTACATTACAGTCTGAATATTTGAAGTGAAAGGCAGGTGCGTGTTGGTGGTAAGGTCATTCAGAGTAGAGCTGACAGAAAGGCTGACTGTTCACTGCTGTCCATATTGAGGAAGCTCTTTATGTGCATGAACAATGCAATCTCTGTTGAGACCCAGCTTTGGTCAGCTGGCTCATCTCTGGACGTTTTTTTCTTCCCCCTCGGCAGCCGCCACCATTCCTTTCTCATTTTCCCCCCTTATATACAGATCTGTTAAAACAAAGAATGTGTATGGGTGTTTTTATTATAAATAAACCCTGCTGATTTTACTTACAACATGTCAAGACATTTTCAAAGTGCAGCATCGCAGTGGGAGTAATGCAGGTGTAACAAATCACTGTAATGACAGCTGTTTTCTGCTTGTGCCAATGAACCAGCAGTTATTACTGTTATTAATCACACCTGTAGTTTTCACAACTACAACGGCTGTTACTTCCCCTGATGTAACATAGAAAGAACCAGTCAATACTGGTCTACCACTTCTTTATCTATACTGGTGCACTTGTTATTGTTGAAAACTTTTCATTTAGTTTTTACGGTATTCTATAGAAAAAAAGTATATTTTGAGGAGTTAGGAGCCTGGGAGCAACGGACTCAGAAACTTATTCTTTAAAATAAGGTTTAATTTGCTAAAAAGCTAGCTTTAGAGATGGATTAGGGCAAATTTTGCTAATATATACAGATCTAGGCTAGCTGCTTCTCCCAAGCGCCTGCTTTATGGTAACAGTTACAACCTTATTGGTCCTTTTTTGGGGGGCTTATTGAATAGCTGTGGTTCAGTCCTTTATCTGTAGCACTGATCTATTAAGCTTTCAGATGTTTAAATTGATGCATAGGTTTAAATAACAGCCTCCTTTAGGCCCAGCGTGGTATAAATATTATGTATTTCTATTTATTTCCACAGGAAGTTGAAGTTGTATGCATTTATCTCTGTCTCCTTCCAGATCTGTTTGACAACTACATGCAACAAGATGCACACGAATTCCTCAACTACCTGCTGAACACCGTGGCTGATATTCTGCAAGAGGAGAAAAAGCAGGAAAAGCAGAACGGGCGCCTCAAGAACAATGGCACCGCCGTCACCACCGAGGCTGAGACTGAGAACAAGACGGAGCCCACGTGGGTCCACGATATCTTTCAAGGCACACTGACCAATGAGACGCGCTGCCTCAACTGTGAAACAGTATGTATGCTCCTGGTTTTTCTACACCGTGAGTTTATTAGAGAGGTAGTTTGTGCTATCTGGTAATGGATTTTCTGGTGCGCAAACAAAAGATCTCACCTGAATAAGTCTGAAAAGGGGATTAGCTCTTTGCAAAGGTACTGAGAGACATGGGGAAGAAAAAAAAAAGAGAATCAGTGAGAGCTTCTGAGGAGCTCTGACCACCCGGTTTACGTCAGGGCCGTCTGAGGTTTTGTCCTCACCTTTTTTGAGGGCAAGGAGTGGGACAGGTTGCCCAGAACAACCCCTGCAAAACACCAAGGCGATGCAGGGTGCAGAGACAAAAGCCATTCAGTCAAATAAGCATTTCAAAGACTGGCTGAGTGTGTGTAGGTGTGGGCGGGTGGCTGTTCTGTCACAGAACAGCAGGCTTAGTCTCACTGACTCTGTCAGTGTAACAATAGATGAGTTACATCGGTGTCTCTCGCTGTCTGTCAGGTGAGCAGCAAAGATGAGGATTTTCTGGATCTTTCTGTGGATGTAGAGCAGAACACATCAATAACACACTGTCTCAGGTAGTATTGATTTATTATACATTCAGACGGAGCTGACATATTCCCTTTGGTGTGAGTGAGACTCAGTAATTGAGCCTCCTGTGGTCTGCTTGTTCCTCCAGGGACTTTAGTAACACAGAGACTTTGTGCAGTGAATACAAATACTACTGTGAGACATGCTGCAGCAAGCAGGAAGCACAGAAACGGTCAGTAAAGCACTCCGTTTGATCACCAGTGTTATGTTCCTGCAGAAAGGCTCCTTCCTAACCATGTATTCTTCACTGCAGGATGCGTGTGAAGAAACTTCCTATGATCCTGGCGCTACACCTCAAGAGGTTTAAGTACATGGAGCAGCTGCACCGCTACACCAAGCTGTCCTATCGGGTGGTTTTCCCATTAGAACTCCGTCTCTTTAACACGTCTGGGGATGCAGTCAACCTGGATCGCATGTATGATCTAGTAGCTGTGGTGGTGCACTGTGGAAGGTATAGTATACTTATTATACATATAGCAAAAGTATGTGTGATGGATCTTGTCACACCTGGTAAAAGTAGATATGTAAGGCTGCTATTGTGTCATGTTTTGGAATTTAAAAAAATAACACGGTTAATTTTTTTACGCCTCTACCAACTCACTGATAAGACTTTACGTTTTTTCAGCTGACCCATAAAGACAGTGGAACGAGAACCCCGCACTATGAAACAAATTCAACATTGCCAGGATATTTTTCCTTATCTGGCTTCACCTGCCCCAACGTTAGCAATCAGGCTAAGCAGTTACTCAAAGAGCTTCGTAAGTCAACCTAGGCTTTCCCAATCTGCGTCATCAGAGAAAGACAGAGACTTTAGAAACTGCTGAAAAACTTTAGACCCTGCTGATATCCTTGCTCAGAGGTTTGAGGGATCTTCCAGGAATCATAATGTTATTTTCTGGTGAATCAATTGGTCAGTGGGAGGTGATTTCATGCCTGTTGATCTCTTATTGCCAGCGTAACCTGCTACAGAGCTGGTTACATCTGCAACACAAATGACCACAGAGATGTACCTCAGTAAAAAGGGAACCATCTTCCTGAAAATCAGGGGTTAAACCTGCAGTTACCTCGCTAAGTCCCACATCCTGTTTTATAGTTCAGGCTTCAGGTCTCTGGGTAAATCCACACTAATAGGTTTTTATTTTAAAAAGCATACTTTGCATTTTAAAATAAAATACTTCTAAGATAAAGTATTTATTCATAAAAAAAATGAAGTCTGCTGACGATATAATTGACACTAGACAAAATACTTTACAACTCCACAACTTTATTAGTGCAAAAAAAAACCCCATCAATGTATTTTCACTTAAACAAGCAGCTGTTTTTTATGTGCATTAAAGTTATATAAAATTTAACAGTGCAAATGCAAATTCCTTGCTGACAGTTTAACCAAAAGGCATTTCCAGTGGAAATTGGCCGACATATCCTCAGGATAACCATGTATAATATCCACAAAACTTAAAGAGGTTATACAGACAATACGGTAATATTATGTTGAAGCACAGTACGTATCACTCCGCGAGGCGCCTGCCTACGATAGCCGTAATGCTCCGACAATCCATCAAGCGGTGCAGCTTCGTAGCTTAGCAAAGTTGTGCTAAAACAGATTTTCGAGCACCGTGTACGACATAAAATTGTTTTGAGGTCAGTAAACACAACCAGAATTCATACATAAGGGGCACTGTCGATTTTCAGAAAAATCAAAGGATTGATTTAAGGTGTGTGGTATTTTCCAAAAAACACGGTAATAACGACGGCCCGCTAGCATGGTCTACCAAAAATAGTGCTTAGTGTATCTGACAGATGAAAGCTAAACTAGTTCCACACCACTGAAGTTGCAGCATTTTTACAAACCAATTCTGGTTCATCCGTTTCATTCAACGACCCGCATTCACCCTTCTCATTCTCCGCCATGCTTTTTCTACCATGGGCGTATGAAAACAAAGGCACTGCGCATGCGCGTTTTACCCATATTCTATCGCGATATTTCATTTTCTTATTGTTGCCCAACATTATATCGGTATTACCGTGAACGGTATAATATGGCCCAGCCATAATTTTCAACCAGCACAAGCTGAGAAGTGAAATATGAAGTAAAAACTAAAACTGAGTCAGTCCCATAGGCTCCCATTCCAAATCCTCAGTTTCACAACATACCATAATTTTATTTATATAGCACTTTAAAAACAACACATGCCCAACCAAAGTGCTGTACATGAGAAATTTTAAAAAAAGTAAAATAAGAATAATAAATAAAATAACAAAGCATTAGCAGTGTCAGTTATCCACTGAGTCCAAAGCCAGCAAATAAAAACACGTTTGTAACCTGGATTTAAAGACCACCACTGAAGTAGATTGCCTAATGTGAAGAGGAGGATCATTCCAAAGCTTCAGGACCACAATAGAGAAAGCTCGGCTAGTTTAGGGACCGAGAGCAACAGCTGCTCAGCTGACCGGAGTGAACAGCAGATGTAAACATGTTTACAGCCTTGTACAGAAACAGTTTTGCACCCTGCAACGAATTTCCTCTTCAGCAGCTGTTAAGGACCTTACATAATTTACTAATTTAAAATCTGTGAAGTCTTCTTGTTTGCAATATTGTGGGTGTAGCTGCTTTAACTGGCAGGTGGGTGTCCACGAAGGCAGCTGTAAATGGGAGCTCTCTGCTGGGCTTCACCACCAGATTGTGGCGCACAAAGTTCAGATTGTCTGGTAACTGAACCACTTCTTTTTCCAGAAAAATGTTAACACTGAGGCAATAAAACCTGACTTCCTTACATCACAGTGCCTATGTCCATCTTTTATAATCTTTGCGTCGCCAGCTCTCTCCTTCCTCTTTGCAGAAGTGCACACTTTGTCGAGTGCATTTAAAATTTGTTGCATCTGTAAAGACTGAATTTATTCCTGATACTCCGATCAAACTGGACAGTGTAACACTTTAAAACTTGGCGTGAATGTGTCCTAAAAGATTAGCATGCCTTTTATTTTGTCTTCCTTCTCTCACCCCAACCGGTCACAGCAGATGGCCGCCCCTCCCTGAGCCTGGTTCTGCTGGAGGTTTCTTCCTGTTAAAAGGGAGTTTTTCCTTCCCACTGTCGCCAAAGTGCTTGCTCATAGGGGGCCATATGATTGCTGGGTTTTTCTCTGCATGTATTATTGTAGGGTCTACCTTACAATATAAAGCGCCTTGAGGCGACTGTTGTTGTGATTTTGCACTATATAAATAAAAATGAATTGAAAAGTGGTGGTTGCACCTGGCCAAGAGCAGTCACTTCCTTCATATTATTACAGGATCTTCACAGATTTAAGGTATTAGCTCTCAAACCACATAAAGTTGCTGCTCAGAATTTCCCAAGTGCCTCAAGTGTTTGTTTTTGTTTTTCTCACTAGACTGAATTTAAAGATGATTAACATCCAAAAGAAATCACTATTAAATGGCAGTGAGTGCACGTGTGGCCAATTGTGGGTTAATTTTGTGCAAACGACAGGAGGAAGTACGCGTGGGCAGAGTTAACGATTTCAATGTTTGTCTTTTGTCTCCTCAGCGGCCCAAATCGAGGTCATTACATCACTATAGTGAAGAGTCATGGCTTCTGGCTGCTGTTTGATGATGACATTGTGGAGGTGCGTGACTGTTAGTGTTGGCCTATTTGTTCAATGTTCCTTGACTCCTCTGTTTGCATTGCCATTTAACCTCATCTTACCTCTGTTGTGCAGAAAATTGATGCCCAGGCTATTGAGGAGTTTTACGGTCTTACCTCAGATATCTCGAAGAACTCTGAGTCGGGATACATCCTCTTCTACCAATCCAGGGAGTGACGCTAGAGAAGGATAGGAAGGACTTTATTTGTTTTGTTTTTTAACCTTCAGCCTAACAGACTCTTCATCTCCATCCCATCCTGCTCCCCCTCCTCAAGTCAGACCTCTCTGAAGTATGTGCCAATCCTCTGCCCCAGTCTCACCCTCTGGGTTTTACCTCGTCTGTTTCTTTTCTCTGTCACTCTCTTTATTTTGATTCTTGTCTTTTAGCCACCTGCATTTGGACTGCACTTTAATATGAAAAGCAAAAATGCTCAACAGCATGATCGGGGAGGAAAAGGCATTGCATCAAGCAGCCACTTGGTGTTCTCAACCAGGAAGGATTTGGTACACATATAGATAGTTTCAGAAATTGTACTTTATCATTTTTATGTATATATATAAGATCTACTTCCATGATGTGCCACCCAATCATACTTCCTTCCATTAGGGCTATTCCCCTTCCTTAACTGAGCTTTGGTGTATTTATGTCTTTAGTGGGTGCATGAGAAATGTATGAAGATGGAGACAAACACTGTATAATACGCATTGAGAGATTTCACGCATTTCTAATTTCTCAAGCAATATCTGAACACTAATTGGAGAGAACTCACAAGCTTTAAACTACCTAAATATAAAGCTGTCAGCTGTTGACAGTAGTAGATTTTATTTTGTCCTGTTAGTCTGACCAGAAGCAATCAGTACTTAAACACTACACGCATAACACTACACATTGGGGAAAAAAAATTCCTGCTGTTTTCACTTAAATCCACTGAATCTTTATACGTTATTCACATGGAACGCCCCTATTTATTGAACTCGGTATATTTATTACTTTTATATGAAATGCTGGTAACAAAGTAGTAATGTAATTAAGTGAAAGGCTCTTTTGAGAGCTCATACTGTATGTTTAAGCTCTGGCTGTTAAGGATAAAGTGCATGAAACGCACAAGTTGATAGGACGGGTTAAAAAAAAAAGAAGAAGCTAGGTTTAATTTTGTATTTTACATGTGGAATAAGAGATTAACTTGACGCAAGAGAGACACGACCCATTACTGCCTAATCTTTTGACTGAAAAAGCTAAAACGGTGCAATATGAGGTGAAAGTATCCAGTGTGATGTTTCCCGGTGAGATTAAAATACAGCACATTTAATTGTGAGTAGTAGATGTGCTGTTTGGTTTGGTTTTTTCCCCTCTGTTATGTGTCCCTTTGCAACCTTGGACTGCATTGTCCTTTCTTTTCCATTTCTATGGTGAATTATGGCTTAGGCATTTTCTTTTAATCTGTCTCTGACTTTGATGATGTGTGCGTGTCCTATGTAGCACACTGCAATCCTGAAAATCTCTTCAAATTTAATGGTGATTGATACGATTTCCCCAGTACTGTAAATGATCTCTCTGGCGCTTTTTTTCTCTAGCGCAACATCAAACACTTTGTATTCATGTGAACAACATTCCTGTTTGCTCCACATCCGAGGGAATTACCATCGCAAATACATCTCGTTATAAATAAGACGTAGGAATAGGACTTATGTTAGGTTAGTGTCTGTGTTTGTACATGAGAGGCGTGTTGAATGCGCTCGTTTCTGCTGTCTCATCCACGTAGTCTGTTTTCTGGGTGAAGTCATGACGAACACGTGCCAAAACTGGAGTCTGACCTTGCAACAGTCTTTAACAGAACATTATTTTCTTTGTAAAGATGCAGCTGTACATATATATTATGTAGAGAAACACTTCTGGGAATAGCTAAATATTTTTTTAAAGTTGAGATCTGATAACATAGAGACGCTCATGGCAAAGATTTTAGCTTAGCGTTAACCGTTAATAAAGAAATACTGTGCTGTTTTACAATCATGATTACATAATCAGAGTACTGAGCAGAAGCCACCATCTGCTGCTTTATGATAACGACTGGGTTAAACTGAGCCAGGGCAGAAAACGGTGGCTGGAATAGCAGACTTTTCAGACCCGGGTGTGATGAGAGAGAGACTCTTTCACGTGCTGATCTTCCATTAACACTTATGCACTCGCCCTTACTGAGATTTTCAGTCGTTGCACTTGGTCTCATGTATCTTACTGTGATGGTGTTCTACCAAGAAGAGCTGAGGTGCAGAGAGTCCTGCACCGTGTGGGACCTGACTGAACTTGTGTGAGGGAAGGAGATGACTCTCCGTTTGGCAGTTAACTGAAAGTGCACTTTATTAGACGATGATGAGCTTCAATGCTTTAACATGATGAACCACAGTCTAACACACTCACTTTGAGTTAGTTTCTTCTGTTCAATAAAAATTGCTATCAACAATGTTTATGAATTGTTTGATTTTATTCTTCTGTTGCATCACTATACGTGTCAGCTGACCAGTCCTCATCAGTTTTTATTCCATTTTTAAGTTTACTTGGATTTCCTGAGTATGTTTGCTTATTTAGGAAATAAGGCATTCATAAAGGCTATAACAAGAAGCACTCAGAGAGCACACACTTCCTGTAAGATGGCTCGCTCTTTGGTCAGTATTTACTTTAAAGGTAATAGTATTTAATTTTGTATTTATTTATGTCCTCTTAGTTCTTTTTAAAATGTACTTTAATAAGTTTGTAGTGCAGTAAAATCTTTACTTTCATTACACTAACAGTATGTAGGGTTGGGTAATGGATGATTAATATCAATTCTTACATAACTTGACATACATAACTTGAGCTTATTATATAACACACTACAATATATTTCTAAATAGGCAGCTCATCAACTTGAAAGAGAGGCATATGAAATGTAAAACTGAGATTAGAGGTCCAGTGTGACATATTTAGGATTCCCACATACAGATATATTTCTTCCATGTTGACAAGACAACGGCACTCGAATTTCAAGCAGAGTTTTAAAGATAAGATATTTTATAAAATTTTGAACTAAAAAAAGTTTGACCTTATCTGACCTTGAAGAAGAGGTCAGAGGTCTTGCGTAATACTGTATTTAGAATCCCCATATATCACTCCCTGTAGGCCTATATGTTCTTAATATAAATACAAGCAGTAAGTAAGAAAACAAGTTTTATTTTATTTTTTCTAAATATCATTATTAGCATTTTCACATTCAGCTCAATCAATCAACCCTTAAAGAGAGGTCAAATGTAAAATCAAATCTTTACATGGTAACTTCTATATGTTGACAACACACACCAAACTTGTAAGGATCATAGTTTGATCTTTGTTAAGCTATGACAAAAATCTACAATCTTTGACCAATAAATCATCACATTGAACTTGAAGACCTTGTTGGATGTAAGGCAATTTCTAATAGACTGTTAACATGACCCCACTCTACACTCCTACAAGGTTTTATCAGAATTGATTCAAAACATTGAATGACATTTACGCACGCTAACGATATCAAAAACCTTAACCCCGTTTGCCGAGATAGCAAAATAAACACTCTGAGTCACATCTCAGTAAACATCCCACTCTCATTTCCCATGCACCAATCCCACTTCAGGTGGGTTGTTTCAGGAAAAAAAGATGTCTGGAATTAACATAAATAAAAAGAGCACTAAGTTATTATACAATATTACAGTATTGTATTACAAGTGTCATGGATTTCATAAGAGTTCAGGTCATTTGAACTGGATAAATATAACACCAGAGCAATAGTATTGTTGCAAAGATGGACAAATAAAAACAGTCAGCAAGATCATACTTCTGTACACACTTGTAAATCTATGATTACCTCAGAGCAAAGGTATAGTGTCATGGATTTGGCTCAGCTGAATCTGAATCTTCACCCATTCATACAAGCACTTTTTTCAAGCACTTATTCCCTTTAGGCTACTTAGACATACCTATCATTGTGTTATTTTTGCAGACAGTTTCAATAACACTTTCAACAATGTTTTTGCATTTTTTTTAAAAAAAAAGTATGTTTTTCTATCTTTTTCTGTTTTTACAAATCCATTTAGCCATCTTTTTTTATCTTCACAGTGAGAGCACCCATCAGTAGCAAGATATTAGGATCATCTTTAAATTTGTTACTACATGATAATTTAATATTAGACCACAGAATTGATAACAGTTTGTATGAACAATGAGATAAGCCCGGAGATCAATACCACATATTTATCAGAAGAATAAACTAACTGGGTAGATCACTCATCACCTCTACAGTAGCCGGCTCTGTCCACATCATATCTTAGTCTGAAAGAAACTTCCTGTTTGTTTTGGTTTTCTTTGAAAATTAGACAGTGCGCTTGTCTAACCAGCTATCAGCTCAGTGTCCTCTCAGTCACCCTGAAATCTCAGCTAATCCCTCGGGAGGCAAAGTACAGCTGCTGTCAGCAGTCTGGCACAGTCTTCTCTCTGTTTATATTTCCACTTGTTTCCTTCTGCCTCCCTACCTGCTTTCACTGAGTCTGCATCCAACGAGGAAACACAGGAGACAGCTGCAGCATTTACCTGTGTTTAACTTGTTCAGCCTAATGTGTCACAGTTGCCTAACTTTTATATAAAATGTTTGACATTTGTATTTTATTAGATATGACACACTGATATTAATAAGCTAACTGTGTATTAGACATTTAATGCAACAGATAAACAGAGAGACGGGTATTCCTTCAAAGCTCAGGGTTCAGACTGGTTTAAATGCTCAGTTTTGCACAATTTTTCAATAATCTTATGCATACAGCTCTGGTTGTCAGCATGACACCTCCACCCACCTGCTGTTCAAGTCTTCAGTTTGTTAAGGTTGACCAATCGATACAAGTTTGCTTAAACTGAATGGAACTAAAAGACAAACTACACTATATTGTCAAAAGTATTCACTCACTCATCCAAACGAATCACTTTTATGGCCGCAGGTATATAAAATAAAGCACCTAGGCATGCAGACTGCTTCTACAAACATTTTTCAAAGAATGGGTTGTTTTCAGGATGCACCAAGTCCAGTCATTAAATCATGCTTCTCCGTGTGGCGAGTCTGGGTTTGGTGGTTGCCAGGAGAACGGTACTTGTCTGACTGCATTGTGCTAAGTATAAAGTTTTGCTGACGGAAGATTAAGGTGTGGGGTTGTTTTTCAGGAGTTTAACTCAGCCCCTCGTTTCCAGTGAAAGGAATTCTTATGATTTAGCATACCAAGACATTTTGGACAATTTCATCCTCCCAACTTTGTGGGAACAGTTTTTGGGATGTCTCTTTCCTGTTCAAACATGACTGCACATCAGTGCACAAAGCAAGGTCCATAAAGGTGAGTGTGGAAGAAGCTGACTGGCCCAAGAGAACATTGGAGATTGAACATCGGAGAATGCTAGCCAGGCCTTCTCGTCCAACAGCAGTGTCTGACTTAAAAAATGTAATTCCGGAAGAATGGTCAAAAATTCCCATAGACACTCTCTTAAACCTTGTGGAAAGCTGTTTTGGTGGCCTTACTTAGACTTAGTTCCTCCTACGCCGGGCGACGCATCGGGCAGCTAGTGATCTCCATCGATGTCGGTCAGCAGCGACTGCTTCAGCTTCGTCCCAGGCAATGTCGACAGTTCTCAGATCGTCCATGAATGTTCGACGCCATGTGGTCTTTGGTCGGCCTTGCTTTCGCCTGCCAGTGCGTGGACGCCATGTCATGGCAATCTTAGCTGGGCGATGAGGGGGTAGGCGTAAAATATGGCCCGCAAAGCGGAAGCGCCTTTCTGCAACAACATCGGCTAATGGGCGGGTGCCTGCTCTTCGTAGGACCTCCTCATTTGTTATTCGGTCCCGGTAGGAAATTCTCAGGATTCGCCGCAGGCCACGTTGTTGAAGCACGTTCAGGTGTTGAATAATTGCAATTGTTGAGCGCCAGGTTTCACTAGCGTAAAGTGCAGTAGGGAAGACGATAGAGTTCAGTAGTCTGATCTTGACCCTAACATTCAGGGAGGTCGAGTTCCAAATAGGTTGGAGACACCGCAGGACACCAACTGCCTTCCCTACTCTGGCGTCGACATCCCGATCAGAGACCCCGTCATTCGAGATGATGCTGCCAAGATATGTAAAATTCTCCACCTCTTCAGCACGTTGTTGGTTGATCATGACAGGAATGCGGGCACGTGCATAGCCAACTCGGAGTACCTTGGTTTTTTTGGCGCTGATTCTTAATCCAACTTTCGTCGCCTCCCTCTGCAGGGCCGCGGTCAACTTTTGGAGATCTTCCTGAGTCGAGCCCAGCAGGGCGATGTCATCTGCGAAGTCCAAGTCAGTGAGATTACGCGCTTCGTGCCAGGGCACACCGATGCCAGCTTGGTCAACTGATCGTCGCATGATGAAGTCAATTACCAACAGGAAGAGGAAAGGGGATAGCACGCATCCTTGTCGGATGCCAGTATTGATCTTGAAGAAATCTGTGCAGCCGTCATCCATCCGGACGCAGCAACGGGAGTTGGAGTAGAGACAACGAAAGGCATCTACAAACTGCTTTTGGTGGCCTGACATCATATTAAAACCTATGGATTAAGAATGGGTTGCTACCAAAGTTCATACATGTGTGAAGGCAGACGAGACGAGAAAATACTTTTGGCAATATAGTGTCAGTTTTGCATCAAAGTATAAGATAAATACGGATTATTTTCACCGTGAATCATGCAAAGCTACTATAGTAGAGTCTAAGAACAATAGCAGGGAGCAGAAAATTAGCGGGATAAGTCTCCTTAACGGCTTTTTGAAATTGTGTATTGCATAACCGTTGGTGTACAGTTCCAGATATAGTCGTCTCACAATCCTGACTACATGATACTAATTGTCTTAATCTGTGTCCATTTGCCACATTCTATTGTTATTGTTAATTAGTTTAATTGGCTTACCTCATACCTCTGCTTGTCATTTCCCACTGGCACATACCCATTAAATTCCAAGTGTTTGTTTTACATTTAGGATCACCTGAAATAACTTCTGCCTGTACAAGAATTTATCCAGCCGTGCACATTTCCCCCAATGGGATTAATAAACTTTATCTTATTTTCCAGAGATTATCTTGCCATTTTATGACATGTAGGTGCTTACTGATTATTTTGTGGTGACTTGATGCAGAACAGCAAATTCATTAGCAGCGTAATACTACAACACATACAAAAATAATAAAGGCATTATACATTTTTTTGTTTTGTTTTTTCTTCGCAGGGCTTTTCTACAAATGCAGCCTATTTGTTACATAATATATTAGATGGTGTTTATGAACCCTTGAGGACAAAAAGCTCTTTCTTTTTTAAACTGGTCTCAAGGCTGTTTGACATTTATTTTGATTTAGTGCATAATTTAAGCTAAAAAAAAAAAATGTTAAAAATGTTTTAATTAAAAACTAAAATTTATGCTTTCTTTTGTGCTGGTTGTTCACATTCTTCTGTGCTAGATGGTCACTCACAACAACTCACATAGACTCTCATATTAAGCCCCTAAGAGCTTGGTTATTTCATTTTTCTTATCAAACAAAAATCAGATCAGTAACAGCTAAAAACTGTTAATATAGCAAATGAACAATCTGAACGAGAGAAACTTGAGAGAATTTTGAAGCACTATACATTACACCAGTCCAGAGGTTGCTTTGAAAATCTCCATAAAATACTGATAATTTTAGTAACATACTATTTGAAAGTCTAAATATGAGAGTTGATAACAGCCAGGAAATAATGAGCCGGTGACACTGAACCTTTTCTAAAACTACTAAATTTTGTTCAGTAGAAATGAAGTTCAACAAATCGTACATCAGTTTTAGTCATATGCGTGGGAGGTGGCCTTTTCAGAATGTGCTGGCAACCTTCAAAAATGGCATCAGTTGTGTTTTTATAACAAACGCAGCCTGGACGCAGAAAGCATTAGTGAGAAAGAGAGTAAATGACTTAAAAATGAGGCGTAAAGCAAATTAGCACACTGTCTCAGAAAGTGGAAACTTCTCATATTTGTGTCAAAGTAACTGCATGACTTTTCCGCGAGAAACTAAAGGGGGTATGAAACTGAGGAGCCATGCAAACACCTCTCTGCAGCTTCTTTCCTACTGCATGGCCTGAGACAAAGCAGTGAAAAGTACTGCTCAATCTGTGTAAGACAAATGAGAATTCCTGCTCGCACCACAGCAAACAC